>NC_087476.1:87437189-87750404 GCF_036417665.1 Passer domesticus
TGGGGGCATACAAATTACGTAATATAAATTTTACATGAAGAAACAACCTATTGCTTGACTATGGATTAAATTTGCAGCAGCACTGAATGTCATGTAACCACATAAATGAGATACAGGTATTTAGGAAGGAATCAGGATTCCTTGGTGTCTGAGTTTCTTGTTTAAGGTGCTAAAATTAACAGAAAAAAATGGTAAAACTTGTGCTTTTAAATCTAAAAGCACTAAGAAAACTTACACTAGCCATTAAATTAAGATATTTGGGAACAGGAGGAAAACTTAGAAACATGTTGAAGCCCAAAGGAATAGCTCAGTCTCTGGAGTTCATAACCAGATGAAACACAGGAAATTGCAGAGATGTAAACAAGTCTTGCAGCCAGGTTTACCACTACTTTTACTTTTCCCTTTCTAAATTTCAGTCAACAGCTTAATCCCATAAAAAATAACTTGTTTCTTGGGCTTTCTTTGGTAATTGTTTCACTTTAAATAGTGCATTCAATTAACACTTTATAATTTAAATTAATGGGCAGAAATGGGAACTGAAAGGCTGTGATGTTCTGGATTTGGTGTAACAACAAGCATCGATATCACAAGCTGTTGTACCTTGGCAGTTGCTTTATCATCATCTTAATGGACTTTTTTTCCTCTGTCTAGAGTACAAATTGAATTTAATCATGTGTTAGCCAATGATATAGCGAGGGAAAAAGGAATTTTTTAGCCTACAGGCTTTGTTATCTGCTTCTTTGTGCATTCTAAAGAGTCAGAGTTGGTAAAAACAGTACTGCAAATGCTCAGCTAGAAAATTCCCTTTTGTAGCCTTTGCAGATTATAGCCCTTCATACAATGTATTCAGTCCACTTTCTTCCTGTTTCCCAATCAGTTAAATTTAGAACTATTGTCTTGACCTATTAATGAGATAGAACATCTAGGAAAGTCAATGAGCACTTACGAAACTGGCACCTACCTTGTCTCTGAACCTCTCTGAAAACAGAAAAGTTTCCTAATTTTGGACAATACTGCCTCACAAATTATCTTTCCTTTTCCTTCTTATTCTGCAGTGTGTGATGCAAGCAATGAAATTGTTATGTAAAAAGTGCGTAGAACATGCCCAGAGTAAAGGGTGAAAAGAATACTTCTCCCGAGTTGCCGGAAATGGCACTTTGATCAATTTCTGTTCTTTCTGCTCATTTTTGCTACGACCTGCTTCTTAGTTTTTTCTATTATATTGCCAATGAGATATGAAAGGTTATGGACCAAAAGTTAAAAAAAAAGGACATAAAAATAATTTCCTTACTCTTCAAGAGCTTTGAAGGCCTTGAACATCCTGAGACCATCTCTTATTTTGTTATATTATATATTAGTTCTTAGGGCCCTTAGCATACTTGCATGTGCATAAACACAGATTTTATAAGTAGTCATTTCCCTTATGTATTTAGATAGCAAACTTTTCAAAGTAGGACTTTGAAAAGTTTGCTATCTAAATACATAAGGATAATGCTAGAGGAATGTTCCACTAAATAAAATTATACTGGCATATAGGAGGTCAGATATGCCACATAAACATTATCTGCTTTCTTTTCCCAGCCCCACAAAAAGTTTACCATCAGACCAGGAATCAGATCTCAGGCTCTTTGCCATACCCCATACTGGAGCTCCTTGAAATTAAAATTTATTTTCCTAAGTTATTTTTACTTACTGATTTTCAGTCTTGGGCACCTCTTTTGCTTTTTCTCTTCAGCACTATTAATGCAGTATTTTTCCTGAGTCTTCAGCAGGTTTTGACCTCTTTCAGCTGTAGATACACAAATACAGGTTTAGACGTTATGCTTGGCTGAGAGGAATCACTAATAATAATAAAAAATTATTACCAAGTAACTTCTGATACTTTAATTTTTTATAGCATCTTAAAGGCTTATTTCAGTTCTCTATGAGTCAGTGGAAACATCTGAACAATGTGAAATGTATGTATTCTGGTTTCCATACTTTCTTTCAGAGTGATGTCACAGTGAGAGTTTAGGACAGGATGCTTAGAGGGTCCCAGTCTTGTTCTCCTTACAGGCATTCAAAGCATTGTAAGTGTTCCACCAGATTTATCTCTCTAATTGCCCTCCCCATGAGTAACCCATCCACCAGCCTCAGGGTTTTTCAGCACAGAGCAATGATCTGGAAAGGGCATACTCCTGGTTGTTATTTCTTAGACTACTGGGAGACTTTTTATGTGACAAATCAGAGAATACAGAGAAAACCAAGAGAAAACCACTCACTTTGCTTCTTGTCACTAGGGTTTTTATCCCAAATGGTGGACCAAAAAAAAAAAAAAAAAAAGGTGAAACACCACAAGTGTCTATTTGATAGCATTAGTGACAGTATTATTGCAACTTCTCTTTTTACCTCTGGAAAGATAAACCACGGGGAGCTCAGAAACCCCATGTTATTTTGTTGGCCTATCTTAAACACATCTGACTCAGCCTTCATCATTATTTAAAACCTGGTCTCTACATTGTAAAAGCAAGTAACTGTGCTCACTAATACAACATGCTGTTTTATTGTGTTTATCCTCAGTAAAGTTTAGTAGAAGCACCAAACTCACCTCACAGGGCTACTGAACAGTGAGCCACCACACGTAAACAAATATCAGTTGTTGAAAACCAGGTATTTGTTGAAACAAAATGCACATAAAGGAAAGCGTGCTTTTAGCATGAAGCACTGCAGTGAAAAACAAAAAAAAAGAAAACTTGCCTGAAAAATCTACTGTACATTACGGTTTGTGCTTGTGTGTGTAATATATTTGCTTTTGAAGATGTTCAAAATGAGAATAAAGAAACTCTTCTTGTTGGGAAAAGTTTTATTTTTCTAGTAGGGTTGACATAATTTGCAAATTTGCAATAAAAATGCTAATTTGTTTGCTCCCCTGATGGCTTTACACTTTCTGTTTTGCTTTCTGGAGCAACAGAATTTTACTGAAAAAATTCTCTGAAGAAAAAAAATGTCCAAGTCACAAACATGAATATTTGTCAAAACCCAAAATTTAAATGTGCACATACAGACTCCAGCAAATAATGCTTGGTTGCTTGTCCATGAATGGAGCAAAAAATTCTCAGGAGATTTAATCTGTCTGGCAAACACTACTCAATCCAGCTCATAGTTCTAATATTTGTCGCTTGTCCAGAAGTTAAAAATATTGAAAATATTCAAAATAGTTTAGAGTATTGAAAAAGAACAAAACAACCCCAACCCATTCTGTGAGAAAATAGGATTGCATTACTGAAATATTACTAGTATGAAATAATCATTAAGGATAAAAACCTGGAACATTAACTGTCATTTTCTAGTCCAAGCAAAAAATGATTAGTAATCAGTGCATAGAGATTAAAGACACAGTGAAGGGGACAAGATGGCTCAGGGAATTGGTAATGTGGTACTGTGCCTTTTTTTGTTTCAATTTCAGCTTTCCAGTTGCTGTTATCAGTGAATCCCTCATGCTTTAAAATATGAGAGGCTTTTATGTTTTGAATCTAAGTTCTCCTGCCAAGTGGCAGACTGCCTGAAAAGTCAATAAAAGTTGGGGTCTGGTTCAGCACTGTGCTGATCCGGTGTCATGCGAGTGGAGCCCGGTTGACTTCAGGAAGGGTCCTGGATCAGCAGAACCCAGGAGTGCTGTGTTCAGCAGCAAATAACACTTGCTTGGGATATGAGTTCTCTCAGCTATAAACTGGGATGCAGCCTTGCCAAATCCTGAGATGTTATGATAGATCTCACAGCATTTGATGCTTTCCTTATTGTTTCATGTCTCCCAGCTCTGTGATTAAAAGGCAATCTCAGTTTTCATTTAAAAAGTTGGTTTTCTAGAAAAGCCTCACATCATACTGAGAAATTGGGGACTCCTGTACAGCTTTGACATTCAAAAGTGGAGAATGGCTTGATAGATGATTTCTTTATTTTTTTCAAGTTGATTTTTTTAACCTAGTCTCTTCCCTCTAGAGGTCTGTCACCTTCTCTTTGATATTGCCAGTGTTCAGGATGGTGAATGTGCTGGCATCCTGCTCAGCCCAGTACATGGCTCTGTTGACCAAGAGTCTCATCTCATATTTCTGTAGGAAAGATGAGATTAAATTTCTTCTGTAAAACAGTGTATGAAGCAAAATGGTGCTGATCAAAACCACCAGTCCAAGCAGGATGCCTCTAGTGTTTTCCCCTCAAACTCTGCCTAGCAAAATAGGGTGTGGAGGGAGAAGGAAAAGTCTACATTTCCTTTGAAAATCATACACGTTTCCTGTTAACATTAATGAGTGTTTACATGCATTCATAAGACTGAGAGTAGGCACTGCACTACATATTCATAACTTTTAAAAAGTGAAATAAAAATAAACCGAAGCGTTATTCATGAGGTAGTATTGTTACGAGCTGGAATACATTACACTAGCTTCTGTTTCCTGACCAATATGCCTTTCATAAGATTTGTGTTGGCCAAGCTGTGATGGCCAAGTACCATCCTTGCTTTAATCAGAAAAGACATTTGAAAAAACTGATATGGAAAATCTGCATTTGACCTTGTGCCCTTGTTTCGTCTCAACAATTTCAACCACATCTGCTCTTGCACTGTGAAAATGTTGGCATATTTCTCTGAGCTCTGCTCCAACAGCTGCAGGCATTCTCGCTTTGTACAGGATAATTCCACTCCCAAATACTCAGAGACCAGCTAGTGCAGATCTTTCATTGCTCCCTCATTTGGTGCAGAGGCTCTGTAATAAGAATTCAGAGAAATTTCCACTGAACCAAAAATCTCTTTGGTTCTGTGTTCATGGAAAAGAGCATTTTCTTCTTCTTGCCACAAGTGACGATGAAACCACGCCTACAGGTGGCCAGTGGAAAGTGTTTGCAGGGGGAATACAGGGGGGATCCATTCATTGCATGTATTATGCCATGTCCAAAAAAAAGGCAACCCAACTATCAATTACAGACTTCCCACCATTTTTAACACCTATTAGATAAGAATCTGATCACATAAGCTTGACTGAGTTTCCTTGCCAGATTTATTGATTGAAGCATATGTAAATCTGCAGGATGATAAATTATCAAGCCGAAGATTGTAATTTATTTGTGCAGAAATAAATCTCTCAAGTAGATCTCTGAAGTCCTGCTGAAATAGCAATGCAATGCAATGTACAGGAGATGCTGGATGAAGGAGGAATCTTATTCTAACTTAGCTTAAGGTAATTTACAGTGGGATTCCTTACTACTATTTCTTGATGTGGGGCTAACTGAAAGCAACTTGCTTACAGAATGCAGTTTGTTTCATTGACTGTGCATATAAGAATATCTGTCACTTGTGCGTTAAGGGTGGAAGGAATATCCCTTTTGATCTTCTCCTTGGCATTGCACAGAGAGCACTGCATTTATTAATCCATTTATTTGGGGCAAGGAATGTTGAATATCATCTACTGGAAGTTTCCAGCTTTTGCTGGAGTGATACCTTGGAAGCAAAGGAGACATTTTCCACTTTGCTCTCATTTCAAGCATAGAGTTCCACACTAAGGTGAGGCAGTGGGAATTGGACAGGGAAGAGAAAGAAAAGAACCCATTTATTTCATTAAATGGAAGTAAGGACTGTCAGAATGTATTTTATATTTCCAGTCAGGCATGAAGTTGGACCCATGACAGTCAATACTTTAAAGAATATGTGAATATTGTAATTATGTACTTCAGATTATTGTCTCTGCAAGGTTATTAAAATGTAACATAAACTAAATTAAATAAGGACTTCCATCTTTATGACCCATTCTCTTGTTGGCTTGGTTTTCTGTGCTGTTTTAAAGCCTTTGTGTTTCTTGCAAAATTTCTTCTTGATTAGAATTCCTCTATATTTGTGTTCACAACAGTAATATCAATGTGGTGCAGCCAGTTTGATACTCATGATTTAATCTGGTCTAGTATTACTTATATAATTCTTTCATTTAATATTTTTTAAAATGTTGGAACACAGTTTTGATCCAGGATGAGACAAGGGGGTACATTCTGTTTTGCTCTGTGGTTCTTATACTCCATAAGGGCAATCATGCAGAAAAACATTTCACAGAAATTTTGAAACTAAAAAGCAGAATAGACAAAGCTCCAAAAGAGATGTTAAATAGGGGTTGTAACATATTAAACACAGACCTGAAAAAGTGTGAGAGCACTGCTTTTCTGTATCTTGTCCCACCCCAGTGGGTCTCCAGCCTACTCCTGAATTTGGAACAGGTTGCCTCTAAATATTTCAGAATGTTTACATTCCAAATGCCCTCCTTTATGGTCTCCTAATAAGTAGATTGATGTACCTGTATAATGCAAAGTTGTAATGTCTGTGAAATGCTGGGAACTTTTAATATTCATATGAGAGTTTAGCAGATGTTAATGCTTTCTGGTTCATGATGTTCAGGTGCATTAGCTGATCTGAGAAGTTCTGAGTGTTTTGCATTTGTGAGTAATACAGATAAACTGGTTCATACCACTGGTCACATCAGAAAATAACATGTCACAAAATATTTGTGGTAAGAGATACTTAAATTCCCATCATGGTAAATGGTTCTATCAGAAAATGCTTTAAAATATATTCAATTAAAATTGTTATCAGCAGAAATAATCCATAAATTGTTGTAGCAGTCATGATAATGAGGTAATGAGAACTGAAAATTATTTATTTTTATTAAGGCAAAATACACTCTGGGTTTTTTAGTATGTACCAGATCATGAGTGTACTTAATTTTAAAAGGATGGCTTTGTGAAAACAATAATTTGATAGTAAAAAATATTTAGATTTTGAGTTAAGCACTTCCACTGTATATTGTCATCAGAACTTGGGAAATCCATAACACATCAGATTAATTAGCAAAATCTAGTATTTATTTTTCAAGTTAGCAAAGTGGACATCATTAAATGATGGACTCTTTGAAAATAATCATTGATTCCTACACCACATAATCAAAATAGGTAATGGTGGAAAGGACCAGAATGGGTCATCTGGTCTAACCAGCAGCTTGCTAACACGAAGTGGCCTGGGAACACCAAATGTCTGGATTTCAAGTCTAAATTCTACCTTCCCAGGGTGAGCCGTTCGTTCATTAGCTACTTCCCTCAAGCAGGTTTCAATAGTTTCCTTGGCCATAGTTTCTTTCTCACATGAGTATTTAGGAAAACGGTTAATTCATCTGCAGACTCTGAGGGAAATTTGCAGGCTTTGGCAATATTCACATAGTAAAATAAATAATAGTTGTAATATATTTTGCTTATTTAGTGGTTACACTTATGGACATTGACAGGCTTTAGAAACATTAATTGCCTTCACAACTCCTTTGCTAAGTGGGTGCTTATTATCATCCTTCTACAAAAGAGGAAACTAAGGGAGTGTGAGATTAAGTGAACTCATCTCATGTCCACAGGAAATCTGTGATAAAGCCCAGACCAGAACCCAGGTCTCCTGACTCCCAGCCACATGGTCTCTGCCAGATTGTCCCCTACTGCTGTTTTGATGGCTCTGTGGGAGTTTTGGGAACAAGGCCAGAAACTTCTGCATCAAAAAGGAAGCAGAGACAGTGGTCAAATGTTCACACATTTAGCTGGACTGACATATTTCCAGCATAAATGGATGTAATAATAATTAAGGGGTTCATTTGCCATATGCTTTAACATAATAAAATGTACTTTGGGTGTGATAGTGACCACATAAATTTGTCAATAGTCATTAGGGTGGGTAAGTCCAAAATCTATTATGGTGTGCCCTACTATTTGAAACAGCTGATGGGTGCTGAGGTTTAACCTTGTCCTCAGACGTCAGCTCCTGAAGGATGTCCAGTTTACAGACAACTTCTCTTTGCCCACCCAGATGTCATACCCATATGTGCTCAGTCCTTCCTTCTGTGTATTTAGACATGCCTCCTATGAAATAGAAGAAAAATTCTATTTCACACTCCACATTTTAGCAGCTTCTTTCAGACTCATGGATACAGCATAACAGAGTATTAATTAGTGACTTTATACAGCACTGTTAATTTTCACTAAAAGCTTGGCTCTGTGCTCTTTCTTCTCCTTTCAAGGAGCTGGTGACTTTGCCTCCTCTGCAAAAAATCTAAAATGTCTGTGTTGTTCACATGCCAGGAAATCTTGTATGAGAACACAGCTGCAGTGAGGCTGGTTCCCATTCTGCACTGGTTCACAAGGGAATTGGGTTCCACATTATCCCCTTTGCTACATCTGGGTGTCTTGAGGCACTGAAAGGAGGGAGATGTGTGGCATTTCTGAGCCACAAACAGCACATGTGGGATTCTTCTTTTCATGATCACAATGATAATGTTTCTTGATGGCACCTGCTGTCTCCTTCTCCAGCAAAGCTGGAATTTACTATATGCCAGTTCTGGTCATGCATTTCTTTTTTCTTGGCAGATAATGAGGATTCTTGTCACTGCATCAGCCTCAATTGCAGTGCTATTAGTTTGTGTCAGTGGAAGTGTGTCTGAACTTCTTTCTCTCTCCATTACCTTCCTTGTTCTTGGTAGTTGATGGTTTATACTTTTTTTCTCTTCCTAAAAAGCTTCTAATGCACTGGTTTTGTTATTTTCATCTGCCCAAAACTAGTGATATAATGATTAAATCTGTTGACATCACCTTAAAGGAGAGATCACCGAATCAAGAGGAAGAGACAGAGGGCACAGCACAAGCTGTGAACCGAAAACCAAGACTATTGAGCACCAAACTGAAAGTAAGAATTGTAAACTGGCTGTTTATTTCAACATGTTTCCACCTGTGATGGTTTGTAATCCATCACTCACAAGCAGAAATTTTATTTGATGGGAAGAGAACACTTAGAGAATTCAGAATTTCTTTAAATTAATGAAAATTTGTATCCAAAGCATGGGCTACATGAGACACATGATCTCTCTGCATAGTCCAGCTGGTTAGTTAATGAGTTTAAGGTGTTAACAAGCTCTAATGATGTTAGATACAGAGATTTGAAATATTTTTGCTTTACATATTTGGTTGCAGGCAGAAGTCTGCAAAAACAACACAGAAGACTCAGAAGTCAAAAGGGAAACTGAAAAATTCATACATGTATTTTTAAATTTTAAAAAACTCCACTTTTTTTTTTTTTTTTTTAAGACACTCTTCTAATATTTTGTGTTCTAGACATTCTGCCAGGTTGTCAAGCATAAATAATCTGTGTAAGGTGCTGGCTTTCTTCTCACCTGGATTAGCCAAATATCAGAAAGAGGATGACTGATTTTAAAGTCTTGGTCTGATCTAAAAGTCATGGACAAAACAGCAGAGTGACTACTTATTCTGGGTTTGTGAAAAAGTTATTCAGTTTATATTTCTGAATACAAATCATGGCCCAATCATGGGGCAAGCACAAGTTGCAGAAAAAATATTCCTATATGCTATCAAAAAGAAATAAAAAACTCTTGTGATTCTCCCTAATTGTGTCCCAGAAAGACAGAAGCAGTCACAATACACTCTTCAAGGCTTGAGTTGGAGATGTACAACTTCGTGCATAAGTCTTCCTCTTAAATATGGTCTTTTGAAGAGTCTGTTAGCAAGGCAGCATTGTTCCTTGTCTCTCCCTGCTTGCCTTTTCACTATCAGGGCCTTTCTGTACAGCCTGTGTTCAGAGCTGAAAGGTGAACTCATTTCAAGAACTGGCATACATTTCAAGAACTGTACATACATTTTTGGCCTCCTGACAACTGTGTTTGTGTGAAATATCATCCAGAAAAACCCATTTTCATACAGAAATAAGGTGCATGCTAGGCCTCCACTTTTACACTCTCTGGGGCTTTATAGGATGGGTAGGTTGTGAAAATTAGCTCTGTGAGTGATTTACAAAAGGAAACAAGATTTAAAGCATAATAGCTACATATCTTTTGACTTTACCATGATACAATCTGCTTTGATCCATTTATTCTTAGGACCATATAAAAGCAGTGAGTTTGAGCTATGCCTGCTTACCAATGATGACCAACTTCAGAAAAGTACTGCTGGACACCATTAGAACATTTTGTATGCTTCTTACCTCCTTCTTTTACTGACTGAACTGTAAGAATACCAAGAGAGAAAAATAAAACCCAGCAGTTATTCCTGACTTCACAGCTGCTGGCACAACTTTTTTCAATTGTTTCCAGCCAAAATCAATCCCTAATCTGAGCATAATTGTGAAAATTACATTAATTCAGTATGTACAGCCATTGTTGTCTAATATAGCCCTATTAAAATGTAATGAGGTCTTTACTTTTAATTAATACTATTTTTATTAATGACTGCATATTGGCCACTGTTGAGATCAAAGCCACATGTATTTTCAGCAGTATAAACATACAATGCAGTTACACTTTGGAATTAGACAGCTAAAAACTTTAACAGACAGAAAACATTATTCTTTTGCAGGCAAGGAAAGGAGCTGGGAAAGATTAAGTGACTCTTTTGAATCCGTGCAGAAGGACTGAAGAGGAGCCATGAACCACATCCAGTTCTCTTGAGACCCTGCCCTGTATATATAATAACCTTGAGACAAATCTTCCACCACTGTCCTCAATCAGCAGTCATTACAACAGCAAGTAGGTTATGAAAAATACTGTGGAAATTACATCAACTTTCTGAGTGATTGCAGTCCACAGTTACAGTACTAGATGGTGCATAATTCTCTGCTGTCACCTTTATCCTTATAAAGTTTTTTTGCTTCTTATTGCTTGCACTTCAGGACTATTAGATGATTCTATGAAAAGTAAAATTCAGCAGTGTTTGGGATTGACTATGATGCAGTGCAGGGCTCACTGATTTCGGTGAGGTTGCTATCTCTCCCCATCAGGGGGGAATTCCCCATCAGGAGGGAATTCCCCATCAGGATTTCTTCCTCTGATCACACCATCAGCAGTTCAGAGGAGACTTGAATTGAGTCAGCAAACAGCAGTGGCAGTTCAGACCACCATTATGGGCTCTCCTCTCCTGTCAGGAATAAATTATCACTGTGCTCCCTTGACGAGCAAACTGATTGCCTTGGGGTGTGCAAGATGCACTTCTGTAGCAGTTGCATCTCATAAAAACACTCACAAGAGAGACTACCCCTGAGTTCTGTCATGAGGACTTCATTCTCTCCTTTCAGCCCCAACCCTCTTCACACACTGAACACAGAGGCATTTATTAATACCAGACACTGTAGGTTTCCTATAGTTTTATAAAGATGACATTCATGCTGACTGTTAGTTTAAGCTTTAAAAGAGAAGAACAATACGATTACTTTTCCAAAGCAAATATAACTGCTCAGTATTATTATTATAGTTTCCATGCCTGAATCAATGAAGGTCACAGCCTCCTCAATGCTCAAAGAGGACAGTGAGACACAGGAAAAAATCTGGACTGAAATATGTTTGCTTAGAACAATATAGGATTGTTGATACACTCCCTGAGCACAGCTAGCAGACACTGTGCAGATGTTCTGTGGGCTTGTTCAGAATGGCCATGAACAGTGTTTAAAAGCCACTAAATAATCTTAAACAGTTGTAGCTAAGAGATCTGCACAAAGCCTGCCAGAGCTCCCAACTGCAAAGAAGGCACTTCCAAGGCACTCTGCCGTGGACTTACTGCCTTGGCTGTGATGGGCAGAGGGCTGACAGGGACTGCTGCTGAGGCAGACTTTTGAAGAAGTTGTACATCTCTTTGGCCCAGGCCTCGGAGAGTGCGTTGTGACTGCTTGCCTCTTTCTTGGAGAAAACTGGGGAGAATCACACTTTTTTTGTTTGTTTCTTTTTAATAGTATATAGAAATAGTATTCTGTATCTTGAGAAAGGGAAAGAACAAAACATTCTCTAAGAATAAACATGGGTAAATAAATGGGAGTTTCAGGGTAGACAAATAAAAAAAATAAGGCCATCAGAGGAAGAAGTTTTTTGAGCCAATAGAGAAGTATACACATTTGTTTTTTAATCTGAAACAGGAAAAGATATAAGAGTAATTAGAAACATTTACCCTTAGTGTTCTGGTATACTGTCCTTGGTCTTTTGGGCTTGGAGGTTTTTTACTTTGGGTAAAGTATTGGGTTGATTCTGGTGTTATTATCCTTTTTCTTTGTGAGTGGAAGGGTGCATAGCTTTTAAATCTGTGGCAGAAATTCTCTTTCTGTATAATCAGCCCATAAGCCATCTTTGCTTTTTTGTCTTTTACATCCTGTTTCCCACAGCTTTTGTTAAAGCACATATTTTTAATATATTTCATATAAGAGTTCCAGATTGGACTACTGATAGCCATCACAATAAGGACCCAAGTTCTCCAGGAGTAAGGGAGCCATGAAGGAAAGAACAAAAGTTATGCTTGAGGGACTAATTTTGGCCACACTGAAGCTGTCCAGATGTCAGCATAAAAAATGAAGTTGATGAAAAGCAGTACCCCCCTCTTATACATTTACCATAATTATATAAGTATCATCCATTTTGCAACATGTGGAAAAAAGCCTTTCATTGCATGGAAATGTATTGCATAACTACTGTACTCTACTATTTGGAAAATACTGGGACAAGCCAACACCAACATTTCCTATCATTCTCATATTTGGTTAATCAAATTATTTTTTACCAGACATTAGTCAGAACACAAGATAATTGTTTTCTATTTTAAATAATGGCTTGCTGAATTCAAAGGGCCTTGTTTTAGTCTGCAAAGCCTGGCATTAAACTGGAGGAAGACAGTATCCAATTATGCCCATTACCCCTAGGCAAGTACTTTTCTTAGAAAAATCACCTGTCAACAGCACAGCATTCTGCCAGAGTAATTTTTATTCTCTTTCTGAACCAGAGGCATTTTATTTGTTGATCTATTAGTTGAAAAGTCCCTGGCAAAGAGGAGAAAACAATAATGTTTTAGTGAAGCAGCACCCCTGCATAGAAGTAAGAGGTTTGTACCAGTCCAACACAATACGTTCTTCACACTATTCCAACACAGACATGCAGGCTGTGAAGCAGCCAGCTGTGGTCCATGAGGTCTAAGAAGATTATGGGAGCTAGAAAAGCAGGTTTAGCTTCATGTGCAGAAGACTGTCTTTACCTTTCTTAGCTAACTTCTAACTCTGTTACAAGTAAGAGCCAGAAAACCTTCAAACAACAAACGAACCCAAAACACAAACTAAAAAACCCTTATAGAGAAATAGAACAGGTGAAAAGTTTCTCTTTGCAAATAAGGACACTATCTATAGGCTTTGTGGCTTTCTCAGTCTTTCAGTGGCTGCAACGAATCAGTTTCAGTTAAGTGGACTCCACAAAGAAGCAGTTCTCTGATTTTAAAAAATGTAATAAATGCCGCAGTAAACATAGAAGATGGGTTGCTTTGAAATTTCCTTCTGTAAAGTCTGGTGATGTTTTAACATTTTTTATATATTTTTTTATGGCAGGCTGTGACCTCAGAATCACAACATTTTGAGAGGAAGACACATGTCAAGAGAAAATAGAGGAATATGAGAATACATTTAAGAGAAACAACAAAAGTGACTTGCTGCCTGTGTTGCATTCTGCACAACAAAAATGAGAGAAATTCTAGAGGTCAGAACATTAGACTGTTCTAATCTAAGTCAGTAGCATGTATTGGAAGACATATTTTCAGCAAAAGGTTATTGAAACCAAATCCTGGGGACAAACAGCCAGCTGTTTCAGAGAACATATGATAAAGTTTTGACATGATTAATTTTTCACAGCAGTGGCCCTTAGAAACTTTCCCATCACATTTGTTAACTAATGTGTATTTGGTGCAGATGACTGCTTTGGTCTGTGTTTATTGAATAGAGGTCCCTTCAGGCTGAACAGGTAGTGTTGAGCCACCAGATCTATTTTTCTTAGCCAAAATGGCAGCTACTAAACAGTCACAAAGATTTATTTTTACACTTTCTTTGTCAATTCAGTGGTACACAGAGGAATAAGGAAACTGGAGTCCAAGGAAAATCTTTACTCCTTCCAGAGGCTTTGCAACTCAATTTCTTGTATGACAGTGATGAATATTTTAGCTCTACTTGTTAATTAGGAGAAGTAGGAGACAGAGTAGCATTAACGTGCCTGCCCAGCAAGGGCAAGCAGAAAAGCCCTTCAGGTGGCTATTGATACAAGTAGATCTCTGAGTTTACAAATATGCTTGTTGCACTTAGTATGTAAAATGATGTACCACCACTGAGCAATATTGTTCTGAGCAAAAATTCTCTGAGCTATGGGCACTCCCCAAGCTCTACTTTACCCCTAGCTTGGCAGATCTACCCATCCATACTGGTGGGCATCAGCCCCAGAAGAATCACTAGCTCTGACTTATAGACTTAAGCATGAGGTAAGTTTTATGGGCCTAAGAGCATGGGCTCCAAAAGACCATCAGATTTATTGGCAAACTGCTGCACTGCCCACTAGTAAACATCAACAAGGAAGGGTAACTTAAATTTTCTTTCAGTTCAAGGGGTTTTTTGCAGTTTTTGTTCCTTGAATGTTTCTCCTGAGCATTCAAAGTCCTGAAATATCTTGTAAAAGATATGTATCTGAATGGTTTCAAAGATGATGGAAGAAAGAAAGATTGTTCTTTCTTTCAAAGCATGCCCAGAGGAGTGTATGGTGATATTCTGTGTCCATTGTTGCTCAGCATTCACCATCAGCATCAAGCATGTAAGCCTGATGAAATTCAAGTACACATTTCACTCTCTGCTGGAATATGCATTACTGCCCAGTCTCTGGGGTCTGCAGGCAATGGACTTTCTCACTTTTCTTTGAAGATTTTCCCACATTCCTCAGAACTAGGGAGTGTGTCAGAGAAAAGTAGCAGGAATGATATTCATTAGGATGATTAAGAGACAGAGCCTTTTCTCCTTGCTCCAATTAGCACATCAGCACTAGTGGAGCAACAAGCATTTCTTCACCTCCTTTCTTTCCCACCTCTGACCCACTTACCCTCTCCAAAGTCCCTCTTCCACCTCCACAGAACACCACCTTCTAAATGTGAAGATGCTTTCTGTGACATGGGAGGTGACACTTCAAATCTCCTTGGCTGGTGAAGGAAATGGACCCGTCCCTTTCATAGCACTGGTGGATGACACCGACCTCAGGAGCAGTCTCAGCAAGGAGCACCATCTGACTTCTTTTTTCCAGTGGCTCTCAATCTATTGGTGAGCACCCCCACAGCACCTCAAAATCTGCAGGGATATTGGTGACATTTAGCCCAACTCAGGATGGAAGAACTGATAAATTATCAGTGTTAATAAGGCAAAGCGACTCGTTACAATAAGCAGCAGAACTTCAAGTCACAGAAAACTGTAACACTGAAAGCATATTTCCCTGAAACGAGGATAAACGCCCCACATTTAGGTGGCAGCTGAAAAAGAGACCTGAGGGGCAGAATTTTTGACTGGGGACCTAAAGTAGCAGGTGAGCATTAAAGTCATATCCAAGCCTTTTCATGGATTTAGCCCCCCAAGTCCTATTAAGCAAGCAGCCACCTTAAACACACCTCACAAATCGCAGTCTGTTGTTTATCACTTCCCACAGGCACCACTTTAAACACACACATGTGAATATATGTGTGTATAAAAGGAATACCTGCAGAAATTAAGAACATCTTAATTAAACTTAAGATGTGTGGTTGAGATAAGTTTGGCATGTGGCCACAGCATTCCAAGATTCTCAAATAGCATAATCTAATTCATTTTGTTTAAGAACACAGAGGTCATAAACATACAGTAATTTGAAACACTTAGTACCCTGCCAGCTGGCACTGTCTCGTTTCCACTTCTTTGCACTGTAATTTCACTTCCATTTGTGCCGGGCTTGAAATCTCCTCACTTTAGTAGTAGTCTGTATTATGTTACACAGTATTCAGCTGAGGTATTTTTTAATGAACTAATTACATGTTAGTTAATAATAGAACATTTCTTTAGCAGTCAACTGCTGAATATAATTCTGAGAGGACTACTGTACACTGGGATCCTGCAGGAATGCTTAGGAACAAGTTTCAGCTCAAAGCATTATGTCTATTCTTTAATGTGCTATAAAAAATTAATAAGTCCCTGGAAAGCCAGGTATTTCATCTTTTCACTGCTGGATTGTGCACTGAAAACTGATGTTTTGCCACTTTTGTTTTCAGATGAATCTTGGAAGTCATTCAAAAAATAATGGAGAGTATTAATGGAGACCTGCCATCAGAAAATCACATTTATATTTCTTTCTGCTTGCCATCCCCTCATATTCAGCCTGTTTATGCTGCAGTGCTGTAGACACAGTCTATGTGCTCATTTCCTAAGCAACCTCCAAGCTCTGGGAGCAGATATCTTCTGCGAAGTTCACACCCTCTTTATGGCTCTCCTGTACGAGGTAGCATGATGTCATGTAACGTGATGTTGTGCAAATCTTCCAGAATTCTTCTCACCACTCTGCCCACTGGGGAACCTTCTGGCTGGCGTGTTTAGCCAAATATCCAGACAGCTCAGCATATTTCTAGTTCCTGAGATGAGGCACAGATAAGTGTCACAACTTTAGACTCTTTCAATGTTGACTCAGAATTCTCCAAGGACACATGCCCTTAAAGATTTTCTTGTGACCACTTGGTTTAGTTTTGAGACAGCAGTGAGTTAACAGAGAAATTCTGATGGCCTATGGATATTGTTACTTCAAAATTATAAACTTCTGAGAATGTCATAGGTCAGATTCTCCTTGCCTGAGGTGAACGACCACACCATAATAAAGCAGTATTTAAGCAACACAGATTTATAGGAAGAAAGGGTCTGGCTTGGCATTCAGAGACACATACATGTCATGCTCGGGCTTCACCATTCTCCTCACAGCATGTGCATAACTATCACTACAGTGTTAATGAAAGGCGGGTATTGAGGGGTTGTGCTCTTACATGTGCATTAGTGAGTAGAGATCACCATCCAAGATTTTCTCTGCTGGAAGACAGGGATACAGTTACAAAGCTATTCTCTGTCTGGTACTGCCAGCAGCACTGTAAATCCCCCACACTCCGTATCTAATATACTCAGATGAAGAGGAGGCAAAGAGTCAAGCCAAGGAAAAGCAAGAGGAGCACAGGCTGGCTGAAAGGCAGCTCTCAGAGACAAAAACCAGACAGAACCCCTTACAAACCCAGCACTGGGCTCCTGAAAACCACTCAGCCTTAACCCTTAGACTGCTTAGAAACTGGAGGAGAATTACAGAAATACCAGAGTTTATTGACAGTGAAAATATGAAGGATGGGTTTTTGAGTAAGAAATGCTCTCTGATGTGGAAGCATTGCGGTTTTTTGAAGTGTTATACAGGAGAGACATATACACATCCCATTTCCTACATTCCAGTACTGTTAGGGAGAAGGATTTTGAGCTGTAGAATCCCTGGGTGTTGACAGGGATCTTCAGGGTTTCCAGCCTAGCCTCCTGCTTGGACCACGTGCAGCGGCAGCAGGCTGCCCAGTGTCTTGCCCAGCCAGTTTTGCATGTCTCCAAGAATGGAGACGCTACCACCATTTTAGACAGCCTGTTCTAGGGCTTGACTGTGACTTCTGATACTGAGCCAGAATTTCTTGTGTGGTAACTTAAGTTTTCTCTTAGTGAAATCAAGATTGGACCATAGCTTCACTAATCCCATTGAATTTATTTGAACAGTTCTAAGCAATTTTGTTGTAAATTATAGTGGAGATAGAACTGCAGGGTACAGATGACCAATAATGCTATATGAAACCTTCCACTTTGGATTTAGCTGAGTCTGATACTTATTAATTGTCACTGTTATGTAAGTGGTTTGAGTATAAAAATTGGAGGCATGAGGGCAATTCCTTTTCTATCATACATGTTTCTTACCTGGCTTAGAGATGTCAGTCCAGTTCTCCATGTACTGGCCTTTGTGTCAAAGCCCACCAGGATAGTTGGTGGTCACACATTTCTTGACAGTTTCCAGATTCTTAAAGATATTGAGGCATTATTCTCCTTTCTTGCAAGGCCTAAGCAATTTAGACAAGTAAGAGCCCTTTTCAGAGTTGCCTGACTTAAGAGTCCTTAGAAAGCCAAGATTTAAGTGAAAAATATTCTGGAATTCACTTCCTAAGAAGTGATCTCTCTACAAGAAGAAGGCAAAAAGGAAAGAAAGTGGGATGAGTTGTGGAAATTTATGCTGCCTTTACAGTTAAAAGAACTTCACTTGCAGAAACTGTGTCACTCAAATCTAATAACTATGTTAAAATAAATTAATACAAGGAAATGCTGTTGGCTACAGGTCAATTCATATCAAATTTTTTATGGATATTAAAAAAAAAAAATCCAGGCAAAACAATCCAGATATTGTCTTTCCTGAAAATGAGTGCAAAGAAGAAAAGAGCTCACTGGATTTTTTTTTCTAGTGTTCTTTGGAAAAATGACCCTTGAATAGGGTCTTGATGAAAGGTGCACTACAGGAACAGAACTGATTACAACTGAAGAGGAAAAGGGCTCACATAATTATGCATATGAGCTCAAACCTCTGTCTTGCGTCTGGTGAGTTTTTACTGACAGTTTATTTCCAAGACAGTCATCAATATAATGTCTGAGAGCTTAATCCTTCTCCCACTAACTCAGTACCAAGACTCCCACTGGCTTCTACTGTGTTGCTTTGAAGCCTGCATGTTCAGTGCCTACAAAATGAACTGCTACTTACCCAGGAGAAAAGCCAGGCAGAAAGTATTCAAATATAAACATTTACATTTAAAGAATTGCTTGTATTGAAGTCCATCACAAAAGTGATTGATTGTCTGTCATTTTTGAGGGTGTTCTTTTTTTTCAAATATTTTTTCTAAATGGATGTAGCTATTGAAATAGGAATGGCCTATTTTATTTTAAGTTCTAAATAAACCAGAAAATTCAATCTTATTTTCCGAGCAAAATAAAAACTTATTTTATAAAAAAGAATGGCTGATTTACAAAACACTTGCTTTGGATTACAGAAGAATAAACATAATAATCTCATTGTTTTGGAGGAAAAGTAATAAAGTATCACTTGAATTACACTTGATCAATCAGATAAGTCTGCTTTAAATCTTGAAAAATGAAAACATCATTGGCATTCTCCTATGTTTTATGCGGGTTTTTTTTTGACCTGTCCTATCTGCTTGGAAGCTAACCACAAATTCTAGTTGGAGCATACTGAAAAGTTCAGAGCAAAAATAAAGCACACACTAACGTCAGTTTTGTTCAAGGGCAAAGAGCATAAGGGACAATGTGTTTTTCTGTGTCCTTTAAAATCTGGGCCTCTATAGTTTTGCAGAATTGAGCTTTTGGGGTTAATTGGAACAATAATTTTAACAATTTGTCATTTATTTGCCTCCATGCAGATATTCCAGATTATGGAATTTCATTTTATGCATGATGTGGTGATGACTGAGTTTGAAGGACTGAGAAAGTTGCAGAGGCTAGTTCATGAAGTCTCTCTTTAAACTATATTTCTAATTCAGAAATAAAAACCTGAAATTAACAAATTGCTGTTAATCTCAAAAAGCAACAGCACTTCCCTTCATTGTCTTCCTTATTTTCATGGAAAGGGACTACTGACAAAAACCTTCCTCCCTGACTGATGTCTGTGGTGCAGGGACTGTGATTCTTGTCCTGCTGAGCAACATTATAGCATCAAGTGCTGAGGCATATGAAGTTTTTGGCCATGCTCTTTCATTTTTTTTCCTAGTTCTCCAGATTCCTATGCCCTGTTCTCTAGTTCCCAGTGGTAGGCATTTCTGCAATTTCGATTCACTTCCAAATATCTTTAGAAAATGCAAAGCGCTCTTGGTTTGGGTTTCATCCACAGTCCAGTGCCAAAAACCTATCTGCATTTTCCCCCATGTATATCCTAATTCTAAACTTAGTTTTCCTTTTACATTCTGCAGTACTAAGCAATCCTGGGGGGAAATAGCTATTCAGGGTGGCATTAACCCTGTGTGAAATACAAAGTGTGAACATTTTAGCTGCCCATCATCACTCAGCTGATCAAAATGGCTCTGTGGCTGGCACTTCTTCCGCCTTACTTCTTTTCCCCAAAATTGCTTAAACAAAACCCATCTAACTCTTTCTAAAACTAAGACTTACATTGTCTAGCCTGTCTAACAGCCCCCTAATCCAGTCAGAAAGCCCAAACTGTTTGCAATAACCAAATATACATGTGGAATTTGCATTAGGAACGTAATAGACCTCCTAAGCATGGTTATTACAGCATGCTCAATTGTTCAAACATGCCTCCCACCTGTTGCTGCTTATAATGTGCTCAAGTGCCATCAAGTGCAAAAGTTATGGTGCTATTTATGTGGAACCTTCCTAGAAATGCACGAGGTGTAAGATATATTTATAAGACCCTTCTTTTATCTCTTCCACCAGGCACAACAGGGGTCTCATCTCCTCCCTGGGTGCACATGTGACTACAGATACCATTTCTGGCAATAAAACATTCCCACCATGCAACATTATCAAATCTCAGTGCAGGAATTCTCTTGTGCCTTTTATCTGGAGAAGGAAAAAGTGGGGGGAAAACACAACACAGAGAAATTGCCCCATTGCTTTGCTGGTTCAATTGTGTTGTGGACACATGTGAGGTGAAAACAAGAAAGAAACTTCACGTATTTGTGTGGGAGCTGTTACAAAATCCTGCAGGAAATTTGTGTCAGCACTAGAGGCCTGAGGCCTTTTGGAGTTTGTGGAAAGATGCACTCGAGTATAGTCTAGATCAAGCCCCTAATACAGAAATGTGTCCTAACAGTCACTTGAGTCACTTCTTGTGCATGGTTGCAAAGTATAAACCAGTGAACCTCTAGTTCTAATTATACTAGCTAACATTGTCATCATTGGCTCACCAAAGCCAAGATTTTACTCAAAATCTTGGTGCTTTTCAGTTCTGGGAATCTCAGTTCATGCTCTGAAGTTTAAGCCATGCTAAGGTGGCCAGTCACAAAGTGAAGAGCACAGACCTGTTAGCTTTAGTGCTTCAACAACTAGGAATAACATTAAAAATAAAGCTCCAAATTTGTTTCAAATAGCCCTGCAGAGTACACGAGATCTCTGTCTTTACAGCTTTCTCAATTATGATTCTGGAAAGTAAGAGGTCCTGTGAAGATGTGGATGACACTTCACAGGAGCAACTGCTTCTGCAGCATACAAGAGAGTTACCCATAGAAGGACTGAGATCTTTTGGTGAAATGCTAGTGCTGTTGCACAGAAAGGGGCTTGCTTGGTCACCAAGAGATGAGAAATGTGGAAGTGTGGAAACACTGAGCTCTGCACAAGGAGATGAACCTTCTTCTTATCAAAGACTTCTCCAGCTGGGAGAATATTAGTGACATGCCATGACTTCTCCCTTATGACCCACACCTTCTTTTCATGCTTGTAAAACTGGTGATATTATCCTCTTTGAAAATGATGTCGTCCCCTGAGCTAAGAGTTTGCAGTACATCTCCAAGTACATCTGCTGGTTTGATGCCCCTGTGCTTATCTCAGTGGCCCTCTCTGTTAGCAGTATTCCAGACACAGCTGGCTGAAACACTGCTGTATAATCTGTTTTGGAAGGAAAATTATCTTTTCAGCTAAACTCTCTTTTTTTTTTTTAATGGATTGTCTGCTTTCCATGGTAAATTCCAGATTCTGGCTGAAAAGCCAAAGCATTTGCAATAAAATGCCTCGTGTGTTTCTATGACATCGTGCATGGCACAGGAAGGTAGGGAAATATTTCCTGACAAGTGCTGCTGATATAAACTCATATTAATGTTGATGCCTTCTCATGCAGCAAGTTTTAGTGGAGCCACTGGAAATTACAGACAGATGGAAGATGCAGGTTGCTGCATGAAGCTTGTTTAGCATGCTGAACAACACCACAAATATGTTTTTATATGCACACTTCTTTGAAGTGTGATGGATGCAGCATGTGTGACTTGCTGTCTCATTTTTCTATTGAATTATAAAAATGCCTACCCACAGATCTAGCTGGGTGGTAGCTCAATTTTTCCCAGTAGCTTCTGACAGTAGTTACATTTCATTTAAAACATACACTCACTTTTCCTGTATTCCCCAATGTAAACATGTAAGAGTTGCTGGAATTTACTGAAGAAAAAAGAACTTTGCAGACCTGTACTGCAGAGGGTGGCACAGGAGGGCCAGAGAAAACACATCTGTGGGTGAAAGGCTCACACTCTGTCTTTCAAAGCCAAAGACCTATAGGTTTTTTCTCAGCTGCCCATGAAAGCACTGAGCTCAGCATTTGCTTTCTCTGATGGAAATGGGGCTGTGCCCAGTCCCTGTCAATGACTTATAGGGTGCATGAAGAATGCAGCTGTGCCCTGCTCGTAGAGTACAGGGGGAAAGGCATTTCCACTGGCCCTGCCTGCTCCCCTCCCTTGGTTACCCTGTTACCCAGGACAAGACCTGATTGTGCCTCCACCTCCCCATCTGAGCACTGACAGCACTTGAGCATCCTCCGTGATTTTCCTACTGAAACATACATTCAGCTGCCAGCCCCTGAATATTTTTGGTGTCTTCTGAATGTCTTCTGCTACTGGAGAAAATGAAGATTTTTTTTTTAAATGTATTTATTTTAATTGTGAGCTCTGTGTCTCTGGGTTAATTCGTTCTGGCTGCAGTTTGAAAGAATGCCATTTGCAAAAACCGCAAGAAGCTTAAAGAGTGGAGCAATTACTGCATCCACATTCTTGGAGAAGTCTGATAACAGTGGAGACCTTTCCTCCAGCTCAGTGACAGGCGTGACTATGCTGTGAGAGAGTGCAGCACAAAAATGACTCATGGGCAGCAGAGTCCTCAGTGCCTGCCTGCTGACATCAAAGCCTAGGAACTCAAGGCCTCTCTTGAATGAGCTCAACTGCATTTAAGGAGATTCTGGGGATCAGTCTGAAAAAAGCACATTAGACATGTTTAAGGAAGCAAAGCACAATTTCTTTGTTATCTGCGGCATCAGTGGAAGTATAAGGGAAGAGGTATATTTTCCCAAGGTGTCCATCAGACAAGATCCCTGCATTTTCAGATGCCCATCGATTAAATTGATCAAGACAAAGTACCCACTGACTCTACTTGAAAGAAGAATTATTTACGTGGTTGTTAATTGTGAATTGGGTTGCACAAAGTGTTGATTTTGTCAGATCCTGAAAGTTTGTCAAACAGATCACATGCTTTGTGACATTGACATCTTCACTGTAGAAATGCCCCTCAACACTTTGTTTCTTGCCTAAATATTTACTGACTGTCATGACCCTTTTCATCTACCTAGAACAAAACTAAAGTCAATTTTCTACAGCAACAATAGATATAGCTTTATTCTGGACAGCTCTGTCTGCATTGTGTTGACCATCTTCATTTTCAAAGTCCTGTACACCATTACCCTCTCACTTCTAGTCCAGTAACTTTAAACCTAAAAAAATTTAATTTTATTATCCAATGGTAGAGAACTGTCTAATTTTCTTATTACATCTGCATTTAATATCTCAGTAATTAACGTTAGATGCTAAAAATTCTAATTTAGTTCTAACTGACTAGTACTTGTACATAGAAATCCTTTAGAACTTTCTTAAATTTCTTAGAGCTCAGGTAAACTGGATTCAGTTCTGGTTTTGCCTTAGGTTTCCTTTGTGATGATGGTCCCTTCTCAATGCCTAGAATAAGTAAGCTTTCTCTTAAGTGAGCCAGCTGTGCCAGGGTTACATTTTTTGCTGTATTCAAAGAAGGAATAATAGTATTTCCAGGTTTCTGTATAGAAGCTGGTCTTAATTTTTGACAACCGGTATTATTAGCCAATCTGTAGCACAGTGGTGCTCTGATCCTGGCTGAGATCTTTTATAATGATCATTAATGATTCATTAAATAAACACCAACAAAGAACAAAAATACTGTAGCTTCAGTTTCTACAAAATATTCCATTATTGACACAAAAGGACTTGTAACACCATCTGCTAGGAAACTTCTTCTGAGAATATTATTCAGATTATTCTTTCTTTAAAACTGGACAAATTATTCAGGTTTAAATGGAATCTACTTTTTTTTTTTTTAAGTGTAGGGTGAGCAAAGGGGAGACACAATAACATAATGACAATACTGTGGAGTTCCAATAAAACATATGGGAGACAATGCTGGAGGGATAGCGACGTAAGAACAGTCAGGAAAAGATGTTGATTTCAAAAGAAAGCAATGTCTTGCAAACCTTTCACAAAACAGCAGAATGATAATTTTTTTGAGTAATTAAATCTATGTCTCCAGTGTTAAATTTATGGTGAACATCTGTTATGGCATCTGGCAAGTACTGTCATGATACTGTGGCAAACAGCAGCATAATGCTACATATATAAGCCTATGGTCCTGCTTTATTCTGCTCTTGCAGTGTTGGGGATATTCCCACACTGAGTTTCAGATAAGCCCACATAAACAGCCATTTTATAAATTAACAGTAGAACTGATTCAGGCTAAGCGGAGGAAATCTTATTTCTCTAGAACAGGACAATTACCGAAACAACAGATGTGATTAACCCTGGTGCATCTTTCAGTGGCAGCTCTTTGGCACAAATATGCACTTGTTTGAAGAATACCAAATGTCCATTTCTAACTGCACAGAAAAAGTCCCATCTGTGTTTTGCTCTTTCCTAGGTGGTGACCTGTACATTTCTACCTCCAAGGCAATGTCTCTCTGCCCAGGTCAGATTTACATATTTTGAAATTTTCAATGTTCTTATAAAATCATATTTCATACCCCTCTTCCTGTTGTAGCAGTTATTAATCCAGTCTGTTTTCTTGGGGATTGAGGGTATGCCTTTTCCTGGGGCGGGGGGAGCAGAAAAGGGTGGCATTAATAATTTAGGGCTTTTCCTCAGATGAATTTTAGGATATGAGCTTATTGGTTTAATATATTTCTGAGATCTTTAACATCCCCAAACCAGGAATTTGGGTAAAGCTATAGAAATGTCTCATCTCACCAGTCACTCATCCATCTTTTGTGTAAAAGCATAAACCCTTTCTGCTTCCACACAAGCGAAAGAAAGAATAAGGAAGAAATTATTTCCCCTTTTTCAGATACTATTTGCTTGACTGATAGCAACCAGCTCTGACAAAAAAGAGTCAGAAACTGAAAAATCAGTTATTCCTTTTGTAATTCATTTAGGAGCAGGCACCAGTTCAACCCTAGCAAGACCTTTTGGCCCTCCCAGGAAGAGAAGGAGACAGAGGAAAAACAAACACGCGGAGATAAACAGCAGACTGTGGAGCACAACAAAAGACAAGGGCTGTGGGGAGCTGCAGGATCAGAAATTAAGGAATAAGGAGAAGAGCACTAGTCTCAAGGTCCCATGTTGCCAGGAGAGGTTCAAGGAGTTGGTGGCAGCAGCCCAGGAGTGCTGTGCCCTGGGGACAGGGCAGCAAGGGACAGGGGACAGGGCTACTAGCAACAGGGCTCCCCCCTCCCATTTTGATTCTGCTTCTTCCTCCCAGTGATGTGAACAAGCAGTTCAGCTGGAGCCAGGAGAAAACTGATGGAAAGTCTCTGGTGATTTTCAGGGCTTTATTCTGAAAGGTTAGACATGACTACATCAAAAGTATTGCTCCAAGCTGGACTGGGAGAGTATCTCAGAAATAGTTTAAGCTGTAATTTCAGACTAGCCTGCAATGTTCCCAGCAGAATAGAGAGAGAGACTTTCACCATGAGAAAACAAACAAACAAATAAACAAACAAGCAGTCAGAGAAAAGAAGCTGTTTTCCGTATTTTGTTTGGAGGCAACACTCGTTTATCATACCTCTTTTGGCAGAACTAACTCTTGGCTCAGAGCAAAGCAAAACTTTCCATGGAGAGTGAATGGTGCTACTGACCCAGACACAGAGGTGTGGGAATATACGGGCTAATCCAAGCTGTCTCCAGCAAGGATGCTTTACTGAGGAGGCAGCTGCTGCTTTGTAAGGGCTTTGTGGCAAGCGGATTTTTTTTTAAATTTCTGTACAGAGGGATTTTCCCCCATGTCTGGGTCTCAAAGGAACAGCCACCACACGATTAATAAATGACAACAGTGATCACTCTTGAAAGCTCAGCCCCAGCCTGGCTGTGGAGCCTCTGCCAGCACTCCAAGACATGGAAGGCCAGAGGATAATATTGGCTGAGTCAAATGGCTCTTGAGGGATTTACAGAGTGAATTATACTTGAAAAGGGAATCCTCTTTTATGTCTACTCTGGGGAAATAAATGCAAGGCACTGTTCAAAGTTGCTCTGAGTTGGACAAGTTTTCTGAAAGTGAAAGCAGAACAAAAATTCTTGTCGCTCCCTGAAGGTACTCCAGCAGTCTCAAACCCATGACAATAGAATTGAAAGAAACGCAAGCTGGTTATTTACCGTAATGCACTGGAGGAACCAAGCCTGTGTTAAACAGAGAATGTTCTGCTCTTGTCTGTTTTCATTTTATTTTGTCAGTTGCCATTGAAGTAACTGCATGATTTTTAGCACCGCATCTGTAATGTGATGAACATTTGTCCTGTCATTGTTTTCGTCTTAACCATCTCTTTTGGGGGAAAGATATTTAGAGTCATGTCCTTTGAGCAGAATTTTAATTTGGGGACTGTAAGGAGGAGGCAAAAAAAAAATTTGCTTTCTCTTTTTAATATACTTGCTTCTCTTATGTTTGTTTCACGGAAGAAAAGGGCAAACCCCCAGATATTGTATCTAATGCAGGGAGCACACAAAAATTAATTTTATCTAGGGAGTAGAGCAAAATAAATAATGTACAATGGCCAGTATGTTGAAGAGAATATTTAGAATCTAGACATATGAACATCAGCAACAAAATTATATATTTCAAAAGTACAAAATTCAAAAACACATAAAATCAAACAAGTGAAGTGAGCTTCTGATTCTGAAATACTTAAATATTTCCTTCGAAAGCTATAAAAATAATTTTCAGTCTAAGAAATATCACTTCAACATCTGCTTCAAACTTCAAAAGAAATACTGTTCCATATATTTCAAGAGGTTAAAAAAAGTAATTAGAAATCAAGAGATTAGAAAAGTTATCAACAAATGTCACAGTTTTAAACGACTTGGGAAGTGACTATTATTTTGTATGTGGGGAGGCTTTACTCATTTTCAACTCCAACCCTATCCCAAAACATAAACCTATCCCCAACACTAAAAAAAACCCTAACCCTCAACCTAAACCTAATTCTAAACCAAAGTCTAAGACTAACCCTAACCAAACCCAAACTGTAGCCCTAAGAGTAACCCTAACCCTAATCCTAACCATTAACCTAAGCCCAAACTTAAGCCTAAGCCAAAACCTAACCCTAAGTCTAAACTTAAGCCTAAGCCTAAAACTAGGCCTAATACTAACCCTAACCCTAAACCTAACCCTAAGCCTAAGGCTAAGCCAAAGCCTAAGCCTGAGCTTAAGCCTAAGACTAAGCCTAAGCTTAAACCTAAGCCTAACCCTAAACCTAACCCTAACCTTAACCCTAACCATTAACCTAAGCCTAAAGGTAAGCCAAGAGATAAGTCCATGCCTAAAACTAAGCCTCAGCCTAGGCCTAAGTCTAAGCATAAAACTAAGCCTAAGACTAAGCCTAAACCTAACCCAAAGCCAAAGCCAAAGCCTAAACCTAACCCTAACCCCAAGGCTAAGCCAAAGCCTAAGCCTGAGCTTAAGCCTAAGCCTAAACCTGAACCTAAGCCTAAGCCTAACCCTAACCCTAACATTAACCCTAAACCTTATCCCAATCCAAACCATTAACCTAAGACTAAAGGTAAACCGAAAGACAAGTCTATGCCTAAAACTAAGCCTCAGCCTAGGCCTAAATCTAAGCATAGAACCAAGCCGAAGATTAAGCCTAAATCTAACCCAAAGCCAAAGCCTAACCCTAACGCTAACCCTAACCCTAACGCTAACCCTAACCCTATGCCTAAAACTAAGTCTCAGCCTAGGCCTAAGTCTAAGCACAAAACTAACCCTAACCCTAACCCTAACCCTAACCCTAACCCTAATCCTAATCCTAATCCTAATCCTAATCCTAATCCTAATCCTAATCCTAACCATTAACCTAAGCCAAAATTTAAGCCTAAACCTAAACTTCAACCTAAGCCGAAAACTAAGCCTAAGTCTAAACTTAAGCCTAAGCCTAAAACTAGACCTAACCCTAACCCCAAGGCTAAACCAAAGCCTAAGCCTGAGTTTAAGCCTAAACCTAAATCTAAGCCTAAACCTAAACCTAAACCTAAACCTTAGCCTAGCCCTAACCCTAACCCTAACCCTAACCCTAACCCTAACCCTAACCCTGAGCCTAAGCTTAAGCCTAAACCTAATCCTAAACCTTAACCTAACCCTAAGCCTAAGCCTAAACCTAAGCATAACTCTAACCCTACCTTTAACCCTTTTTATTTTTTTCACTTGTGGTGCAGCTTTAGATGTTTTTAACCCTAATTCTAATCCTAACCTCTAACCCTAACCCTAACTTTAACCCCCAGTGGTAACCCTGACCTCTAACCCTAGCCCTACCCCTGACTGTAAACCCGTACCTTTAACCATAGCCCTAAACCAAACCCTAACCCTGAAGCCTAACCCTAACCCTCGCCCTAACCTAAACATCATCTCTGTTTACAAGAAGTTCTGCAAGTTCCTTTCAGCTCAGTGAAACCCAGCGATAGAAACTGTAAGCAGCCCTGACACCTGTGCTTTACCTGTCTATCCATTGTTACTTCCTTATGTCTGCTCAAAAGCTGTGTACTTCATTCAGGATTAGCGAAGTCATTTGGTGTTTTTCTTCATGGAACCTAACTATGTGGTTTTAACTATGTGAAGTTAAATCACACCTGTGTGCAAGTGTCCTCCTGATTCAGAGTGTGAGTGACTTCTCAGTTGTGTGAAGAAAATTTGTTGATCTGGGAGTGAGGTTTTGAACTTGCAGCCATGTTTTGTTCCCTCATTGCTATCCCACCTCCCCTCTACAGAGGCTGTTATTTTATGTTAAATATTTATGTTGTAGTGTCGTACACTTAGGATGTGACTCTGATACCCAGTATGGCAGCACTCCCTGAAGAACTCTATATCCTGTACAATATTAAACGTCTGTATTTTGTTTGGTTCAGGTTCTCATACAAGTGTGAAAAGGAATTTGAAGCTATAAATCACCGCGGGTCAGTTTTTACCTTAAGTGCTAACCACATCCCTGAATCAACAATATGTTTTCCTTCCTTTGCACAGATGGGCTAACCCTGTGGGCTGGCCACGTGTTATTACACCTAGAAATTCCAGCCATGCTCACTGCACCACCAACCACTATTCATTGCTGAGCTGAGGAACCTCTTCCCACATGATTTACAATCACACAGCTCAGAGCTTTTGCTCTCCTAGCAGGTCTTGCACTCAATCAGAAACCCCAAGCTCGTTAATATAATCCTAATAGTTAAAGTAAAATATTAAAACACTTTCTAATTACTTCCTTCCCATTTTCTATGGCTTTGCTTTTAATAACATGGTTTTTTATTATTATTGTTGCTTGGTTTCAGACTCATTAATTTTCTGTAATAGGTCTGCTCCATTTCCTTGAACTGTGAGCATGAAGGACCTACATACTCAGCTCAGGTGATGACTTGAAACAATATGAAAATGAGATGATATAGAAAAGGTTGAAAATGTCACTTGTTCAGGCAGTGTTGCTCCATGTATTTCCAGGATATCCTGTTCTACTTCACAGGGCAACTAGTCTCCACATATTTTGCAGGTAAGAGCACTGCAGTGAGCATTTGCTTTAGCGGGAGCAGTGTCAAATATTGACTCAGCTCATGGTTCCATGCAACAGACAGGAGATACTTCCCTCAGAGGCATCCCGAATTAGTACTGGCTCTCTGCAGTGCAGTCACCTTAAGGAAAGCACATTTTTAGAGGGAGAAGTTGAACACGATCATGATAAGACACATGGAAACAACGATATCTCAGGGAAATTAATCTCCAAGGGAGTAGCGCTGGTTTGCAAGCAACTAAAAAAATCTCAGGAGGATTCCTCTTCATAAGCCAAGCAGGAAGAATCACCAGAAGCATTATCTGAGGGCAAATAGGCAGGCAGACAGCCAGCAGCTTTCCACCCGCCATGCTCATGGAGGTGAGTCAGTTGTTTTCTTCCTCAGAGCTTTTGTGAGTGATTAATACAAAACATAAGCTCCTTTCATCATTGATTTATGCTCTTCCTCTGCAACTGATTGGATAACCCCTTTCTTCAGCTGGTGTAACTCTGTCTCATCCCATTGATTTCAGACCTCGTCTTTGAAATGTGAAGTTTCTTTTCTCCTATGGCTGGTTTAATTATTTAACTCTTGCACTGTAATTTTAAATTTTAGTGTGTAGTTTTGGAGCTCTTCAAAGGAGGGTATTTTATGTTCCTGAGTATTCAGTTACTCCCTTTCTTGCACACATAACTTTGATTAAGCCACTCAGTAGCTCCTTTCTCTAAGACTGTCTAGTCCTAAGTCTTCCTTGCTTTCTCCTGAGCTCCTGTCATCATTCCCCCCTTTCCTTGGCTATAATACCTTTCCCACAGTACAGTCACTGGCACTATGTACAGGCTCTTGTAAATAGCTAACACAGAAACCACATTGCCTGTCTTTGCCCTTCTATCCTTTGGCTACTATAAGCTGGCATTTTGCTTGCATTTTTCACCTTTTTTTTTTCTTTATTTTTCATCTTCTTTTTAGCACAGCTGTGCAGCTGGCTGCTGTCTTCAATTATTTTTCTATTTTTCCACAGTAACTCCCAGGTCTTTTTCCAGAGAATGGTGCTGGATGACTATTTAATTCAACACACACAATAGTTCTTGCATCAGTTTCTTGCTTGCAGACAAATTACTTGATGTGTGCTAATATTGAACTACATTTACCACCTGCCGGCTCAGATCATCTCAAATGATCCAAAGACTCTTTGACTTCAGTTCCACTGTTCCTTGCATTCTGTCCACTCCTAATACTAGTATTATATTCCACTCCAAAGGTTTATTTTTAGGATATGTCTGCCAAATTGTTTACACACGTTAGTTCCCTTAACATTTCCTCCTTTCCAACAGCTTCTGACTCCTGGGACAGACTGAAGGTCTCTGTACATTAGTTCTGAATGATTTATACCCATGACAAAGTAGAAGTGTGAATATGGGGCAGGCTGAACACAGGTTCTTCCTTTTGAAAAATTAAAAATGGAGAGGGCACAATTTTCAAAAGGGCTTAAAAGCAAATAAAATGAGTGAAAACAACTGTGAAAATCTCCTGAGAAAATGCTGTTCAGGCGTCTCACTGGGAATCCACTTTTTCCGAGCCATTAGGAATTAACGATTCTGGAAATATTGGTACATAAAGGCAAGCGATGCACACTTCTGATGTGCAAATGTATTTGAAATTATATCCATCCCTTTAAGTATTCTGAAAAGAATAGCATTAGTTAAATGCTTTTGTGTGCCAGTGGAATATTTTCGAGGGTTCCTACTTCATCTTGCAACAGTTTAAATCAGATCTTATCAGGATGCCTCTGTAAAGGGAATGACAGTGGGTCAAAGCAGTAGTCTTACTGGATAAAATAGTGATGATCCCTAATCCCTTGGGCACCTGATTGCAGGGCAGCTGATTTCAGTACTACATTTACATCCCTTTTGAGTGGGATTTGGCCCTTTTTCAAAAGCTATAAGCCCCTGCTTTGCTTTATTTCAAAACAAAACAACACAGGATAAAATTAGCAAAATGTCTAAAGTCTGAAGGAAGAAACACCATAACTGGAGATATAAAACATTCAATTAGAATGAGGAAAGATTTTCAAAATTACCTGGACATCTGAAAATAAAGTTACCATTTCAGCCAAGGGACAGTATTTTAAAGGATTATGAAGAAACAGCAATTTGTGACTTCAATATCCCAGTCCTTTAGACCTTTTCTGGCAGTGCTAGGAAAACATTTCCTACATACTTTCAGTCTTATCATGGAAAGTCAGACAGCGCAGGATCACATGGGTTGATAAGTTTTCAACCAAATAAGAGTCAGAAATGTAAAAGCAAAACACCCTGGGAAAGTTTCTCTGCTCTCACTTTTATGAGAAAATATAGTACATTCCCCTGTCCAGTCTATAATTAAGATGAAAGGCATATTTCCATATAATTTGTGATTCAGTGCCATGGTTTGCATTCTGTGTGGACTGCATCATCTTAATTCTTCGAACACAATGAAACAAAACAAACAAAAAAAAAAATTAGGCTTACTAGTCAAAGAGGATACATTACTACAGTTCAGACTGTTTTTAAGTCTGAAGAAACAAAACCGCTTGAAATGCTACCTTTTCATAAGAATTGAAATGTACAGCCTCTGCAAAAGTGTGACTTCATATAAAAACAATTAAGTGCCCTGGTTTGAAATATTTGCTTATGTTACTTTGTCTCCCTACTACCAGATAGGCAGAGAAAGACAAAAGAATCAGTAAAGATATCCTTGCCTTTCATGTCTCCAACCACATTTTAGCTCTCCATGGCTGTCTCTGGGTCATAACATGGAGGTGTGGGATCATCTAAATGTGTCAAACACACATTAATTCAGCATTTAACTCTGTGCAGGTCTGACTGACCATCTAAGTGATAGCCAAAAGCCTCTTTTTCTGAGATTAGAAATTTATCATGAGTGAGAAACACACAGAAGCCCTGACCAACTGAAAAAGGTTTAAAAAATTATTCTGCTTCTGCTTCAGTTCTGCTGACTTTTGTGGAGTTCAGGAGAAAGTGGACACTTAAGTGAATCATAAGTAATTTAGGAGTTCTTGAGAAGACCATCCCCTGTGAGATCTCTGTACTTCCAATAGAAATGGCAAAGGAACAGTCTTTCTCATGGTAAATCAGTATATCCATTTTTTTCCAAGCTGGGATGAAGAATAGCAGAAGACCCCCCCCAGGTAAACAACCCAAAGGAGAAAATAATTTAAGAAATTTTTAAACCTTGAATGCATGTTTTATGTTGATACCTCTTTTTTATATAAATTTGCTTGTCCATCATTATAGGAGTCTAAATCCCAAGCAGACGTATACTCAAAGTCAGATGTCTGGTCATAGTTCTATGGGAAATACAAATGTCAGGACACGTGTTAAAGCCACGGAACCCTTCAAACATAGATTCTTCCATGCAGATCCACCCTTTCTACTGGGGGCCCAGTTGAGCCAGTAAAATATTGGAGATTTGTCAGCACATTGAGGGCCTGTGATGATGAAGGTTTACCCCAGCATCCTTAACTTGGGTTAAAGCATCTCTCAGATGCTGCTTTAACTCAGCTTCTCAGGAGTGGAGAGAAGGGAGATAAATGCTCCTTGAGCTTCCTTTTGCACAGTGAGAACTCGGTGTGCCTTCCCTTGCCTTCACAGCAGCTGTTCTGGAGTTTTAACACTGCATTTTGGCTTGACAAAGTTCCCAGCTGAAGAGATTCTCACAGCTTAATTCTTTTTTTTGATAGCAATGAAAGAATTTCATTCCTGCACTCCCCTATTATTCCTGTAATTGCAGCTTCCACACCAAGGGTGGTCCATCAGCACCAGGACAAAATGTCCACTCAATACACAGGAAAGCAAAAGAGTGTGTTCTGAGTGGACATTTTCTTCTGAGTCTGGTAGCCCACCACTGGCACCAAAGCACTAGGGAAAGGAGAACTGGGGGTGTGCTCTGGAAATTATGCGAAATTTACACATCACCATCTGCTGGGTCCCAGAGAAGTGTCAGTGTGTGGCTGTACAGCTGCAGGCCTGGCCAAAGCATGAAAAAAATTAGTGCCCTCCTGCTGAGAAAGACAAAGTGATTGCACTTCTTTTGCTGGCTATTGTGGCCAGCAAGGGCACTCATTCCTCACTTCTTTCCTCTCCCACCCTTCTCATGTTTGTCGGGACAAGAAAGATTCAGGCAAAGGTTTCCTGCATATGCCCCTGTGAACAGCAATTTGGTGGATTCAGGAAGGGGAGAGCAGGCAGAGATATGGAAATGGAGGAGTTGCCTGAGGAAATCTGGTTTCCCACATGAGATCACTAAGGGCATTTATCATGCAAGAGAGCCTGCCTCTGAGTATAACACCTGTAGTATCTTTGGACTTATTTTTGGTAAAGGACTGTGTAAAGGAAGAACAGATGCTGGATTAGAGGGCAGGACGAGAAATGCTTCCATTCCAATTGGTGCATTGCTTTATTTTGTTGAAATTTTATGTCATTTCAGTGTCTGTGACAGACAAACCTGAAAAGTTTCAGAGTTCAGATTCAGCCTGTGTAAGTATTCAGAAGTTTAGATGTTTATCTGAACCACATCTAAACCACACAAAGTAACATCTTGAGACTCTGTTGGGATAGAAATCTTGTAAGAACAGACTTTCTCATGACATTTCCAACACTCCTGCTTCCTGTCATGGCAGTGAAAACAGCCATCCTCATGGTATTTCAACAATTCTTCTTCTAAATGGAAACCAGAAGTGGATGGGGGTGGAAATATATAAGACCTCTCCAAAGTTTGGAAATCTGCTGCTTGAGTTTCTTTCTAGAAAAATTTAGGGTTCAGAAGCCTTTATTCCCTCCAAACTTCTCTGTGGAATAGCAAACACAGAACAGGAACTGAAAGCTTTATTGAAAAAGAGCGGTGAATCAAACCATCTCCCTTTTTTGTATTTTAAAAGCTCCAAAGATATTTGATGGAGTTAAAAGATAGCACAATTGAAACAAACAAAAGAAAACATTTTTTTCACATTGCTTATACTTAACTTCTGTAGCACATGACCACAGGATATTATTGAGGCCAAAAGCTTAACAGGATTTAGGAAGTGATGGGTCATTTATATGGATAATAAAAATATTCACTGTCACTTTGGATACTGTTACATTAAAATATTTGCAAGGGATATAAACTCATGTGCCTCATTGTGTAAGCCAGATTCTAAGTGAAGGGCATTAGGGAAAAAGCTGTGCTATTACATGCTTTTTAATAATTGCTCTTTTCTTGCATATTAATGTCACATATCTGATATTAGACAAGAGAAGATATAATATTAAAAGTAACAATTGTATGGTTTTCTATGTCCTTCCATAGCCCTTTCCATTCCATTTGCTTTCCACTCTCTAAATGTGTTGCATTAGAGGACCAGGATATGGAAATTGCAAATGCCTGTACAGGGGTGGTTTTCTCTAGACATAATCTTCTGTTTATTATAAATATAATACTTATCACAACAACTTAGTAAGGGATGTGGATTCTTATGTCTTTAACACAGATTTTTAAAACCCCATATATTTTAGTTCAACTTAGCTCAGTGCTTTGCAGGAGATCTAATTAAATTATTACAGCAAATTTACCAGGCTTTAGTATTTCATTCCTTGAAAGAAGGTTACCCCAAAAAAAAAAACCAAAAAGATTTTTGAACTTCACAACAGACAGTGAGTTAAAATATGATGTATTGTCCCAGCTGTATTTGGGAGAAATGAAACAGAACAATTAATAAATTTATAGAGAGCTGTGTGGTGAATCAACATTCAGCTGTGGCATTCAGAATTGCAGCTGTGGTATTCAGAATTTCTATACCTGTTAGTAATACATTGAATCACAGTATCTCCTGTATCCATAGATGAATTTAGGTGTGAACATCTGTAACAACAATTCTCAAAGGACAAATTTATTTGATGACAAGAACTGGTCAGAGAAACAGAATTCCTATCTCCAGTATTTCAAAACTGGTTTTCATTTGAATCAGAAGTAAAAATGAAAGTATTTGTGTTTCCTCATGAACAAAAGTTTTCTTCAAATTCACAGAAGTGCTTCATTTTGATAGCATCAGCTTCACGTGACATTAATTATCTTATTAATACATTTTAAATTAATCATGTTGAAGCACTATAGTATATTGTATTTTAATAGCTCAGGTATTGTACGTAATAGTATATATAATGCACAAAAAACACTGTATAGCTTTAATATTAAAATTAAAATTATAATACAATTTTAAAGAATATCGAAGTTCCTTATCTAAATGAAAACTTTTTATATTATGATCTTTGGAAGTGTTCAGTTTTAGATGGGGCTCTGAGCAACCTGGTCTAGTGAAAGGTTTCCCTGCCCATGGCAGAGGGTCTGGAACTAGATGATCTTTAAGGTGTCTTCCAACCCATGCCATTCTATGATGTTCAAAATTATACATTCTCAAATTTCTCATAAACAGACATTGCTGATATTACATATTTCCTTTAAAAAATTTAAAAGCCTTAAACAAAATCTAGTATTTTCCATCAGAAATAATTTCTACTAAAATACTTTCACCCAGCTTTTCTGAAAATTCTAAGCCACTTTCCTAATGCAATCACAACTTATTCAGTGGTGAGGAAAGTTAATGCTCTTGTTGTAGTAGAAGCAGTAATGGAGAAGGATTCATTAAAACAAGAGAAAAATGGAAATGATGATTGCAGGTAGCCTCGGGTTACTGTCTGGTACAATAATACAGTTCCCCTTTGCACAGTAATGAGCAAACCAGATGTATCCTGTAACTCTCCTGTAAGGAGTAGGAATAGTTAGCTCAGCAAGGTATAAAGCTGAATCCCTGTTATCTAGAAAATTTCTGAACAAAAATACCCTTTCTCTACATCTTGCTGATTGAAGAACTCTCCTTAGATTATGTACTAACAATTGCAGCCACAATATCATTCTAATAACATCTTGGGGTTGATTCATGTTGTTATCCCTCCGAAGTGCTGTCTGATTCTCAGATGGCTCTGTCTGAGGCTGAAAAAGCTGTAGCTCATGCAAATCTTAGCTTTTCTCCTTCCCTTTCTGTATCTATATTTAATCTGCATTGATTCATCTACTTATCTGTATATCAATCTAGATATCCACCTATTGATCAGTGTCTGTGTATGTATATGTCTACACTTCCATCTGTGGTAAATCTGTGTGGAAGATTATTTGTACCTTTCTCCTCTTCCCTGTGAAAGGGTGCTAGGCACAGACTGGGAAAACAGGGAACTATTTTGAAGACTCCTTCCTCAAATCCAACTCCTGTGCAGCTTTCCTGAGGCAACGCACAGGGATTTTTTTTTGTCCTGAGCACTGGTGCTGCTGTCATAGGTGGCAGTGAAGTAGCTGCTTATTTTCTGTGACTCATCAGTGCTTTGGGAGCAACCCAAAGGGTGTCTCTGCAAGACAAGCTGCAGAATCTCCTCACCTCTGCAGACCTGAAGCCAGTCTGAGCTTGAACTAGAAGAGGAAGGAAATGAGGGCTTTCAGTGAAGTGGAAGGGAAGGGAGAGGCAGATTCTGGGGAGGGATTGTCATTACAGGCCAAAGTCATCTGCTGAAGTTGCATTTCCTTGTGGTCACATCTCTTTTTTAAATAAACAACTGAGGTAAAGGTTCATATAAATGAACAATTCGCAGTAATGTAGGCTATTCTATGTATAGTACTGCACTGCATCTGTAGCAATTTGTACCACAGTGAGCCAGTGCATACCTTTAATTAATTATTTGCTGTGACTCTGGAACTTTAGATTTCATATTTGCTTTGCCATATACCCCTGCCATCTGTTAGCTGCTGCTGCCCTTCATATTCACTTTTCCACCTGATTTCCACTGGAGCTTTACCTTTAAGATGCTTTTCTACATCTACATTTAAACAATTTGCCTTCTGTTAAACAACTGTGTTCTCATTATGACATTTAAAGAGAAAGATGGTTGGCAAAAGCAAATGCCACTGTATGTTTCTGTGTTTTGTATTGTGCAGAAAGACTAATGTATATCTGAAAACAGTGAAATACAAATTGGATAGGGAAAGCAATATATGAAGGTCTATACATAAAGATATATTTCTTTGGAGCTAAACTGAATTTTAAAGGTAGTTTGATTGAATTAAGTCGGTTAATGACAATTCACAGGGAGAAAATATCTACAGTTTTAAATCTTACATTGTTTAGCAATAGTAAGGAGAAGAGTACAAAAATCAGCATAGAAAAAACAGGAATGGAGTTTGGTTTTGTGGCAATGTTATTTTTTGTTTAAACATTTCAGTATGATAACTCTATAAATTAAGACAAAATAACTGCACCAATTGTCAAGTCTTCAAGGACTGAGAGCAGTTCAATGCTGATCTTTGTTATGGCAGTGAATAGAGACTTCACAGTTAAAGCTGAACTGAGATTTCCAGTCATGGCCAGAACTAAATCTTCTCAAGGATCATAAAAGTGAATATTCTTCTCAAAACTACATCATTGGTCTGAGTACTGAATGTATTGCCTGAGAATTTTCTGTCATATCTTTTAGTTTTTCATGAGTTATAAATACTTTTGAGATTTTCCATGAAAAATTTGTTAGCCTTTCTAATTGCCTCTCAAAAATGTCTCAATTACAAATCATTTTTAAAAAAGCCAGCTCCTAAACTGGAACAACATCCAGAGCACAGCTCATCTTTCCATTTAGTCAGGTAGACAAGACAACACAAGTTCTCCAGGAGAACTGGATTTTATTCTTGGCTAACAGGAGACCAGCATCCTAGTTTGCAAAGAGGAAGGAATGGTCCATATTTTCTCTCTTGAAGCACTAAGAATACATAGAGTTCTCAAATACAATTACCAAAGCAGGGTTTTTCCAGTCACCCAACCTGGGTTTTCCCCACTTGTAGTTCTGCTGCCTAACTCTGGAGCCATGTCTAATGAGATATGTGAGGCAGATTAACCTCCCAGTTTAGTTCATCCCTAGGGATCTGGGGCTGTTTAGCTTGAAGGACAGTAATTTTTTAAGGACTTGACAGCAGCCCATTACCTATGGGGAGGGTGCAAGAAGAGAGTGTGAGACTTCCAGCACCTTCCCATGGTGGGGAGGTGAGTCAACATATGTGTGTTGAAACAGAATATTCAGCCTGCTTATTAAGAATATTTTTTCAATATGAGGACATGTTAGGCAGTGAAACAAGCTGCCCAGAAAGATTGTGCAGCCTCCATCTCTGTGGGGTTTAAGGATCCTATTGAATAAATCCATCAACAGCCCAACTGTACTGAATCAATAACCCTGCTGCCTACAGGTGGCAGAACTAAATTATGTCCCTTCAAACTGAGTTATGTTATGATCCTATATCTTCCACATCTCAGAGGTTTTTATTTTACTCTTTAAGAAAATTATTTTTTTAGCCCAATATCATATGAATCTCTTTGAATGATGAGTGACATAGGAAGAAATTAATTTTGCCAAAATATTATTGCCTGAGAATGGACTGCACTTACGCACAATGGGAGAAAGTAGGTTTGAATATTTTGCAAGGGCTGTTACCTCACTAACTCAAAGTCTGCAGCATTCTTCTTCCAGCTCATCTAGTCCAATGATAATGACACAGAAGGACATTACTTATACTGTAGATGTAACAGATACAGCTAAAAGGCATGGTACAACTATATTTTGTGCCTCAGTGCCTGTTGTCAAATGGTCAAATGACTTTGTAAGAACAAAAAAAGCCAATCTTCTTGAAGTGTCTCTCTTTTTCTTCCTATTCTAGCTGCCCTGTATTATTTTCATCTAACAGTTTTTCCTGCCCCTTCTGCTCTGTAAGATTACATTGGCTTTGAGGAACAGTAGGCTTACTTTCATTTGTGCTCTTTGGCAGCTGGTCTCAAAGATGTCACATCAGGCAATACCAAAACACACTACTTCTGTCTACTCAGAACTCAAGTCCTGGGCAGCATCTGAAAACTTTTCTCAGAAATGAAATTATTTTACTATTTTGACTTTCTTTATAATTTTTGTATAAGCATTCATTTATCCAAAAGCTAAAAAATGTTGAAATTTATGGAAGGAAAGAACATATATTACTTTTTGTGTGTTGTAATTCCATTTCATTTTAAAAGGATATTTTTTTCTAAAGCAGGGATCTCCCCTGCATTCATATTTCTCTCATAGATTCACATAGAATTTGGGACCAAATTTTATACAGGCTTATGTATAAAAAAAGGATTGCATAAAAAAAAAGAAACCATGTGCTGGTTTTGTAGGCATTTTCTTTACATTCAGGCAGGATCATCTAATCTTTATCTGAAACATTAACCTGAGAAATCCTAAAGCAGAGCTTTATGGGAAAATATAACATACTGATGGAGAGAAAGTGGTCCCAGAAGAAGGAATATGCAAACAAAACTGTAGAGTTTTTGAGCTTGCAGAGAACAGAGGAGCATTCAGAATCATGATCTGTTTTCAGTCATGAATATCTTGTAAAACTGGAGCGAGGCATGTTATCTTCAAGCACGTGAAGCTAACAATTTTCTAGCGGTTCTTTCTTCTAATCTATGGAGACCACTCTTTAAAAAAAAAAAAAAAAAGAAATAATGAAACAATTTGCAAAGATAAAAGAAGAGTACTTGAAATTTAGCCATTCTAGCTGATATATTTTCCCTATGATCATGGTCAGGAAAAAATGTCTTTCTTAGGACTTGTCCTGGAGTGCTACTGTAGGTATCCTTTGAGCTAAAATAGCCCAAACCCCAAAGGGTCAATTAGATTATAATTTGTACAGAGGACTTTGAAATGTCACAGTCTATTTATCTAACTCTCTCTTAATGTGAGCTTATTGAAAAAAAAAGATGCTTTATTGTCACTTTCAAATGGAAAAAAAAGAGGACCAATTTTTCCTTAATTTTTGGAGTAGTATCATGAAACTACACACATATCTTAAAGGTCACCTACTGAATACTGAAATGAGAATTTTTCCATTATGAATGACAGACATTTGATTTGATGCCTCCTCCATATGCACAACACCAGGAATAAGAGAAGCCCTCTAGATTCTTTAAAAACTGGTGGAACACTCCTTTTCTATGTTTTATAGCTTGGAGAGAGAGCATATCCCATAGAAACACCATTCATCATTCCTAAGTTACAGGGGATCTGCGCTACTCTACCATCTACTGAGTTGTGGTTACAAGGAACAGTGGAGTCTAAGAAATTTAAAACCTGACCTCCACCTGGTATAAATTGACAGATTCTATTGAAATCAGTGCCAATTTCTCGCCTGTGATTTATTTTTTGCCTCAGAATGTTTAAGTTTAAACAGGGCATTTGAAATTCAATGTTAAGTTTCAGGAGCACCTACCCATATGAAAATGTTTGTGTAAATTAGAAATAAACAACTATGCAAACTTGCATATGTTCTCATCTGTTTGCTTTTCCATCTGTACCTTTTCAAATAAACTCTTTGGGATTTGAGGATTCATTACCAGCTGAGAAAAACTGACACCCTGAAGACTGGTCTATTTAATCCAAAATCTGTTATCCCAGGGAAGATTTTTCTTTGCTTGCATCTCCACTAAAAAATGAAGGCTACGTGTCAGAATGGATGCAAGGATTTTGTTGGTGCTGGCTGGCTGGTTTCAGTTTACAGAGGGTGTTTCTAGGGAGATAGTGCCCTGTGTGTCGCCAGCAGGCTCATTTGGCTTGTCTAGCGGCAATTCATTTTGTTTACAAGTACAAGATTACAGCAGGGGGTAGTAGCCGAATTTAGAGACATGCAGGAAAGGAAGAAGCTGCAGCTGAAATGACTTGGTACCCTAAGCAACACAAACAACAACAACCAAAGAAGCAGAGCCAGGCAGGAGTTGGACTGTCCAGGATACTCTCTTGATGCAGTGCATAGCAGTCATGAGCATGCAGGCAGCAGAACGGTCCTCGTGCAACCAGGGGAGAAAAAACAACAACCGCTGCTGGGAACTGCAGGGACACGGAGAGCTCTCTTTCCCAGGGTGAGGGCTTCTGCGTACCACACCCAGCATCAAGTGTTTTGAAACCAACAGCAGAGCCCTGCACAACAAAAGAAGAATAACTATAACACTAATAATGCTGAAATAAGAAGGGTTTGGCAGCTTCCTCCAAGAATCTATACAACATGCAATGATGCTAAGTAACCGGTTATCTTGGCCAAAACAACGGATGGCAAGAGCTGAGTGAATCATTTCATGGCAGAACACCTTCTGCTTATATTTGGTTCTGTTGTGTGTGTTCCAGTGGATACCCAACAGCCCCATAACAGATTTTTCCAACACCCTTTCTGTCTAACTGTATTTTTGTTAACTATCTATATGAATCAATTTTACTTATAATTTGAAATCTGTTGCTATTCAGCTACCTGTACACATTGCATCTTTTAATTCACACAGTAAGCTGCATAAAAATATCCAGATTTATTTATATATTAAAAAGCTACCTGATGCCAATTTCCACCTGTATACCTTTGGAAGCCTTTTTCGGTCAGCTCAAAAGGTTAGACATTCACTTATGTGCATGTGCATTGCAAGTAAACATAGAGAGATGTGATTGAGTCTGAAATGGATTAATTAAATACGTCCAGAACAGCAAAACAGGTACATTCTCAGATAAGTTTAACAAAGTGTTTAAATTCTTTGTAAAACCGGTGTGGAATTAGACTTAAAGCTAAGCTTATGATTAAGTATTTTATTGAATCATGGCCCATTTGCAGGAGAATTTGTGAGGAGACTTTTTTGCTTTTTAGCCAACTCTGCTTATTAACTTACAGTTTCTGCATAGCCATATTTTTATTTTCTTTATTTTGGGTTAATTTTAAAATGACAGGCCATAAAACATTTCATTTGTCTTTAGAAAAGTCCAAACCCAGCAGCTCTCAGGAGCTGTTGATTTATGGTGTCTTGCCTTCACAATCTTGCAATGAGCATTTGTTCTGATGATGTGATGTTTGTGATTTCATATCCTGCTGTGGAGCTTCAGTGTGAGAAGGCGTATTCTGGAACTAAGATGAACTGGAATGTTGCCTCACCTACTCATGCAGTTTCAGGTCCAGTAAATTGATTTAATCTCTTGCTCTTAATAAAAAACAGTTGTTATTTTTCTTACTCTCCGCTGGATTCATAGACCGCATCTACAGTGGTGTGAGGGAAAAAAATATGAAAATAAGTGTGTAAGTGTAACACAAAAGTTCATTGTGGCCAAACTGGCTTTCAACAATGTTTAACTATCAGAACATTAAATAATTTTAATGACTAGTCATATTTATTTATCCATTAATTACAGAGAGAATCACTGTAAGTACCGATGACATTTACAGCTATCTGGTCAGAATTCCCCTTGTTGCAGCTTGTAACCAAGTTGTCAGTGTGTTTTTCTGAGTTCATGTCTGCCTTGTCTGTACCCTTCCATTGCTTAGCTAAAGAGAAAAAAAAAAAAGATATTCAATCACACTTTTCCTGATAAGACTGAATGAATCCTGTTCCCAGCCTCTTCTCATATATCATGTGTTCCAGACCTCTTGTCATCTTGGTGACCTCCCCTTGTCTCACTACTGTACATCCCTGTCTTTCTTGCAGGGAAAGTAACAGAGAACATATTTCACTGAAAATGGAGACTATGAATGAAACAAATTGGGCAAACATTTGGTAGGACTTTGGTAGGATTGAAGAGTACTATCTCGGGAAGTCTCTTGCACCAATTATCCACCTTTATTCCCATACAATTTTATTTGCTTCAGATAAATTAGCCTCCTCTTTTTACCTCCACCACTAAAACAAACCAGGCAAGAAAAAATAAAGCTAATAGATAGCAGCACCACATGGAGACATTTATGAACGGGTGATTCAAGAGCAGTCAGCCTCTAATCTCTGATGAACTCACAAAAGTGGGAATTTACATTTCTACTGTGCTTCTACTTGCCTTGTAGCAATATTGGCAGATATATTTCTATAACTCACCACTTGATCCCTGACATTTTCTGGTTTCAGAATGTGTTTTCAAAGAAATAATGGTACCAGAGGTACAAGTCAGCAAACAAAGAGGGGTGAATCCAGGGATGAGGCAGACTGAAACACTTTCATAGAATATGGCTGACTCTGACTGAGCAAATAAGAGGAGAGAAATGAGCATCCTACTGCAGAAAATGCCTCTGAGGAGCAGCAAATGATGGGAACAAAGCTTCTGGAGGCATGTTTTTCCCTGAGTTGTGCCTCTTGCTGAGCTACCCATGTGCTGCACTGCACTTAAGCTCACAGTGGAATACAGTTCCCTTACTGCAGGTTCTCCTCCATCAGATATTATCTTTGCCTAGTCTGTCACGCCTTATTTGGTGTTTTTAGAAGAGAAATAGAAATTCTACAGGTGCAGAATCTGGCCCCAGCAAAGGATGAAGGTGCTGTTCTGAACACCATCACATCTACAGACATGCTGACGGAAACAGCAATGAAATGAGGTGCTCTGCAGGGTGAACAAGAAAAGTTTTCTGACAAAAGCCATATCTACACTTTGGCATAGTTTGAGGTTATTTAAGATGAAACTGAATTCAGAATAAGGAAGTATTGATCACACAGTAAGGGCTACTTCCCCACTCTGGGATCTACTTCTTCACCTCTCATGCTGTTTCACATACCATGTGTTACACTTTGCCCTTCTCTTCAGTCACACTTTTTCCAAGAATGCATTTGACCACTAAAACTTTGGCATTCTTGGTATACTAAAATGACATTTAGAGTAGAGGAGAAAGTAACAATTAATCAAAAATGGTGCATGGTGGGAAAACATCTCATCAAATCCATGCATTGCTTGCAGTGCAGCTCTTTTCCCTACAGGCAGGAGCAGGACCAGTGCTACACCACAGATTGCAGAGGCTGCTGCCTGGAGCAGGGGCTGTCAAAGGAGGTACATCCATTAGTAATGTGCTCCCACAGCACAGGTTTGTACTGTTTTTTTTTTGTTCTCTGTCCTCTGTACTGAGTGTAGAAGCCTCTGACAGAAAGCAGGATATGTCTCTGGACAGCAGAGAGCAGCTGGAGCTCAAACACTGCACTGTTCTCACACAACTCTTTCTTCTCTGCAAAGGGTAGGCAACCCTGCAGAAAAAAACTTGTTTCATCTTGACTGGCACACAATCATGGCAGACTATGTCAAGGACACACTCAGTGCTCTCAGTTATGGCTCAGTCATGATTTACTTGCAAAGCACCTTCATATTCTGAGCACTGTAGAGATAATAGAGTTGTTGTCACTGTTCTTTCTTCTGTGATTCCCGTAAAGCAGAATTCTGAACAGACTTAGTGGGGACATGAGAGCATTTTGTTTTAACAACATCTACAGTTTTCTTACCATTCTGAAATACTTTTGCCATTTGAAGTGGAGTTACCTGCATAAAAAAGTCACCAAAAACCTCTCTTGCTTTTCAAGTGTCACAAATTTAGTCCCTCAGAGTTTCTAACCATATCCTCTTCTGTTTCAATCACTATTTTTGGAGGATTGTATCTGTACAGAATCATCACCAGAAAAAATTCATAATCCATTGACATGTCCTTCAATAGGAGCACGCAATGTTCTTCATTAATTACAGGATTGTGCATGCATATTCAACTTGATGTTAATCTTAAATGCAGTTGTTGGTGTATCTTGTTATTTAAATTCTATCTAAGCAAAGTCAGCTAAATCCAATGATGGAGAGTTGATGCCACACAAACTTTACCAGCAAATAAAGCATTAATCATGTAAATATCATATGATTTCCATAGCATTTTGCAAAGATTTTCAGAAGAATCACAGCACACAGTCTAGCAACCTGTAGGAGAGAAACTGCAAAGTCATATCTCCCATGTTTATTTAGCCCTCAGTGAGATTATATCTGGCTTCTCTTTTACCATCTCCAGAATATTTGTTATAAATTTTTTCAGGCCAATTATAAAATATGTAGGTTATATATATAAATATATATATATATTAATATTGGGGTAAATAAGGATGTTTAAAAGTTTTAAAATTTATAAACACCTGTGGGTCTAAGGCACATATTTACCCATGTCTATTGCACTTGATTATCCTTTTGAATGAATTAACATTGGGTGGGTTTTTTTCTAGTACACTGTGTAATTAAATTGAAGAAAATTTAAGAGTTATATCTTCCTATCCTTCTCTTTCAACTATGCCCTCCTTGTTCTTTTCTTCTTATGTCCTTCTGTCACTTTGAAAATCTTTTTAAGACCTTGTTTGCTCCAGCACAGAACTGATAAGAAAAGCAAATGTTTACATTGTAATTTGATGCTGGGAAAGCAGAACTGCAGCAAGCACCAGGAAGATAATGGCATCCTTTCTCTGAGCAAGTTCTACCTTATCACCAGAGAACTATCTTTGGTTTCAAGGGAAGAAGAAACTGCCCATTTAGTTAACATTAGCTGGGATTTAGTGCTTTTCAATACAGCTGCCAATAGAGATTTTCATTATAATTTGAGTTTATAATGTGAAACATTGCCAAGTTTTTAATTTGTCATGAAATACAATGAAATTGCAATTAATGCTGTCTTTCTATGAGCTTCAAGGTCAGTTTGACACTGTGAATAGTTAAATCATCCTTGGCAAGAGCATTGGTCTGGCATAAATTCTATAATGAGAAATTCAGATTACTAACATCATCTGAAATGTGAGTGCCCAGCACTTAATCTAGGACCATTTGGTTTTGCACTGAATAGTAATGCCTTTATCACTGTCATTAGAGATGCACGTGAGCTTAATTTATTTGACTTTAGATATTTGCCTTTTAATTGTGCCTATTAATATCTGTTCTTTTCATTAAACAGGCATTTCCAAAATCTTCTCTGCTTCTTCAGCTGTTTCAGCTCTGTTGCATTGGCTGGAGGGACTCAGTTCAGCTGGCTTCACACACCCATCTGTAAAAATGCATGAACTGTCCCTAAAGGCCTTAAACCACATTTCAGGGAAGAAAACAGAAACACAAGATCTGGCTCTTTCCCCCTTAATGGTACTCAGATTTTAAGTGATTGCCTAATTTAAGTCTTCAACACTAAGATCATCCTCTGATACTCTGGCTTAATAAAACCTTCCTCAGAGAACCAAATTAGAAGTGCCACAAGGGACAGTTCATGAAGCAGAATGCTACTGACTATGAGTAAGGGTATTAGTATCTGGCTCTGGGCTTTTTGGGTCATTTCCTCATCTGTGACTTGTGCTGCTCTCCTCCTGTACCTGCAGCGCCTCATCTCAGTCGTGGCTCTTGCATTGCTATGGAAAGTGAGTTTCTCCACTGCCTCTGGAGCATCCCTAAAGATAGAAGCATCACAGAGGCAGTTGTGGTCCACCTGCTGTTCTAGGAAAGAAGTTTGCTGAGCCAAGAATACCTGCTTTTTCTTGCTCCAATGACCACTGCTGCCGCAGCACAATCTGTTGTTCCATCTTCCCAGTCCCTTTCACTCATCTGCCTCATGGAGGAGGTGATGCAGACCTGCAGGAGCTGTGTAAGCCCTGCACAGAAGAGATGGCACCAGGAAAGGAAGGGCTAGATGGTTCCCCTTGTAAGTCCACAACTTTGTGTGGTTTGGCTGCTTTGCCATATGTGCATTAATCATTAAGAATACACGCTGATATACTTAAAGCATTCAGTCTCAATAAAAATGGGGTCCTCCAAAGTCTTCATAGCTGCATAGTCTCTTTATAAAATGTCAACATGTTTTAAAAGTTTGTCAAAGAGGCATGGAAAGAACAAAAAGGGTTTATGCCTACAAAACAACTTCAACTTAGCTGTTATCTATACCACACTCATGTACTATCTTGAAATAATTTGTGCTATTTCCTTTGTTCTGTATTTCAAAACAATGCTGTATATATTGTCTTAAGGAATAAAATAATTAAGTGTATTTATATACTAATAAAAGTCATGAAAAGTATGCTTCTCATTTTTAATTTGACTTTTAGAAAACAGATGCATTCCCATGAAATACTGGTGTCTAGCCAATTAATTAATTTCTTAGTATATTCTTTTAAATATATGTCTAAAAGTGTGCCGAGAATGAAGGCAGCTGCTGACTAGGTCAGTGCTTCAGTGATAATAAGTAATGTTTTCCAAGGATATTCTGTTAGATGATACCATAATATTGGATTTTTATGGCAAGGTTGTGGTAGCAGGGGTGACTTCTCTGAGGAGCTGCCAGAAGCTTCCTCTATTCCAACAGAGCCAGTGCTTGCCAGCTCCAGGACACACCTGCTGCTGGCCAAGGCTGAGCCAATCCCTCTGGGATCATGTATTTAAGGGATGGGAGGAGGGAACAGCGTAGTGCCAACTACAGCAGGACGGATGAAGACCATACTGAGGCAGCTGTGCACGTGCAGCTGATGGATGCCCATGATGGAGCAGAGATGCACCTACAGCCCATGGGGAGCCCACACTGGAGAAGGTGGATGCCAGAATGAAATCTGTGACTCCATGGGAAACCAGAGCAGGAGCAGGATCCTGGCAGAGCCCTGCAGACCAATTGAGAGAGGAGCATACGCTGGAGCAGGTTTCCTGGTAGGACCTGTGACCCTCCTAAGGAACCCATGCTAGAGCAGTTCATGAAGAAGTGCAGCCCATGGAAAGGACTCACATCAAAGAAATTTGTGAAGGATTATTTCCTGTGGAAGAGATCCCACACTGGAGTAGGGAAAAGACTTTGTTCCCTGAGAAGTAAGTTGCAGTACAAAAAACTGACCATAATTCCCATTCCCACCTTTCCCTGTGCTGCTTTGGGACAGGAGGTAGGGAATCAGGAATAAAGTTAAGCCTGGGAAGAAGGGAAGGGATGGGAGTGTATGACATGGATCTGATTCTTCTCCGAGCCTGCCCTTCAATTCTATGCAGCAATTTGCCTCTACTTGGAGCTGGGGGTGGGAGAAGGGGAATCAGCTGGAGTAGGACACAAAAATCATCAGAAGATTATTTTACTCAAGGCCACTGTTGTTTTAAACGGAAATATTTTCTGCTGCTTGTCTGGTCCTTAACAAGCTGCAGTATAAACCTATGTGAAAGGCAGTATGGATTACAAAGTCACTATGCCATACATCAAATGTTCCTGATGAGACAGAGGGTCTTGGGATAGATGGTCCAAAAATGCTGGAAGCATGTTAAGGGTCTCTACATGTGTTTTATGGACCCTGATCACACATACAACTAAATGTAAAGAGATGGTGCCAGTGAACTATTGACCTCTGTGGAACAACTAGGAGCAATCACAGAGCAAAAGCAGATGTTCCTTGTCTGCAAGTTCATGGGCTGAACATCTCTCAAATGTTCTAATTTGTTTTGTGGGACTTTTTTTTTTCTGCTGTTCCTGCAGCAATATCTTATGGGCATTTTTCTGCTTGAAGTCTAAGGAAATGTTTTGCTCTGATTTTCCACTTCCTGTTTTTAGTAAAAAATTCATTTTTAAAAGTTTTTAATTTTTCTATATTTGGTGAATATTATGAAGGTTCCTTGTAAAATATGTTGATGTCTTAATCCTGTTGACTTTTATATATATCCAAATGCTATGATTAATTTGTGACTAAATAAGTTTTTCTGTTCAAAATATATGACTGTCAATCAAGCAATAAATTTAAAGTGGGAGGATACAGAAAGTATAAATGGATGGTGTATGGAGTTTCAGCATCTTGGTCCTGTGACTGCTAGTGATCCTCATAGCAACAACAATGAACAGGTAAGATTTTCTCCAAAAAAGAACTATGAAAATGGTCAGGATAAGAAATCCCTATATCTTTTCAGTGAATATTTTTTCACAGTTCCCTGTATGATCACATAAAAACAGGAAAAAAATCAATGGAAGAGGTCACATAACACATGCACTCTTTGGCCAGCACACAGAGATGTGCAGAGAGAATCTCTAGGACTAAAGGAGACACTGCAGCAGGTGCAAGAGAACTCTGATTTTCAGGGATCATCCCTCTGTGTGTGATCCCTGCACAGCCAAGGAGGTCTTTAAACTATATTTGGATGTATATAAATAAACAATGTCTTGATGCATTTCCAAGTAGATACTGGTAAATGGCAAAATTTCAGCCCTGTCCTGCCATGGTCCTCAACTGGAAGTGGTGGGACAGCCCTGGCTGCAAGACCCTGACCCATAGGAAGTCTCCCATTCCTGGTGCCTTGACCCCAGGATGCTGCTGTCCCACACTGTGCCCCAAAAGCTTTAATTGTGCCTGTTACTTTTTTAATCCAAATTCATCCAAACCACCCTTTCAGGAGCCACTCATGCAGAGTGATTTGCTTCTTTTCCACCCCCAGAGAGCTCCCCCACACCTGCCTGTCAGCCTCTCACTCTGAAATGTCCACGTGGAAAATGTATGGAAAGGCAATACTGTAGGCACTTATGCTAATTTAACCCATCATACATTGTGATCCCACAGGTGGAAGTCAGCATGATGGGATCAAGTAGCTTCAGGCACTTTTCAAGCTGTAGGTGCTTTTCAATCACTTTGGGTAAAATTGCTGCCAAACAGCAGGAGGCAAGTTTGGTTTTACTAAGCGGTGCAATATGTGTTCCACTCTGGAGGATCTCACAGCATGATGGCAAAAATATGTATATGCTTTAAGTATTGTCATCTAATTGATGTTACAAGTATATTATATATGACAGCCATGGTGTATAATGCTACCTAAGATCCATCCTAAGGTGGATTTTGAAGCCATCTCAAAGTATTTGAAGGTCATAAACACCAACACAGCGAGACAAATTACCTAGGGTGGTGTAATTCACTTAAGGAGAACTAGCAGGCAATGGAACAAAGTAAAATTCAGGCTGCATATCAGGGAAATTTTCCCTAACAGAAAGTCTATTAGTCTGTGGAATAGCCTTCCAGGGGAAGTGGTGGAAGCCCCACAGCCTGAGTCATTTAAAGCTAGACTAGAAAACATTCGAGAATAATCCTGAATTGGCAGAGAATAATCCTACATTGGCAGGGAGATGGAAAAGATGACCTAATAGGTCTTTTCCATCTCTAGCTTCTATGATTCAACCAAGGTATGTTACTGTGTGCTATGTATCAGGACATGCCCAGCCCATTAACTCCAAATTCCACTTCAAAGTGGAAATCTTGAAATTTTACCTTGGCTGCTGCTAACTTTGCCATTTCAGCAGACAGTGAAAGCTTTGTGTTCTTAAAGAATTTGTCCGCTTTTAAAGCTTGCATAGAGAATGACAATATGAACAATAAATTTAGAACAAGTTGTGGTTTCTTTTAAACAAAAAGGATATTTTCTGTTTCTTTTTATTCTTTTTTTCCTCTTTTCCATCATGGCACTATAAGACACAGCCCTCTGACCAGGTTCCAGATCTGTCTCTGTATTTCTACATCTGTTCCCATCATTATCACACTTAAGTATATCTGATATATGTAGCGTTGAAGGGAGCAGAACTTAGGTCACAAGCAGGCCTGAATCTTGCAAATGGATGAGCATGTTTGTGTGTGCCAGTTAAATACATTAGTTCCACAGGCCAGCCTCTCAGCTTGGTGTAAATCACTGTAGTTGTAACCTCTAAGGAGCGGGAAAGTTTTAACTGTCGTAGTGTGACTTCTGAAGAGGTGCTTCTGAAAGACTCTGGAAAAGGTCCTCTGGCCAGGTCCAGCATGCATCACTCACACTGCACAATGTGGATGTGATCTGCCCAGAAATGGCCTGTAGGGCACATCCCTGCCAGGAAGACTCTGTTTCCAGAGATGCTTCCAGAGGCAGATACATCACCACTGCTTCCCGAGCCCTGTGTTGGGGAAGGGCCAGCAAGCTCAGCAAGCAGAGCTCCTCTCTAGTTAATACCCAAGCAGTGGCACAGCTCTCTGCTGCAGAGCAGTGGAGCAAGGGGCAGAGCACCTCATCCATCTGTTGTTAAATATGCTCCGATATTGTAAGAAATAAACCCCTTTAACAAATGTTTTTAAGGAGATGGGTCCAATGTCCAGAAGTGACTTCAGCTACCCCTCACAACTGGAAAGTGAGAGAGAGAGAGAGAGATCCTGTGCCCCACAGCCCTCATTGTATTAAGGTTTCTACGTTTGGCAAAGGAAGAAGAACAAATTCTGATACCAGTGCTCTATGCTGGCCTTATTTGACTCAATATAGGACACTTGTTTTTCTTGGTGAGGCCAACTCATCATGAGAAACACTTACCCAAGTGCTATGGGTATTGCTAAAAATTCCTGACATCAAAACTGGATAGTTTCCTAGTTCAAATTAGAGTTACCTCAAAAGTGTGTCTGCGAGGCTGTCGTATGCTCTCACTCCTGTGGAATCCATGAGCTGTGTGAGTACGAGGACACATAGCAATTATTTACAGGACAGAGTGTGTCATGCTGGAAAAGTGAAAACCCTCATGCTTCCCTAAGCTTTCAGATCTGCCTTTCACTCTTCTCAACCCATGTGTTTAACAAGTGACATCTGGCTCTTCTTGTCTTTAGAGCACACATCGCTCTTCATCCCTTTACAAGGAGGCCCCTATTTTTTTTAACAGCTTGGCTGAAATCACAGCATTTAAAGATCCAAAAAGCAATGCTTCTGATATCACATGAGAGAAAAAATGTATGAAAGGGAGGCTAGAGTAAATTAAAATAACGTTCCCTTTTAAGAAAAAGTATCAGTAGAAGGGTGTGCTTAGGAAATTACTGCAAGATCCTCCACTTTTTCCCTGCTTCTTCTGTCTGTCACAATCCCTTCTACTTGCCCATCAACTTTCATCAGACTCTATTTCTTTTTGTAGTAGCAGCTGTCCTTATTTATGGGGTGTCTGACACCATTTCAGATGCTCTGTATATAGAGGAGGAAGAGGATAAGGGCAACCATTCCAGGAGCATACAATATGTATTTTGCACCTCCTATTGTGCCCTGATTTCAACAGGGAGCCAGGTGAGGAGTTCAAACTCATAAAGAAAATTCTGAAAGTCAGTACATTTTCCAGGGAGCCAGCATAAAAATTATGTCAGGCTTCCTGTTTCTTCACCAGATATTCAACGGCTAATAAGGACAGGAGTTTTTTCAACCTCCTCTAGTTTTGGCAGTTACTTCAGTGGGAGAGGGGTTATTCCAGCACTGAGACCATTTGGAAAATCTCACCTTAAATAATCAAATATAAATTAGATATCCAGGATATTATCTGTCACATCCAACACCAGCTGCAAGTGGATCATATTTAAGTCCAAAATAGGAAACAGTAATCTGGAACACTGCTTGGTCTCAAAGCAAGTTTCAGTGCCAGCCGTTGCCTCTACTGTAATTGCCAGCTCAGGAGTGGTAACACGACACCATTCAGGTTTCTGGGCTACAGAATAAAAGCTTCTCCGTGTGTTGAACTTACACTGTTCCACCTACTGATGCTGGAAAGAAGCACTTGTTAATGTTGGAGTGATAACTTGCAGCTTTTGCATACAAGGAAGTTGAACAACACCAGCATTTAGATGTTAAACCATTTCTAAGTTAGTGCAGCTACAGATAAAGTCTGGAAGTGAAAATTATACATAGAGGTGACATCTTTCCTAAACTGAAATGAGTTGCAAATGCAGTGTTAACAGCACCAGACTGGGCTCTGACCATGCACCAGGGTAACACAGACCACTCTTAAATAATTTTAGAAAAAAAAATCAGAATGAGACATTTCTGGAGCAATATATCTCTGCAAAATTATTGTGCAGAATACTGTCATCTGAAAAAAGAACTTCAAGAAGAAAGAACATAGGGTGTCCTCATTTTTAATTTCAGTGCCTACTGTTAATTAAAAACATGGTGAATGGTGGTTTCCATAATTTTAATTTATTATAGCATGCCTTTATTAACACAAATATTTCATTGTTCAATGAGGACGTAAAGAAATAAATTGACATTTTGGCAGTCATTCAATGTTTTTGGGATCTATCTTATAAGATGTTTTACTGATGAAAATGCATCTTAAAGCCGTAGCAATATGTTTGGCTTTGGTCATTGGCAGCAAAAAAGCAGGAATCTAAAAGCCAGAAATGTCCCCTGAGCATGCTTCTATATTCCTGCTGTAGGTCTTCAGAGTTCTCCTTTTACAGACAATTGGAAAAATGTTTCAGTGGCTGTTTTCTGGTACATCTTGATTTGTATTTGAACAAATCTCACATTTCTACTGTCAGATATTCCCATGTTTTATCACATTTTTCTTAAATTATTTTCAAGAAATTACATTAACTCTTCAAGTAGACAAAGTAAATATTGACAACATAAAAGCTGAACACTGATCTCACAGGTATCACCATCTTAACTTTCTAGGGAATTTTGCATTGACTAATGGAAAAAACAATAGGAAAATCACGTACACACAAAGAAAATTTTGTTTTGAAGTGAAGTTTATGGAAGGCATCTTGTTCAATTGTGAGTAAGGCTTAGCACTTTTTGAGAAGTTTAATACAATACACTGCTAACAATGAGTGACAAAAGATTAATTCTGCACACTGTTAGAAATATTATTATCTGAGACAGTTTTCCAGTACTTAGTACGATAGCTTTCTGTACAGGTGGTAAAAACTTGTCTGAAAGTCAAGGTATATTTACAGAAATCACGGAAGAGAATTAGAACTTGAGAGTCTTCAGAGTAAATGCAGGAAGGGCAGTTGGTCAAAAGGCAAGAGAGTTCATCCTGATTGAATTGTGCATTGATAGAATGAGTTGGATTCTCCATCCCCCATTGGTAGGCAGGTCCTAAACAGCAAGTGTGTCACTTCCCAGTCTGGTCAGACATGCTGTATTTTCTTGGTCAAGGCCTATACATGCAGTGTAATTGTTCTTTTTGTTTCCCTATTACTTTAATGGTTATATTTTTGTCTCAGAAATTGTCATCTGCCATGACCACAAAGTTTCTAGCATCTAATTGCCTAATATAATTGGGTGCTATTCCTCAAAATTCTGCTTTAAACATAATTTTTGTTGTTTTTTTTCCTGTTTTGATGTTTTGTTTCTGTTTGGTTTTTTTTGTTTTGTTTTTCTTTTTTTTTTGGTTTGTTTTTTTTGTTTGTTTGTTTGGGTTTTTTTTGTTTGTTTGTTTTTCTTAAAGCAAATTACTTGAATGAAATTGTCTAGTCATTTTGATTTGTTCTCTGATTTCTTATCCCTGACCTCTGTTATTTTGGGGACAGTAGAGCTGAGCAAATTTTTGCAAGACCACCTTTTCAATGTCTTTTCCACAACACAGCTAACCAGAACCTCTAAGTTTGTTCATAACAGGCAAGGAGCTTAATGGCATCTCTTCAATTAACCCCAATTAATATCTTAACTATTAAGGCATGTGCTTACTTTTACACCTCTGTTACATCATTTCTTCTCACAGTTCTGTTTCTTTCTTAGGCAGTGCATTCTCTGCAGCACTGTGTTTGGAAAGCACATATGGCATTTCTGTTTTCACTCTTGCAAAGTAAAGAATTAATACCTCATTTTTTTCCAGAAGTAGGTGAAAAGGCGAGTTGGGAAGACAGGGAGGTAGAAAGCTATATCTGTGTGCTGGAGTGGCTTGCACATTGTAGCAGATGTTCTTGCAGCAGCTAAGAAACTAATAGAAACTAACAGCTAAACAAAGAGGTATTTAATTCCACCCTACATATGATTGGACAATAGGGCCCTAGGCTTCAAGTCTCCAGATAGTTGCGTGCATTTAAGCAAAACATTCCATATAATTCTGCCAGGCAGAATGATATACAACCTCAGGCTCCCCTTTTTTAAAAGCCAAAGTATTAATACTCAGGTGTTCATGCCAATGGTGCAGACATGAGAAATGGCAGGTGACTGGATAGGTTATCCCTACAATAAACCCATTCTGAGCAGGAATAAACATGTCCCCTGGAAAATGCTAATTGTGCTCAGATCTGCTCAGCTTCCTTGCTGTTGTTTGTTGTAGCAGCTTGTGCAGAATTCGAAGATTTTCTTTCTGTTCAGGTGGTAGCTTGGGAGAGGAGATTTTGGGGTGGGCACAATCTATCCTTTACCTCTACCAAATAGGTTGCAAAGCACTTAATTGAGATGCCCCAGTAAAAGAGGTGATATACCTCCTCAAACTCAAGGCAGAGAGTGCCTGGGCTGCTTTACTAGGCTTACTTTATGATGGCTGTTTTACTGGGTGTGTGCACCAAACCTCATACAATAATACTTTATTCCTTGATAAGACAGTTAGGCTGGCCTTACAGTGTCAATATTTATCAAGTATTGGAGTTCCTCAGCTCAGAAGAAGTTTGTTTTATCTGAGAACTGCACTGATTTTTAATCAGGTCACTTATTTTTATGCCAAGATAAAAAGATGAGGAAGCTGTCTAGCAACTGCGAGAAATGTTGTTCATGCCGTTCTGTGGTGTTAAGCATGTTGGTGAGACAGTTTCTGTTTTACACAGTCATAGAGTAGGAATGAGGGGAAAATGAAGAAGCAGAGCTGTACGCCAAAAAAACCCTAATACTCTTCAATGTATATGATCTGAAATACGTCATCATCATCTGTGTCATTAAGTGCTTGTGGGAGATTGCAAATCTTCAGGCAAGTGCTAAATGCTGTTCTCTATTTTCCTCTAAGTCAGTTATAAGTATTCTCCAAAGTGTGGGAAATATAAATCTCATTTACGTATGGTAGGAAAATTTGTATTGGCTTCTGTTTCACAGAGCCACAGAAATGCTGGGGCTGGAAGAAAACTTGGAGTCATCTAACTCATCCCCAGCTCCAGCAGGGTCAGCTGGAACAGGTGGCCCAGGCACATGTCCACTCAGGTTTTGAGCATCTCCATGGAGATAGTAATTTAAATAGGCTCAGCCATAAAGTGAAACAAGCCTAGACCCCTGGAAAATAGGACACCTGGCAGGAAATAGGGCAAACTAACAAAAGAACGAAAACTACTGTGCACAGAAAAAACACATATCCTATTTTTGTCTGTAAGGACAAGCGCAGGCAAGTACTTGAGAGCAGTATCTGTTTCTGTATGGAAAATCTGCCAGAGAAATATCCTTCATCTCAGAGGCACTCTTGAGACCCTCATGGAATGAAGTGTGGCACTTAAATATAAGCCCCTGACAGAAAGCGTGGAAATGCCCAAGGTTCTAGAGAAGGCAGGAATATTCTCATAGGTGTTTCCCATTAGCATGGCACATAGCTCTCAAGAGCTCTTGTGCAGTGTCTGCCCACTCCCAGAAGAAGTTTCCTTTTGTTTGTCTTGGGCCAACCGCATGCGCCTTTCACAAACACAAAGCAGGGCAGTGGGTAGAGGAGGGGACAGCAGCTGAGCAGAAAATAGGGTGGTGTCAACAAGGTCTGCAAGGTCTGTGCTGCAGTTTGAGGCTGGAACATTGTCTGTTGTTCCCTGCATGAGGATTTGGCTGTGTAGCTCTGTAAATGAGCATCCTTGCAATGCCCTTAGCAAGCAGCAATCACAGAAATCCCACTGTACCCTGAACAGGTCCTTCAAACAGGAACAATCATATGTTTCAGTGTTTTGGGTTTATTTTTGTAATCTGAATGTAAAGGTCTTTTAGCAGTAATTCTTTGTGAAAGGCCTTTTCTTGGGAGAAAATTCTTCTTGTCTTTTACTAGAGTAGAAACCACCTAAAAGTACATGATTTCACATTTCTGCAGAAGTACAACCTAATGTTACAAATAACTTCATGGAAGAAATTATTTTGAGAGCAAAGTCTGCATGAGGACACACAAATTGTTATGAGCACATATCCTGAGTCATGTGAGTGAATAGCTTGTGACATTTGACTGTAAAATTGTGAGCTGACTAAATACTGAAATACTCTTATTGATTAAAGTCAATAAAATTATTGACTTTTATATTGTACAGCATAGTGGTTGACATTTAAGCAGAATGCCAGGATCCCATTATGTCTAAAGAACATCTTTCAGCTGGAGAGGTGGCATCCACAACATGATGCTTTCTACCTGGAAAAAAAAAAAAAATTACTAAAGGGGAAATAGAAAGGTCCTCTCTGTCAAAGTCATGAAAGAAGGGCAGTGTTTCAATGGAAAATAATAGCAAAATGATTAAAAAAGCACTAAATTTTTTCCATCACACAGATTTCAGTAATCATGAATCACACTATTGTGCAAGCACACATCTGGCATTATTTCTTTCAGTGCTGAGTGCCCACATATGTTTGAATATGACACTGTGCTTGTCAAAGGTCCTCAAATTTTTTCTAACACATCAGTTCAGTGACAGCACAATTGTCTAAAGAATAAGCTTAATTAACAACATTATATTGTTAACTAATATTGTTTTGTGATTGCCTTCTATTAAAATAAGATCTTAGAAATCGTGACAACATTAGCAATCATAATTACCAGCTTAGCTGGACATACTACAATTGTTGGACCAGAAAGAGATCACTTCCAGGTGGGGCAAGGGATTGCATTTCTTGCTGACTCTGGGTGAAGAAAATTGAGGATGCATGTGTTTCAGAAATGTTACATACAAAACTATAGCGAATTTTCTGAAATAATGCTGGAACCACATGTCTTTGCAAGTCTATGTTTTTACCAAGCCGGGGAAGGCATCAGTGGTAATTTTTGTAAGTGTATTGTGTTACTTACTCTTTGCACAACGACACCATAAAAAGATGGAACAGCTCTACCCTCAACGGAGGCAATATGTAATACTTCACTAAACTGGTTCCCTGGAATTGTTCTGGAAATTTCTTAATTATCAACAGAGACAAGGGTAACTAGAGAACTTACCAGCCATTTCAAGGATAATACCCAGTTTATATTTTAGAGTTAGTTTTAGAGTTAGTACAAGACTTCTGGGTAACTTCTACCCTGGGACTATGGGTAAAATATTAACCTCATGGCCACAAGTCATAGTAAATTAAATTAGCTCAGAAGGTGAAGGAGTAGGATGGAAATGACAAACTCTTTTTCATAATATTTTTTATAAATGTATGTCTATCAAAGAAAAATTATCAGATCAGTAAGGATGACCAGAGGCTTATCAGTGCATGAAGACATTCAGACTTCTGGTGGTGGCCCAGTGTGGGAAATGGAAGGGAGTGAGAACACCGAGGAGAGGCCTTTTGTTCACAGAGGACATAGGAATGGGGGCGTGAGAGAGCTCTTTTTTCCTCATGTTTCCTCTTTTTTCTCCATGAGTCTGGAGCACAGCCTTTTCAGGTCTTTCGATCTCAGCCTTCTGCTGTGCATGTGTCCTTCCTTATCTTGTGGCCTACCACCATCCCTGCCATACTGTTCCTTCCTGTGTGTTTCCTTCTGCCTGGGCTGCTATCCAGGGCAAAGGAGAAAAGGTATTATATGGCCCTAATGACTGAACACCCTTTGAATGAAGGAGAAGTGGAAGAATTGTGGGTACGGAGAAAAAGAAAAAGGGGAAAGAGGAGTCAGTTACATCAACCCCTGGGGGTAGGACTGCCAAGTCACACTCCCTGTCCTATTGCAGCAGCCCCTGCTGTCCCCCATTCCTGTCTATGCCCCTCCTTGTGTGCAGAAGCAGCAGAATTTGAGGGAAACACACACACAGACACAATGGTTCAGCATAACCCTTTCTTCCTGGGCAGGCTACATCATGGTGCCACTCTTGGCAACTACCTCCTTCTGTGATACAGAACAACATTGCCTGGTGAGTTTCTTGCTGTCTGGGAGTCCTTCAGGAGTGTTGCACCATCCTGTATCCAAAGAATAGCAATCCAAAAATCGTGTTCCTTCGCTTGTCAAGGAGCATGGATATGAGCTGCAGCTTGTCTGCTGGGCAAGTACCTCCAATCTTCTGTTTCCTGTCTTGGTTTTCTTCTGCCAAGTCCATTAAGACTTCTGTGCTTCTGAGTCAGAGACTGTGTGTCAGCTGGGTCAGGCTTGGGCAGTGTGGGAAGAAAAAGACATTCCAGAGCCTGAATAAAATACAGACATAGCCCCTAGGTGTGGTGGACCCCTCCTTGTCACCAGTCAGAACTGGGGTCTGTCAGCTGAAGTCCTTCCAGGTTTAGGAGATGTGGGTAAGAATTAGTCAGTCACTGAGATAACAGGGATTTAGCTCCCATAAGAAGAGGAAAAAGCCTCTTGAAGTGGATCCTGATTGCCACAACAGGGCAGTAACAGAGTGGGTAGTACACTTGTGTGATGAGTTCCCATCACAGGCTCTGCATTGACCCTCATGGCTGCACTTTCAACGCAGGATTGATAGGGAGGGTGTATTTTACACATTAATTCAATAAAATAACAGCCTGTGCCATGTTCCAATACCTCAGGAAATAAATGATTAGTGCTGCCAGATCATCAGATAAAGCAGGAAACTTAAGTAACAAAAGATAATTGTGTGAAGCAGTAAATCATACATGCACAAATCAGCTAAAATTAAACACCCATTAACAACTGTATTTGGCATCAATTAACCAATTTCATTGTTAAGATACAATGACAACTTTAATTTCTATCCATAAAGTTCTTTTTAAACCACTGTTTGTCTGCTGTCTGAGGTTTACTGACTTGACCAAGGAGATGACCACATAAACTTATGTATGGTAGGATGCTGTGCATTGTCCCAAGAAAGTTTTAACCCCACTTCAGTTTCTTTCTCTAAAAAAAAAAGTCACAGTTGTGAAAACTGTGTAGTGATAGGAATTCCTCACTTGGAAAACTTTCAAAAGTACACCTATTCCCACTGGAAATCCTTCTGGGCTGAGGCAAATGGATTTCCCTGGCCGCTACCAATGCTGGGCCAAAGCCTAATTCTGCCAAGGAGAGGTCACATTAACACAACTCTTTCAGGCATTCTTAAGTGGAGAAACCTGATGTGTTTATGTTGAGAAATTTGTGCTAAAAATAATTAAATTTGAAAACTTTTGCAACTCAATAAAAACAAATGTCCAAAGAGCAAGTTATAACATTGCAGGAAGGGATATATTGTGCACCAGCTTCGCTCTGCAGGACACAGCCAGGAAAGCTCCAGAGGGTGCTATGAGGCCCATATTGTCAGAGGTTCCTGAAAGTTCTCACTTAGTCCCTTCATTTTTGGAGCAGAAGAATTCAAATTTTGTTGCTTATATTCGTGTGAAATGTCTCTTGTGTACAGTGCAGTAAAAACAGCCCCTGCAGAGGCACAGCTTTATTAATTGGCTGCAGACTTTTAGATTTTATTTGCACAGTTTTGTAAATGTTTTTAATAAACCTGAAGGTCCAATTCTTATTGATGTAACAGCTCTGGTATTAAGCAGACACAAGACAGGTCTGTGTACCTGCTACAGACCCACGGCCAATGACCCTGGCTACCCAGCTCTGAATTGTGGCCATGCTACTGCACCAGTGCATCCATCTACTTCTGCCTCTATCAATTTTACAGATCTTTGTATCTGTGTATCTATCTATCTATCTATCTATCTATCTATCTATCTATCTATCTAATCTATCTTTATAATCTCTATGTGTGAGCACATTACCACTACCATGATAATTGGTTTGCAAAAGCAAGTGTGGCTGTGCCCCTGCAGTGCTGCACTCAGGTCTGTTAGGTCTCAGGGAAGGTCTAGATGAAGAGGTCAAGCAAAATGCATCATTCCAACGGCTCCTTAAACACCTCCATGCCTGAATGTTGTTTCACAGCCCAAAGAAGTGGTTTGGACAAGCTAATTTTAGATGGACCAATGTAAACACATGAAATGTAGCACATCCAGGCCACTTATTTTCCTGAAAAAAAGCAAGGGGTATGTATGACTAGTTACTGATGAGGATCCACTTTTCCACAGCGTGAGCATGAGTCTCTAACCCTGCACTGGGTACCCTAATGCCACTCTGGGCACTGGTTCTCTGGGAGATGAATGCCAAGGCTGAGTCACCAGCAGACAGGGCTTCCTCCAGTACCTTCCTTGCAGCCTCCCAGCCTTGCCCTGACCCAGCTGCTCCACCCCGGCTCCCCAGCTGCTCTGGCTGCTCACCACACCCTTCCCTACAAAATGCAAGTTTGTTTTACAGAAGTTACGTGGTTGTCAGTCACTTCAAGCCTCTTTAATACTTTAAATATGGTATAACATGTAAAATATGCAAAATAATTTGGGGACACCAAACTTTATGACAAAAGACACTTACATTGTAGAGGAACATATATGAACCATTAGCTTACATTGTTAAAACATCCAATGTATAGAGCGTAAACAGAACAAGGCATTTGCAATTTTTTTCTCTTCAACTTCATCAAGATTTCCAATTCTTCAGTTGCCTGTCCAGACAGAGTTCCTTGTATATATTGTTTTGTATTACAAATTAACTGTTAGGTGTTTAGAACTTGCAAAACAATCTATTTGAATGAGAGTCTGGAAACGTGAAATAAGATTGGAGGGGTGAAGAGGGAAGTTATGAATATTATGTTTTTAAACTGGAATCTTGTTGGCTTTTCTTTAAAGTCAGATAGTCATAAATTACTTGACTGAAAGGATAAATAATATTTGTTCTGCACATTTGGATACAGAATGCCACCCACAGATCAAAGGTACACTCACGCACTTTGGCAAGCATCAATATTAACCTATATTATGGTCTGAGAAGTCATGTTACCCACATATGTGCTGCCCATATTTTGTAGGTATCTAACATCAGTTATATAGGAATTCTTTTTTTTTTATGAAACCTTAACAAAAGCTAAAAATGTTTGACTGCAATGAGTATTGATGCTGAGTTCTGGTAATTGCTTAGGGCAGGACATTGCAAGAACTTGAACACACAGGACAAAAAAGTCCCTGTGCAGGGAGAGATTTCACCTCTGGTAAGCTTTGAGTGTATGAGCAAATCCCACATTCAACAAGTAGGATGCAACCGAGCTGGAAATAAAGATGGGATGACGGCTTGCTACGAAGCCCTGTAATAATCAGAGGAGGATAAAACTCAGCCTTCTATAGTATTCACAAATTAGTTGAAATGCATTTGTATTGCATGTTGAATTCTAACCACATATTCTTCCAGTGTGGAAACATATAAGTGCCAATGATTGATGAAGCCTAGAGATACACAAACACCAAAAGCAAAAGAGGTTGATGTTCCAAGGACTGGAGCAGGATGGCTGGGAAAAGAGAAAAAAAACAAAACAACCCGAGGAGATGGGATTCCCTTTCACATACAGTAGGGATTCTTGAAGTGCTCCCAAGCTGTCCAACTGGCTGAAGATTAAAGAAGTCTGTGTGGAAGCTCAGTCTCTGCTGAGCTTTGCTTTGGGTATTGTTTACTTCTATCTGTGGGAGCTAAAGCCACAGCAGACACAGACACAACAGTGTCCAGTTCACTGGCGCCCATCAGATGGAATGCAATATGAAGGTGTGTACTACTGCTTGTCAGTTTTAGATTTGGATAAACCACATGACGTGTGATGGCAGCAGGGAGCCTGTGTATATTTAACACATATATATATATATTCCTTCTGGAATTGGCACAAGAATAGTATAAGATGATTCACCTAAAACTCAGAATTCACTGATTTTTTTTTTTTTTTTCTGGCAACACTTGACAAAACTAAAGGAAAAACTTTTCCAGTAATTTGAATCTTTTCTTTAAAATGCAAAACCTAAAAACCTTCAATAATTCTTAAGATAGTTGAACCCCCAACATTTCTTGGACTTGAAAAATTAGGGTGAATTTTTTAAGAACAGTAAGGAAATATTTCCAGACTACCTTTTCTTATGAAATTTCAGTAACTCTGTTCAATATTACTGTTAATCCTAGCTAGCAAGAGTGTTAGATTCTTCAGAATAGAATGACAAATGGTTTCCAGGAAAAGTGTTCGATTGTGCTTAAATTTCTTGGAGAATAAAGGTGGGACATATGAATACAAGATAAGAATGATCTATATGTTCTTCCATAATATCTGTGCATCAAAAATCAGTGCAAGAGTCTTCTCAGGGGCTGCACTGTTTCACTGCATGGCCAACATAATTTCTGTGCATATCTATTTACCTACACTAAACTCAAACTAGCTTTCATGCAAAAAGTAAAGTATGAGGACATTTAGCGCATAGGGGTTAAATTTCAATCCTTTTCTAATCATTGTATTTACTATTTACTTTAATTTTTGACAAGCTTTTATTTATCAAGCAGTAAAAAAATAATCTTCAATCTCTTTCTTGTGAACTACTATCTCTTTATCTATTACTCTTACAAAAGTTTGCACCACAACCAAGTCACTGTACCTGCCAGGTATTGTTCTGGGGTTTTTTCCCCCTTATCTTATGGCTCTTGGGCAAAAAGCATGATCCAGCAGTAAACCATTCAAATAATGATTTTAATTTATTTTCAACAGAGTTAGCTGCTTCCCTATATAGCTCCTAGGTTTCTTCACTAGTAATAAGAGCACAATGAAGCCTCATTTTTTAATGGAGATGAGAACCAGAGCATACAGAACTGGAGTGCCTGAAAGTTGCTCAGCTGAAAAGGACCTGGGGGTACTGGTTGACAGCTAGCTGAACATGAGCCAGAGTGTGCCCTGGTAGCCCAGAAGGCCAATGGCATCCTGGCCTGTATCAGCAATAGTGTGACCAGCAGGACCAGGGCAGTGATTGTCCCCCTGTACTTGGCAGTGGTGAGGCCACACCTCAAGTGCTCTGTCCACTTCTGGGTGCAAGAAAGGCATTGAGGGGTTGGAGCAAGTCTAGAGAAAGGCAACAGAGTTGAGGAGGATGCTGGGATACAAATCCTGTGAGGAGCAGCTGAGGGAGCTGGGGGTGTTTAGCCTGGAGAAGGAGAAGGCTCAGGGCAGACCTTATCCCTCTATACAATTGCCTGAAAGGATGGTGTAGTCAGGTGGGATCTTCTCACAGGTAACAAGTGACAGATTGAGAGGAAATGGTCTCAAGTTGTGCCAAGGGAGTTTAAGTTAGATAGTCGGAAAAATTTCTTCACTAGAAGAGAGGTCAAGCATGGGGACAGGATGCCCATGGAAGTGGTGGAGTCATCATCCCTGAAAGCATTCAAAAAGCATATGTGGAAGCAGCACTTGTTGATATGGTTTAGTGTGAACACAGCAGCGTTGGGTTGATTGATGGACTCAATCTTAGGCCTCAATGAATCTATGATTCTATATAAGGCATGATGATGAAACAAAAATAGCATTCCAGCTTTTGTTTTGGAGACACACAAGGTCTAAACAAGAGAAGGAGGTTGAGCAGCGACTTCATTCCAGTCTTCAAGGTCCTCATGAAAGGAAGCTGAGGGGCAAGTACAAATCTCTTCACTCTCATGGCCGGTGACAGGACCTGAGGGAACAGCCTTAATCTCAGAGGGAAGTTTTATGTTCGATGTCAGGAAAAGGTTGTTCACCTAAAGGATGGTTGGGCACTGGAACTGGCTTCCCAGAGAAGTGGTCACAGCATGTGACAGAGTTAAAGAAGCATTTGGACAATACTCTCAGGCACATGCTGTGACTCTTGAGTGCTGTGCAGGGCTGGGAGTTGAACTCAATCATCCTTGTGGGCCCTTCCAACTCATCTTATTCTATGATTCTATTATAAGTTATTTTCCATGAACCTAAAAAATCCCTAATTTCTTTTAGTGTGTGGGCTTTCCAAATGCTACCCCAGAGTAAGCGCAAGCCAGCATGGAGGTATTTCCAAATTACTTAACTAAGTAATTGCACAGTGCTTTCCTTTTGAGTACTTATTTCTTAATTACTGGATCCAGAGCAGCCTGGGAAAAAGCAGCATGGAATTGTACTTACTTCTCTTGGGTCTGAGTTAACTCACGCACAACAATGATAGAAAGTTCAAAATTTGCTTATACGGTACCAAAAGATAACACATCAACGAATAGTAAAATACACTATCCCACCAATATGGGCATGTGAAAATAAGTAGAGAATGAAGAAGGAGCAGTTTTATGAGTAACTTCCAGAATTTTAAATACATATCATATGAGCACTAGAAAAGCTAAGACCTAAACACTTTCCTTGTTGTTACTAAGAGATGGGAATTAGGCCGCATGCAGCCAAATAAATAAATAAATAAATATCTTTTCACTCTGGTTGCTGACTAAATGAATTGCTCCTCCTATGTGCTCGGACAATCTGGTGCAGTGCCTCTAATGAGTCACTGGGATTAGTCCCACATTTGGAGAGTATTCCCACTGTCTGCACCAAGGGACCTGCTCTGCACATCTGGGAAGCATAGCATGCCTCCCACTAGCATGGTTTTAATTGCCAGTTGAAAGCACACAGCTCCTCACAGAAACAGACCCGAACAAGTGCCCATAATATAAAACATGGGCAAGCAATTTGCCTCCAAAACATTTGTATAAACTGCTAAGTAATCTATTACAGCAAAAAAATCCAGAGCATTAGCACATGTTGGGAGGAGCAAGCCAAGAGCACAGTACCTCTTAAATCAAAGTGATAGGTTCCCAAGGAATGGTGTGCACATGCAACAAGGCTCATCACTTAGACCTGTCATCTCCCCAAACATATGGCTATTCATGGATCGTATGGCTCAAGCTGTAACTCATTAAATAGTGTTATTTTTTGTGATTGTTTCTTTTTTTTTTTTCATTAGGTTACTGGACATACAAAGCCACTGGGGTGAAGCGGTAATACAATTAGGGGTAAAAAGTTTGAGGCAAAGTATGGTGTTGATAAACTGCTGACAGGAACTACAGATAGACCAGTCTGTTTTTTGTGGTTGTTGTTATTGCTACTTCTAACCATCTGCTCATATGTAAGGCCAGTCATGGTCAAATTGTTAATTTCAGTAGCTCTTCTTTCTCTCTTTTCTGGTCCATATTTGGAAGCTAGTACTCTATTCAGTGTATTTGATTTGTTCTTGTACAAGCACCTAGTGGAGAAAATGTCAGGGTACATAATGAAGGAATATATACTGTCAGCTTTAAAAAACCTGAAAATTATGAGTTAAGGCCAAAAAATCATGAGATCAGTGTGGAAATTACATGGGCTTTTGTCAGTATGTTAATAATATGTTTGTGTTCATTGCATGTGATACCTTATTTTTGACATTTTAAAATTACTCTTTCAGACAACTCTCCCCATGCCTCTCACAAATGCTCAGTTCAACATGTTTTTCTGCATTATTGCAAGCTTAAAGCAAAGCTCCAAACAACAAGTTTGTTGGTGAGGGAAAAAGGCTATTCTTACAGTAAATCTTAACCCAAGCAGGCTGCTACAGCATGGACTCCACCACAGAAGCCTCTGCTTTCCATCCACAGTTTCTGCAGCACCATTGCTCTGGATCAGACTCCCATTACACAAAATTCTCCATGTCAGGTACTGACTTTGCTAGAATGCTGGGAAGTGGGATTTCAAAGCATGGATAAAAAGACAGATTCCTCTCTTCTCCAGCAGCTGGACAGGTGTTTAGAAGAGCTCCCAAAGAAGATGAGAGAAGATGAGAAACTTATCCCATGAGTGTTTATGTCACAAGAGACGATTCTAAAAGTCTGCCCTTGAGATACTTCATGTTTGTGATCCACACCTTTACTCAATGGCACAGTACTTGGTACAGCCTATGGGTTATGCAAACTAATATAGTACAGTGCTTGAAATGAAAGCAAAGGTCCTCAGGCAATACCATGATTCCAGCATCTGGAATGAGAGTAAGTATCATGACATTCCAAATAAAACTGAGAGTAGGAAACTAAGCAATACAGGTGGGGATTGATCTTCATTAATAAACATCCAGGGACAGAAAAAATCCTTTAGGACTACACTGTGACATCTTGGACTGCAGCAATAGTACTCCCGAGGGATTCATGCAAAGGGGATATTTCTCTGGGGTGTTGTAGCCATGTGTTACAGCCATGTGCTGTTATTTCCCTTCTGTCTAAAAGCGGCCCTTTAAAATTAACATATACTGGTACTTCTTGACCTTTCTAGGGTTGGCCATGATGGCCAGAGGCTGGGAGGGGGCCCTGTTCCCTGACCTTGCACATCTGCTGTAAGGAGAAATCCTCCCCCAGCAATCAGAGTCCAGGGACTGTTTAACACATACAGTGTAATAAGGAGATTTCCTGATTTTTCTTATTCCTGAACTCTTTCAATCAAAGTCACAACTGAGTCCCAATAGTTATGATATTAGAAAGCTGAACTTATTATTCTCATTCTTTTCACTTTAAAAGTTTAATTCATATAGTCCTCTACAAAAGGTAAGTTTTCTTCCTTCAGTGTAAAAATGATATAGTTTTCTGCGCAACAAATTCCACAAAATTAAACATAAGCAAAGATTCAACCATGTGACTTCTGCATAATCCTGTATGTTCTGATAAACTAAGCTGTTATCTCAGGTTTTAAACCCACTCATTTTAAAGACTAAGCATTTGATTCCTTCTTGCTGAGCTCTGTGAAGAGGTAACTGACATCCGCTTTCTTTTCATCTTTGAAGTTGTTGCAACCTCATTATTCTTTGAATTATTTTTTAGTCATTTTTTAGGTTTAGTTGGTGCCATCTCATCTTTAGACTACTACTTTGGCAAGTACAACACAAAGAAAGGTCACAGCATAAAAGCAAGTCAGTCTCCATCTTCTAGCATTTGTAGGACTCCTTTTATTTCATAATTGTTAATTTTCTACTACTTGCTTTTGTTCCTTGGCAGTTGCATGATTTCATCCTGGCCATGCCGCTCATGTGAATATCCCATGAATGCTGGAAAAGTCCCCTTTCATGCTGCCTGTTTTTACCATTTCTGCTTGAGTTCTGTAATTGGGGTGAGGTAACACACCCTCATGACTCAAACCAGCTAATCTCCAAAAGCACAATAACCAAGAAGCCTAGCATACATTGCCTTGTCTCTAGAAGCTGATATTCAGGAGTGAACTATGTAGAGGATTTAAGTCAAAGATTTTGCCCTCCTCCCCCCACCCTGTCTTCCTTTAGAAAATAAATGTCTGATTCATGCAAAAATAATGTATGAACCATTTGTACTGCATTAAAAAAAAAATCTGCTTGTTATTCTGAGACAATTCTGTCTTCTGCCTGGAATCACACTGCTCTGCTTCAGATAACTCAGGGGTGAGCCAAAAATATACAGTGGTATTTGCCAAAATGTAGAAGCTAAAATTACATGAATGTCAGGAGAGAAATGGGAAAAACACAGTTTCTAATAGGCTTTAGAGCAACCACGAGGGCAGGAGCAACATTCCTGCAGCAGCTGCTTCCCGGTGGCCGCTATTGCTTCTATACATGCAGTCACTGTCATTAAATGCTGTGCTAGCGCTTGTCAGCAGCGTTGGCATCAGTGTGACCGCAGCATTCCACCACGCTTAAAATAGAAATTAGCAGTGGTGGGTTCATTCTTATGGCCTGAGGGTGGGTAACAATTTCTGGCCATTGCAAAGTCATTGGATGGGATATGGCTCTTTTGTCCCGTGTCTCATGAGGCTGCTTTTGGGTTCTCTCAGAGATTTGCTGCTTCTCCTGTCCAGCTCTGAGACCTGTCAGATGGGAACTGCACTGATTGGCCACCAATATTTGTGAAATGCCTCCTCCTTGTGAGGTGCAAGGATCTCCAGAAATATAAAGCATTAGTAATGCAAACTACTGAGTAGACATGCTCAACCTCTTCTTGTTTTCTGTGTTTAATTTCCAGCTGAATTCAGTAGATTTTCAACATATGCTTAAGGTTAAACAGGATTAATGGCCATTTCTGGATTGTGATGCTTTCTAAATTAGGAGCCCCATTAATTGCTCATCTTGCAGAATGGAATTTCATTTATTTGGCATATTCTAAATCACTTTCCAGGAACAAGTTAAATTCTGATTACATGCATTCCCAACTTCTATAAAACTCCTTTAGCACAGATTGCTTTCTTCTTTTTAAATCCCTATTGGATTCATGAGCTTTTATTTCATTTCACTTCTCTTCATATATTTTTAAGCCTCTGAGGTCTAAGTTCATTTCTGAAGTCAAATGGGTGAAATGCTGTTGACTTTCTGGCAATTCTGAAAGTGACAATTTTCTCTATCACATAAATTACCATATTTCCTGTTATTTATTTTATGATACTGGTATTTCACTCACACAATTTTTTTCTGTAGCCATAAAATTTTCCAGCTGGGATATAATTTTCTAATCCTTCTGTAAACCCATGTATTTTGTTTCACCTCTTAAAGAAATTTAATATTGTCAATCTGCAGTATTCTGTCTTGGAGACAGATGATCTAAAGTTTTCTTCTCACTAAAGAAATCATTGGCATACAACCAATTTGCACACATAACACTTTAGAATGAGGAAGGTGCTATGGTTTGGGTTATTTTCATATGAAATCATCATGTATGAACTTCTTGTGGTTGAAAATAGAGTATTTTTTCCATGCAAGAAGGGAAAGTGTGGGTATCCCCAGAGTTCTTCTGCAGGGCTAGGAACAGAAGCCAGTTATGGTCTCACTGAGTGGGGAAAAAAAAAAAAAAAAAAGTGAAGTATTTTATTTTCTAATAGCTGAGAAAGTACAAAGCACTTGTTTCCATCCATTTTTTCCCAGTGGAACAGTGAAGTATACACAGCCAGAGGCCATGCAAGAACAAAACCAGAGGCATCATGTGGGTAAAATTACATGTTGATAATAACTCATGTGATGCTATTTTACTACTGACAGATCAATATGAGAAAAATTTCTCTTTGCTAGGTCAGTATTTCTCGGGGCATTATGACGCAGGCCTTATTTGACAACAAAACAACCTTGCATTTCAATTTGCTCTGCATGGGGTAGAAATTTACCTGAAATCTTAATTTTTTTTCCACTAACAAGAAATTTGTGGCATAATTTTTCTTTTTGCTTCATTAGAAAATAAAACTATTTTGTCATTCATCCTTAAGACTTTTACATCATCCTGAGAAAAATTGATTTGGGAAATCTCTTAGTGGTGACAACTTTATTAGCCTGGTAGTACAAAATTATTTGAGAGCATTCAGCTAACAATGATCCAAACATGTTCTTTGTCAAGGCTACAACTCAGTCAAATAGCTGAGGCAATGAAGAGGGAAGGCAGGGAGAGTCAGGATTAGGGATAATATGTTTTCTTGAAAGGGCTGCCTACCTCCACTGCCTCCTGGCACATTATAATAGGGAGCTGTGACCAAAGTGCTGAGTGCTTCAGCAGTGATATATTTGCATTTCACCAAATTATATTAGATACATATGGTGCCCTTCGCTTTGAGGTTTTATCCAAACATTTCAGAAATCTTGGGCCAGGATTTTTTTTTTTTTTTACCTCAGAGAAGATACTTCACATCAGTTTTACTGTAATTCCGTGGAAGTAACTCCAATTGTTCCAGGAGTAAGAGAGGAGGACTAGATCTCACCCTGCTCCTCAAATATTTTTTTCTTGACAGATTAGGGAGATATTCAAGGCTTCTTGAAATGAATTATCTCGGGTACCAGAAGCAACCTAGCCAGAGCAGCATGAAGTACAATGCAGGCTAATATATACTTGCAAGAAGCAAAACTTATTCACTTTTCTTTAGTATTTTGTATCTAACACTGTGGAACATTTTACAATTCAAATTAAATGTAGCAGTTTAAGATTATAATAAATATTTTGCTCACTTAGAACCTTGAAAATGTGTTCCAGCTTTCAGCAGCTTATCTCAAGGCAGCAGTGCGCAAATATAAAGGTAATATAATACTCACTTTCAGGGGATTGAAAATTCCCTTCAAGTTCATGCCCCTGGTGGTAAACAATTTCAACAAGATAAACTGAAGTGGAATTTTGAAGAATAAAACAAAATAATTCTGGATGTGTTTTACTGAGGTTTTATTATTTATTTATTTATTTGTTTGAAATTTATGTACCTGATCAATCACTGGAACACCAAATTTCAAGCTACGTAAAGTATTTCCAGTAAACCGAAAAATGCACTTCTTTGCCTTATTTTTGTGTGTGATTCACACATCATCAAAATATATCATCAGTAGCACTGAGCTGCTATTGTGAAACAGCCCAGCTTAATCCAAAGCCTCTCTCACCTCCAGCAGCTCTTTGAAGCCAAAGAATGACACAGAGGGATTTTTCAGGAGCATCGGAGGAAAACACGTGGGACAGCAGAGGGTAGAGGTTTTGGAAGAGGAGCATGGAGAAAAGCAGGACAGGGAGGATGTTTCACCAGGTGGAAATGAGGAGCATCCTGCTGCTCTCATTAATTTCTTAAGGCAGGTGCTACCTACTGAACATAACAAATAACTAACAATAGACACAGCTCTCTTCAATGCCTCAGAAGAGTCACTGGGTCAATTCAGCTGAGAAATGAAAAAAGCCTTTTGAACCTGCAGCAAAGAACCTAAATTCAGCACATCTCCCCAGAATGTGTCCTTTATGGCACAACTGTAGAAATATACATTTTTATTCCTTGAGGCATTAAACTGTCCTCTGAATAGTACTGTTCACAGAAGGAAATAATCTGTTAAATACCTTGCAACAAAGCAGTATTTGGCTTGTGCAGTATTCTCAAAGACATGTAGGCTTTTTATTGTAGTCAGAATATTAATATATGAAATTATTATAATGATGTATTAATTAACTCAGACTGTCATCACAGTTTTCTATAGCTAATTTAAATGGCGATCACACTGTAGTCTGTTTTGTTTCATGCTCTTCCTTTCAGTAAAATCAAGCAGAGACACTTTGTTGGCCATCTGAGATGCTTTATCTTTGCCTTCAAGGGCCCTGGGGGAATGGAAGCAGGGAAAGAATATGGAAAGAGGATTTGTACCTCATGACTTCAAGACTTTCCTTCAAGCTCTGCATTTTTTCCCCTCTCTTTGCCTGTTCAATAAGACATCAAGAGAGAAAGAGTGCAAGAGGGGTGGAAGAGGAGACAGAGAGAGAGAAAACGGAACATTGATTTAAACACATTCCAGTATCTAAAAGCACAAAACAAAATAATTAGATTTTAAAATTTCTGAGCCAGGATTAGATTTTTCAAACTAAAAACTGAAGAAAGTGACTCAGGTTTTTATGTATTTACAGAAAACATCTCCAATCAGTAATTAAAATAAAACCAGGTTAAGAAAGAAGTTTCAGTTACACAGGGAAGCAGTGTCCCTAAAACCACCCAACTGTATAGCAAAAAGTATTTGCAGAAACAGATGCTAGGTCAATTAATTCAATATCCTTCATAATACTTATCATGCTTGCCAAGGCAGAAAACAAGGAGACAGATTATCATGTCTCAGTTCATACCTAAAATATATTCTTAAAATTTTCAAAGTGTTCTTTGGAGACCCAAAGTGATTCTTGCTCCTTAAAAGTTACTGAAGATATATAGAGGCAATGAATGCTGAATTATCAAATAGGATCTACAGGTCTATCGTGAAACAATTTTACAGTCTTCACTTAAATCCAAGTTCTCCTTTAATTTAACTTTGAGAAAGTTTAGCAGAGAACTGAAGAATGAAGCAGGTAGATGAGAGTAGACAAATGGGATGAGCAGGAAAAAACCACACATACACTCATCAGTTGCATCCGTAGGTTCCTGCCTACAAAGACAGCAACAGCTGTTTTCAGTGCTTCATCTAACTAAGGAGCAGCAAAAGCAAATATTCATTTTGGAAGAAGGTACCCAGTGTATTTTTGCCCGCAACATTTCAAACTATGCTTATTTAGGTTTAGAATGAGAAGCACCACAAAACAAATGAGCTAACTGAAGGCATTCTTAAATACATGTATAGTTGCTTTGCATTGATGAAATATCCTGAAGTCTCAGGGACTGAATGGCACTGTACCATTCCATCCTAGGGAATGGTCCCCCTCTAGGGACTATGGTGCTCAAGATTGTCTCTTTTCTATTACATGGTCTAACAAATAAAATCATAGGTGGTTAAAGCATCCCATGGATTTGTACTTTGTCCATAACCTCTTCGCACATTGTAACAATTTGTTACACAAGTGTAAATCTTATACTCTTGGCTTGAAAATAAAATGTTAGGCAATATGCAAACATGAGCTCATTACTTTGGGCAAGGTGAAAAGGGTCTCTGATGTGGTATACTCATTGTTGGTCCCTTGATATTAGTCAAAACTCTGAAAGGAAACTAGTGTTTAACATTATTTCTCTTTTCCTTTTTCTTAGCCTTTTTTCTATCTCTGACTCTTTCACACTTTGGTATGTGTGAAAGTTTAGGTTTTGGGGTTGTTTTTTGGGTTTTTTTTAATGAGTGTGTGTTATGATTCAGACTTCTAGCATGTATTATCAAGCAGCCACGTCTTGTAGAGAGTCTGTGGGAAATTTGAATGAGGAGGGGTTTTATTTCACCATTTCCCATACTTTACCCTTGCCTTCCCCTAAACTGAGTAGCATTCTCGAGGAGCAAATATTTACAGATGCAATTAAAACACCCCAAAAACAACAAGGATCTAGAAGTAGGAAGATGGGCAGTACTGAACATCCTACATCTGTATGGAGGCAGGCTAAGCCTGCAGGGCACTCAGTCCATGCGGCTGTCAAGTGCAGACCTGGATGTGATGGGAAGACAACCCACAGGCCTTTTGTTTTTCAGGCTTTCTCTTTAGCAGGCACAAAGCCTTGGCTCTTCATTATCCTTGCAGTCTGTGCAGCTCCTGCTGTCTGCATGGCTCTGACTAGTTAGCAGAGAGCTCACTGCCCCTGGCAGGAGAGAGGGAGCTGCTGTCTTTATGCTTTGCTTATGCACTGCACCTTTTAACTTAGAAATGGTGGTGTTACCAACAAACTTTTTTCCTAAAAAAGGATGGAAAAACTCACCAAAGCTAAAATTCATACCATCTGCAAGTAAAATAACATTTCCTGAAAACAAAACTACTGGTGAAACCTGTTCAAATGTTCCTCAGGTCATCTGCTAGAACCCAAGGGGTTTTTTACATATCAGACAATGCAAGACACAGTAGATTTTGAGGCACTGGAACAAGTTGCCCAGAGAAGTTGTGGATTCCCCATCCCTGGCAGTGTTTAAGGCCAGTCTGGACTGGGCATTGAGAAACTTGGTCTAGTGGGAGGTGTCCCTGTCCATGTCAGCAGGTTGGAACCAGATGATTTTGAAGGTCTCTTTCAATCCAAAGCTTTCTATGATTCATTCCCTGATTCTACATTCCACCTCCAACAATGAACAGCACAAGCTTTCTTAAATCCTCTTGAAGATGCACAAGGAGGTGCAAAATTCATGAATCTGGATAAAGCTTTTAGATTCTGATCAAAATCCTAGAGCAAAGAAGCCTTTATTCATGCTTTTGCTTGGCTCTCAGTTGTGGATTTTTGTTGTTATTTTTGTTGGGTTTTTTAAAAGCAAACAAACAAATGAAAACTTGACATGAACTTTGAGTTGGAATTTATTTCTTTTTTGTTTTAATTTTAACTCATCCATTTCCTCATTCCCTCTGTTACAGCTTTTTGCAACCAGGTCTACAAACTAAGACACCTGAGGATATTTTTTTCTCCTCATAATATAACTGGGAAAATAAAGTCTAAATTCATTATTGGAATCCTGTTAAACAGGACTACTGCCCCTGAAGAGTTGTTACACACAGGCTCTTTCTCACTGGGTCCCAGGCTTATCAGGCCAGCCTTAGGTAAGCCAGTTAGCAAGACATCTTTTTGACTGACCTCCAGGTTCTTCAAGCCCAGAATGAAGTCATCATTCTGGCAAACTGAAAGAGAGAGGACCCCAGTGTCAAAATCACTCAACTCTTACTGTGATTGGAAATGTCTGAGATGAACTGAGAGTCAGCAAAGCCTCAGATGTCTTCCGTGGACACCTTTCAGTGAGGAAGATTGCTGAGACAAAACTACTGCACGAGACATGACTTATCCTAACCAGTTAACTGAGAGTCAGTGAACTTGAAACAGATGCTGGCAGTAGACACCCTTACACATTAATCATTTTCCAGCACCTTGAAGCACAAAAGCATGTCACTAATAGCACACATGCCCAATATGTAGGATATTAAAAATAGGAAACATCTGTGGCAACTCTGTGGCGCTTAGCTCTTGGATGTGGACTGCATTGCAAGAGTATAGGGGTTCCCTTTAAAGCCTGTGGGTTCCAGAGGTCTGCCACCTCTCCTCTGATTATCTTCTGCTTAAAAGTGTAGAGTCCGGGGGAGGATGGAAGGGTAAAATAAAAGAAATAGGAGGACAGGAGCTTGAACTGTACAGCTCCCTCTTAAAGCACTATTTTAAAAAAATTGTCTTAGCTCTGGTAAATGAGTGTCTGAGATACAGTGCAGACTATGATGGAGTATTTAAAATCCAAGAACAGCTTCAAGAAGAGTGTGGAGACCCTGTGGCTTTGCAAGAAGGAAATGGCCCAAGAGTTCAGGCTAGAAAGAGATTTGGAGAGAGGTAATTTCTGTCAGTCTCAGGTTCCAGACCGGGAATAGCTTAGACTCCTTCTAAGAACTGGGAAAACAAAGAAACAGTGTTTAAATGAAGACCTAGACACAGGAAAAATACTGCAAATTATAGAAAAGAACCATCAAAGAAAGGGTATTTTTTTTTTGCGGGGGGGGGGGGGGGGTGGGTTTTTTGGGGTTTTTTGCTGGTTTTTTTTTTTTTGTTTTTTTTGGTGGTGGTGGGGTTTTGTTTGTTTTTTTGTTTGGGGTTTTCCGGTTTGGTTTTTTTTTTTTTTTTTTTTTTTTTTTTTTTTTTTTTTTTTTGGTTTGGTTTGGTTTGGTTTGGTTTGGTTTGGTTTTTTGTTGTTTTTTTGTGAGACCTTTATGAAAGCACATTGTTTTTCATCTGCTGTTATCTGCAGAGGAGCTGAGATGGTCACTGTGCAGCACCACACCACAAGATGGCAAGAATCAGAAGCTGACCTCAAACAAGAATCTAGAGAGAACTATGCAATTACATTAAAACTTGAGAATCCAAACTACGAAAAATATAATGTTAATGAAACTTGGGGTTGTTACAGAAAATGAGTGTTTCAGGTTTTTCTTTGCTCTTTGGCCTGTGGTTCTTCACACCAAATCTTACCCTTAGGACACCTCATACACAGAAGTGACAAATACCTTCTGCAGTGCAATGTGTCCTCCTAAGACTCTCTTTTTTTGTTGAGGAAACTTGAGGAAAACTGGGAGTTTTGCCACTACTTACCATCTTAGTTTCTTTTTACCTACAATTTTCTTTTTTTTTTTTTTTTTCCTTGTCATACTTTTTCTAGCATTCACCTGAACTATAAATTTAATAAATTCTCTTCTTTTTTAACAGCCTTCTCAAGTCCCTGGGCTTATTTACTTGCTCTGTCCCAACATTTTCCTTTTTCTCTCCAACACCAAGTGAAAGACTGCTCCTTTGGTTTTTATGCGGATGCTGAGCCCAAGCTAGGAACAATCACTTCTCAGATTGATATCTGAGCTATGAAAGTTCCAGGGGACAGTATAAACAGTCACAGCACCATCCATGGTTTCAGTTTAGGTCTTTGGTACAAACATGTACACTGCAAACATAGCAAGCCCACACAGCTTTGAGATTCTTGGTCCTGCCTCAACAGAGCAGATGCATTAGAGCATCTCTCGTAGTCCTCTTCCAGTGGAACAGTCGGTCCTCTGGTGATTAGCAATTGTGCTGGCAGAGCCCAAACACCACAGAGGAGCTGCTCTCCACCCCACAGATTGGACTGGACTGAAATGGGTTGACAGACCAGCATTACGCAGTTTGCACAGTTGTATGTGTTCTGCAGTAAACAAAGACTGGAGATACTCTGCAGCCAGCAGGTTTTGCCAGCTCCACATTTACATGCAAAATACCGTTCTTAATGAGGTTAGACTATATGACCTCCCGAGGTGTTTTCCAGCCTCATTTATTCTATAAGTCTATGAAAATTGCATTAAAATTGCATTAATAAAAACAAGGACTCCCTAGAAAGCTTTCATGTAATTCAAACTACTTGATTTCCTCTTAATAACCTCTCTGGGGAATTTCTGAAAACGCTGGAAGCGAAACTTTCCCCACCTCTGCTTCCACAGGTGACAAATGGTGGCAAAACCACCTAAGAGAAGGAACAGTCTCCTGCCCTCCCTGAGCCTGATTTTGCAAGCCTGAGCTGACTCAGAGCAGTGCGAGGCTCCTGGGAGGCATTTCCCGTTCCCGTGGGATGCGGCGGTCCAAGTCCAAGGAGCGCTGCCCGCGCTTCGGGTCGGGGCTGCGCGCTGTGTGTAAGGCTGAGGAATCCGGCCGGTCCCCAGCCCAAAACAAATACAATTGGTGCACTTCAAACATCTCGTCCCCTTTGTCAGCATCGAGCGACTGCAGCCTTTAGTGGTGTGCCAGCCTTTTCACGTTGCCTGAAAGTTTCAACTTCATAGCCATGGGAGTGCTAATTAAAACATTTGGCAGTTTTACTGTCTGAGCAGTGTAAATATGATGTAAAAAGAAAATTAAATAGCATTTACACAGATGCATACTTGTTCATTGTAGCTATAAAATCTAGCTGCAGGAACCTGGCAAGACCAGGAGTCTCTTACTCTTCAAAACAAGTTATTCAGCAAAAAATTAGACACCAAGCTTTAGCTTGGAAAAGTTATTCTTTGTTAGCTTCATTTTTTATTCATTCCTCCAAAGCCACACTTCCTCACTTTTTTCTTGGTTTATAATACTGGTTACTCAATTTACTGCTGAAATGGGTTAAGGGATGATTTGAAACAAAATATTTGTTTCACACTCTTGAGGTCACAATCCACACACAAAACTTTTTTCCCTTCTACTTATGCAGCAGCCATTTTTAGACAGTGAATCCCAGTCACAGGGAATAAAATCCCCTGAAACATCAGCCACAGGTTATGCCTAGGATAGGGAAGGCATTCTGGGGAATATTATTTTCCAGTGTTGGTTGATGTTTCAGTCTGGGATTTTAAGAATACCGACTACAGTTGTTTACACTGCAAAGAAAGGAGCTTTTTGATCAGGGGAAGCTGAGTCACTGCTCCCTGTTAGTTTTATCATTTTGCAGAGAGCGAGAGCTGATGCTTGATCTTTCTCTGACCTTTTATTCAAACTTTATTTTCTGCATTCCCAGGCTGTTATATTCTGTTTAATCATGTCTCTTTGATTTTCAGAAGAATCAGATACTTTTTTTGTTTGGTGTTACATGATGTCATAGACAAAAGCAGCATTAATCCCACGAGGTTACCCTCCGGTCAGAACGGTTCACTGAGAGGATGAGACTCAGTCCTAGAGCTTTTTTCTGGGACCTGAGCTATTTTCAGAAGTGGGGAGAGAGAAGGAGGGGGTGAACTGGTTTTTGTTTTGTTTTGTTTTCCCACAGACATCATAAGACAAACAGACCATGGGTCAGGTAATGCAAGCAACAGACTGCAAAACCATTGCCAAAAATTATAACCAGCCAATCATCTCTGAAGGAGAAAAATTCATTTAAGTGACACATGTTAATAGTATTGAATTCAAAACATTTTCTTTGACATCCAGATGTTGTAAAGTGCCATATACGGATTAACAAAAATATTTTCTGGTCTTTCAGATCTTCCTTCCTTATTTTGATCACAAATCAAGTTTTTGAGAAAATTTTTCCCACTACTGTCTGCTGATCACATCACTGAAGTATTTCAAAATTTTAACTTGCTTCCTATAAGGAAAAAATGGGAAGCATAACCACAAATATTTATGTTAGTGTCAGTGCTTATTATTGGAAGCTTAGTCCAGTCTGCTGCAGTGCCAGTGCAAGAAAATACTATCAGATATGGCAGCCAGCTCTGCCAGGAAGTTTGGAACAGCATCAGCACACAGGATCTTTATAACGAGGAAAAGACAGAGTATCCCCAATGGGAAGGTGTGAGCGACATGCAAAAATGTCCCCACTTGCAATGGCTTCTAGTGTGAAAGCTTTGGAAAGACATGGCAGCATTGGCAACAGGCATGAGCTGGATTTGGACCACCTTGCTTGTGGAAAAAATGAGAGCACCAGATTTTGGTTTTAATTCCTTTGCAGCAGGTATTGTCACTCTGCAGCATCTGGGTGATTGCTTAGCTGTCTGCTGTGTGATATTGTACCAGAACCCAGAAATTTCCTGTGAGATGGTGGGGAGGGAGAGGGGAATTATGGGAGAAGGGATTTAGGCCACCACACTATAAAGCCTGTTTGGTTTCCACTGCTTTCTAAGGGTAGAAGGGGTAGGTGGTGAAATTACCAAGTTTGTAAAATTGTATTAACTGATAAGATGGGAGCTTTCTTTTTGAGGGGAAGGAGTCCACAGTGATCATGACACCAGTGCAGAGTTCCCTTTCCATAGCAGGCAACCTATGTTTCCCTAGCTGAGGTCTGTGCGCTCTTCTTGTGGTTGTCCTTCCTTGTGGGGCTTGCATTACCCATAATAGCGATAAGAAATAAAAGGCTGTTACATTACCAAGTTCTATTAATAGATAGTAGATAATAATAATTAGTACCAATGGGGAATGCAATTATCTAAGAGCAATAGGTAAGGGATAGAAGGTTCAGTAATGTTTCCACTAGCCTGCCCATTATTTCTCTTTTCCTTTAAATATGTCAGCCGAGATCCCAATGTTATTTCTGTGACAAAAGATCCTCATTATAGTTTTACTGCTGTCATTGTAGTCCTACAGCTAAATGTATTTAATAAATAAAGCCTTACAACAATAATGAGGGTTTATTCGCAGTCTCAGTCTGCTTTATGACAAAGGCACTTAGTACACAGGAAAGCCTCCCATTTTTCCTTCCCAGGTGGGTAATCTCTTTTCAGCTAGGAAAATATAGGCCCTTCTATCATCAAAAGTTTTTGAATCTAACAACAAAGGGAGACAACTACCTCAAAATTATTGAAATATAAGGGCAATAACAACAACAAAGACAGACAGCTTCTCGATCTAATCAAAAATCCAAGTCTGAGGTGTGGTCAAGAAGAGAATTCAAGTTCTCCCCATTCCCAGATGAGAGCTGTAAACACGACTATATTCAAATTCCTTCTTTGTTGTATTTTGGTACATTTTCACCTATCAATGAAGCAGCTTCATTTTCTGGAATTTTAAGGTTTATGACACATTCCAGTTTCTTCCTTTATGGGAAAGACACATTGCAAACATTGGGCAACATCTTGCAAAGTCTTGTCCTAACCTAACACGACTGAACAGTGTGGGAGGAGGAAGTAATGACTTCCCCCTGACCTGAGTAGCTGACATGAAGTCTGCCAAGAATCACAGCCTCTTTTGCTCCAGGGAACACAGGAGCAAGTCTTCAGAGAGGAGGCAGGGAAGGGGGGAGACAAAGGGGGGAGCTCAGAAGTATGTCTCTGCCCCCTCCTGTGCTCCATGTGGCAGAAGAGAGTGGCTGCAACACTTAAAAAGAAGTAATAAATTCCTCTCCACCTTTTCCCCCGCCAGCAGTTTGCTTGCAAAGGGTTGGGCAGCGCAGCCTTCTCGGGTTGGTACCATTTTGCAGTGTCCACAATGTGGGGTAGCATATAAAATGCAGAGTCTAGCCCATTTGGAAAAGAAAATGGATTTCCTGTGTGGACAGAAAGACAGAGCTGTAAGGATGGAATTTCACAACAGAACAAAAATAAAGCACAACACTGTTCCAGAATTTCTCGATTCTTATTCTAAACAGCAATAAACCCACTTCCCAAACCCCAGTCCGGACAAAATATTAGCATTCTGGTTACAGCTCACATCCCTCTTAATACCTCTTTCTCTGCCATGAACTATTTGTATAAGAAAGGCTTATGTTTGAGCTGGAATTGGCACAAATAATTACCCATTGGATATTCCTTTTCTGCAGAAATCTGATCTCTTTCAGTGCTTCACAAATCACAGAATCCACTGAGGACAGAAGCCTGTGTTTTCTTCTTCTCCAAAGAGAATAAAAAATCGGCAGTAACCCTGACAGCTTCCTGTAGTGTGGCTCTCACAGCTTATTCCAGATGAGCCAAACATTAAACTTGCCATAAAAATGTTATGATGGGAGGATGTATCTCCCACAGTACTCAGAAATTATGTAGTGAGTTTTACCATCATCACCCCCAGGTTGTGACCCTTCCCCAGCTCTTCTGAGAAGTGAAAACAGTTAAGAACAAACTTTTAAAAACCACACCATAACAACGACAAATAATAGAAATAATTATCACAGGCAGCAAAACCGACCTAAGCAGAACCCAGAAACGGGCACCGCTTCTGTGTGCCTGGTGAACGACTCGACCTCACCCACCGGGGCAGGGGCATTGCGAGATTCACCCGCGGCTGTGTGTGCCTGCCGGAGGCAGGCAGGGAGGCTGTGTTTGAGATGTGTTTGAAATGTGCTGTACCCCTGCCTGCCCCGCAGGCTGGCGGTGCGATCGCAGTGAGTCAGCCGGCCCCGGGCTCCTCCGCACCCGGGGAGGTGCGCCCCGCTCCGCGCCGCCCCTCCCGCCCCGCAGCGGCGCGGAACGAGCGCCCGGCGGAAAAACCAGCGTTCAGAGCCTCTACTGATTGCTGGGAACACTCAGCTGCTGACATCTGTCAGGCTGCCTCTAATTTCACCAGTGATCGCCAGCAGAGGATCTGCCCCCTACGGTTTTCTTCTCACTGAGCAGCTGCTGCTCCTTTATAGTCTATTTGGTTATGTCATCATTAGCTTTTTAAATACGGGTAAGGAACCTTAAAAAAATGCTTTATGCTCTCAAGAGATCTGGAATTTCTCAAAAAAAAAAAAAAAAAAAAAAAAAAAAAAGGTTCTGATGTTTCTCAAGCCTCCCTCCCTTTCCCCTTCTGAAAAGGCTCAAAAATGTGGAATGTTGTGGGAAATTACTCAGAATGTAATAAAAAATGTACATGCAAAAAAAAAAAATCTAACTCACAGCTTCCTTGGCTGAAGTGATGTCCCAGGGCTGGATCCAGCTCAGCAATGCTCTTTGGCCTTTCCTTAGTTTTCTCTTTCCAGGACCACATCCCTCATTTCTTTTCTGCTTCCAGGACCCTCTCTCTCACCCACACACACCACATAAATATACAAACACATACAGCTCTGACACACATTTCTTTCTGTGGCACAGGATACCCCCAAAGCTTCTTTTCCCTTTTACAAAGTTCAAGCAGTCCCTGCACAGAACACCTCTCTTCTCTGCTCTGTAGTCTCCAGTTAGATACAAACAGTCCAAAACAGGGTTTATTTACTGGGTCTGCTTTTTTAGCCATTTGGACACTGCAACACTCATTTTTCCTCCAAGCATATCTTACAAAAAGTAACAAAAACACTTCTGGAAAGTACCTGCTGTTCAGGTTGTTTTGCATTTTACAATGTTATTTTATTACTGCTCATTTTACATACACATACTTATAGCTCACCACAATTTTTGTGACAAAAAACATTTGACAATAACTTTACAAAAGGTCTTGCTGAGGATCTAAAAACATTAAAATACATAAAAAGGAGTTGCTTCAAAAGTTTTCAAAGTAAAACTGGCCCTGAATTTTATTGTTTTGGTAGCAATTTTAACTTTCCTATCCAGAAGTCACTTCAAAAATTATGGTGTTCAGAGCTATACATACATAAGTCATTCCCTCCATCTCTTTTATACCCCTAAATATTTCTGCTGTTACCATTCACCAAACTTCATGCTGTTTACATCTTTCCATAAAAAAGCAGAATATTTTTATAATTAAAAGATCTATCAGAGGTGATAATTACTATTCATACGAATATTACAGACTTCAGCTTACTTGGGCTGTATTGAATGACTCACATGCGATTCAGTGGTGTAGAGATGGGCTTTTCAAAGCCAGTTAAAAGCATGAATTCAGGAATGCATTTCATGATGACACTCAATACTGACCATGTAATAGGAAGTTGATTAGAGTTCTTGCATGCTTAAATATAGGCTTTGGTACCTTGCTTGACCATGCCATAAATGAGTATAGCTTAGATACAGAAATAGTTTAGAAAACACTGTGTGCTTAAAATATGTTTTACCCTTCAAATGCTCTTGTCCATTTTCAAATTTTCCATCTCAGATGGTATTGCCATTGAAGGACACACAGTTGAGAACATGCTGTCCCTGGAGCTGCCCAGCTGGGTCACTTCAGCTCCTGCAGTAACTCACCTCAAACCAGCCAATGAGCGTGTCCTACCATGGCACATGGCCAGGGCTCACTCTTGGTGAGGGAGACTTTCACACTGCTAAATTTCCACTTATCTGTGTTCTGGGAGAGCTGGTAAGGAGGGATCTCTTCAAAGATGCTTTGACCCACCAAGTGCTTCTGTTTTGCCATGGCTGCTGCAAAGGTCATTTTGCCATCCCATGTGGCCTGAAGCCTGGGAAAGGGAGCTCCACAGCTGAACACGGCAGGAAAGGCAGGAGGTCTCCTGGCCTTGTAAGGCTTATTTTTGCATCTTTTATCCAATTTTGAAAGTACTTCTTTAGGTAACACACTCTTCTGGATGCCCCCATAAGGCCCCCCACGAGTCTTCCAGGCTGACAGGAATCCTGAAAAAGGATTGCAGTTTCTCTGTACTGAATTGTTTTTCCAGTTCAATATCTTGGCACTATGCTACTTTCCAGGACAGATGTTGTTCAGATAAACATCTCCCTAGTAATACTATAGAAACAGTGGCAAAGACAAAAAGCTGCAGTATGTCTCTGCTGTCCTATTTCTATTTGACATTGATATATTTGCAGAAGTATGGTGCTAGACACAAGCCCAAAGGGCTGTAGGTGTGTTACCAGGTTGGAATGAATTATCTGCAGGCAAAAGGGAGCCAGGACCTGCATGGCATTGTTTGGCAGAAACCCTCTCCTTGGCACAAGTGAGCTGTGTGTAGTCCAGACACAGGGAAACCTGGGGATGAGGTGGTCCAGGGTGTCAGGGTGTCACATTGTCCGTTCTGACTAAAGAATTTGAAAGAGAGGGATGCAAATGGCTCTTTCCAGTTCTCAGTTTTTGAACCATCCCTCATAAAACTTTATCAGAGCAATTGCTGCAGCAGTGAGAGGTCACCAAGGTGATTAGAAACTCTCTATTTTTGCATCTGCTGTCAAAACATTTATCCAGGAGAGGGGATATATGGCGTCTTCCCAGGGCCAGAGCCATATAGCCTGTAGTAAAGGTAGAAAAAGCAAGAGAGAAATAAAAGAACAGGTGTCCCAATACCAGAGGGGTAATTTCAGATCTACCCATACATCTGAGCACAACATTTCAACTGCTGGCTTCTTGATTAAAAATACTTTCATCATCTCCTAGAAAGCTGCAGTTCCCTTAAAAGTTCCAGTCAAAAAAGTCCATTGCTCATTCTTGCTCCCAGAGAATTTGTGAAGTGGATTTTAGGCACCCAGCTCCTACTGGCTTCTAGGGACCCTTGGAAGCCAAACTCCTTGAGGCATTTCTTCTCTGACACAGAAAAGTTTCTATATAGAATAGGAGTGGGTCAAACTCTGATATCTCTGCTCCCTGTTGCCATAATTCCTTCCTGACTGCTGACAAGCACTTTGACATCTGGAGTGCCAAACCACCAGTGCCATCTCTCTTCTGGTGCCAAACATCAGAAGGTGTTTTTTCTGACAAATCTTTCTGAAGCTCCTTGCAGGTTGAGAATGTGCACTAGGGCCTCATCTGCACCAAAAGCAGCTGGCTGGCTATGCATATTAAAAATACAGGCTATTTCTGCCCCAAAACAATTATGATCTGAGTTGCTTACAAAACCTGTTTGTACTGATAAGCTTTTGTGTTTATGCAGTAAAATAATTCTCCAGGAAATTGTGTCAGGTTTGACTGCAGATGATGATTTTAATTTCATTTAAATAATTGCAGATCAGAAAATATGAAAGTATGGAAAGAGGTACCAGCAATCTGTTACAGAGAGTTCACAGAGCAGTGGCCCAAAACTATCTTGGTTTGTTGGCAATACCAAGCACGGTTTGGTAGTGCAAATCTAAATATGATGTTGATGGGCATTTTTCATCTGCCACAGCTTGTCACTACCATGATGCACAGAAATCAAAACAACAACTCTATATTAACATCCAAAAATCTCAGTGTTTTCTACAAATACCAGCTATATCTCAGCTATATAAAATCCTCAAAGTCTCCCAGAGGAGAGCCAGGGATGGAGGACAGCTGTACTTTTTCAACATTCCAAGTTTGGGTTTTGGAGTTCATCTGAAAGAATGACAGTAAGCAATCAAAGAAACAGATAGGTAATTCTATAGCTGATTCTACTGGAATGTCTTGAGAAAAGAAACTCGTGTATTCTCTGAAATGTCATTTTAGCCCAGTGTGAAAATTACATCCAGATTATTTCGCTTCAACATTAATGACACAGGATAGACAAGCAACATTAATTGCAATTTGTGCTGTAACCTAAGAAATTAGTGAATACACCTGCCTTTTGTGAATGGCAGCACTCTGCCTGCTATGAGATTACCTCTAAAACAAACAGGAAAAATTTACTGAGGCTGCTTGCATGTCAGAGAGCTGCTGCACATGGAACAGGGAATTAAGCAGCACAGGGTGCCTAATACTGCAGCATTTGAACTTTATAGTAGATGGCCAATCTAATGGGTAATTAAACAAAGGGTTGTTCTACTATTCAGCTTTAACAATAACTGTATTTCCAAAGTATGGAAAAGTATTTAGATACAATTTGCTGAAAGAATTACAAGGAATCTTGGTGCACACATAAGGACTATGCTGAGATGGAAGAACAGCTGACCATTCCGTTTGAGTAAACTATTACATAACAGCTAAGCTATAATAAAACTCCGATTCCAAATCAAATAAGTCTCCCAGACTGTTTAAAATGAGTCACCAACAGCTTTATAAACATACAAAATACTTGACAAGGAAGTCTCTGATAATTTTTTAGTAATTATGTCTGTGAATTGTTCTCTGTTGACATCACTATTAGAAATGGTTTCCCATAAGCTTGCACTGCCTGTTAACATCTGCTCATTAATCACTGAGGTTTTGAATATTTCTTTCATTACAAGTTTATTAAAGAGTTCACACTTTTGTTCAAAGAGATGTCTAATTAACACACAAACAATAGCTGAAGACAATATAGTTTTGTTTTGTATGGATTTTTATGGCTTCAAAACACTCTGAACAAGACATAATTTCACATGATTACCACAGATGAAGAAATACCTGTACATCTTAGAAATATGCAAGGAATAGAAAATCATTTTCAAGGGCCAAAAGAACACTTTATAACCTTGTATGTCATCTGAAGAAAACACTGAAATGTGATTTGGAAGCAAATGCAGAGCAAAGCAACATTTCTTAAGACAGTGCTGCAGGGCTGATAGAGTGAACAGATAAATTTGGCCCAAAAAAGACCATGAAAAAGGAAGGATGTAATCAGGGCCCAAGGAAAGAAGATCATCCTCAGGAATATGATTTTTGATGACAGAGTCTGACAGTTACAACACAGTGTTTTGGAGGCAGGAAGGTCCTAAGTTCAATGGCTAAAGTATCACCACAGGCAGTTCTCTTGACCTCTGTGGTACCTCAGTCTGCTAAGCTGTAAGGCTGGCTTCCATGGAAATCCAGATGTTGCCTCTGAATTAAACTGTCCTGAGTAAATAAGTTACCAGAAGGACTGCATATCTGAAAAATGCTTTAGCCAGAGGTTACTAAAGGATATTACTAATGACAGACAAATGAAGAACATCAGAGAATGCCATATTTGTAGATACTTCAGCCAAGGGTATTTTCTATGTAACACTTTCAGGAAAATAAATAATGAGGTTTTTACATTGTTAAGAATTAAAAAAAAAAAAAAAAAAAAGCCACGGGTGCTACTGTTTAATGAAAGCTAAAATTCTTTCAGAAGAAGCAAATCCATAGTGGCAGCTCTCAGTCATTTTACCAGGTTATTAAAGTACAAATGAAATCCCATGCAGTCTGTCCCGAAAACCACAAACCTAAGGGGCACTGATGAGCAAAATTTATGGAAAAAAAAATTCAGATGGCTAGTAAACACTTGTTCTGCCCTAGGTAGAGCATAAATAGATACCAAGCTTGAAATAGATCCCTAAATAAATAAAAGAAACACAAGCTGCAGAACAGCTATGAAAGCTTCCAGCAGGAAATGTTCCTAGTGGTAAACTCTTTGTCCTGATGTGGACACACTGGTTTGTGGGTCTGGTAATGGGATGGGAACAGGTTTGCTTCCTCTGAAGAACAGTTTTGGGGAAAAGAATGGCCTTAGAGAGCAAGAGGTGATGATGGCTGGATGCAAGGAATAACTGCAGTAGAGGGGAAGAGGGGATGATGGCTGGATGCAAGGAATAACTGCTATGACAGTCACATTTGTCCACAGCTGTGCACTCTGTTACGCCCCATATATAGGACCTGCATCTTGGACCAAACCACAGAAGGAAGAAATGCACTTGATGGTGTTCATAATACCAAAGATAATGGGCAGATCACTGAGTCTTAGGATTATGTTTTCAAGTCCACCTTCTTGCACAATTTTTATTCTCGTTTTTATTTTCTTTTTCTTTTTATATCTCCTTCCTTCAAAAGCAGAGTAGCAAGATCTTTGCCTAGGATGGGTTGCTACACTGGAGTGGGATGGAGCTTGGTCTTCACACTTTTCTTTGACACAAGCAGCTTTGGTTTGAACATAGTGTCTAGAAATGAACAGGGATTTTGCCATTTTTTTTATTACGTGCAAAATGCTAGGAATTTTTAAAAGTAACAGTAACCAAAGTAACAGGGAATAGGAAATAGGAGAGACATTTATCCCCTTAGAAACAGCTTTATTCCCCTTGCATTTCTACAGGAGCATAGACGTTTTCTGTCTGCTTTGGCACCACAGGCAACTTTTTCAAACATCAGGAATTTTTCTGTCTTTTACAAGGGCCGCATATACTGGATGTATGAGCAAGAAAATGGGCTTCAATTTTAAAACACTTTACCAATGCTACCAGCAGGACAGTGTAATAAATATCACATTCTTCTGAACAGGACAGGTTGTAGAAAAAATACATTATTTCACAACACTTCAAAGTAATTTTTTTTAAATTTTGTTTTGCAACTAGTTCCTGCTTGGTCAATCCACTCATAGAAGTGGCTGAAAAATGTGGAGTAGGTTAAGATGAATGTATGTGTCACTTGTACTCCCCTGGTTGGGAGATAAGTACAGTTCAGCATGAGAAAAGAGGCATTTTTATTGCAACAGTGATTCAGCAAAATCAGTCACAAAGGACCTGATCTAAAGTCCATTAACATCCAGTTTTTCCACTGATTTAATAGGCTTTTAGTCAGATCTACTGCCTCTTCTACAATATCTATCTCCTCTGATCTTAGAGAAGATAAGCACAAAGCAAAAGATATGCACGCTGCCATGAGGGTCATGTGCACTGATCAGCCATAGCATATGCCATAGGCAGAATTTCATGTATCTCAAGCTGACATCAGGAGCAATTTAGAGTTAGAGGAGAGTATTGAATAACAGCCTTTTAAATACAGTAATTATAAGGCCTTTGAAACAAATACTGGCGTTGTGATTTGGGGAGCCTGAGGAATTTAATCAGCCATTCTTGATCTAATTGCCAGTGTGATTTTCACTCTATCAGATGTGAGTAGTAATTGGTTTTGAAAAGTTTGACATATGATAGGCTTCTGGACTCTCCTTACTTAAATGCTTTATTTATTTTACCAAACAACTTTCTAAGCAGAATATGTACCCCGGTCTGAAACTCCCACCCTCTTTTCTAGGACACAGTGAAGTAGATGCTGAAATGCCTGGAAGAATAGCTCTGGAAAGCTATCAGAGCTAGTAAGGTCTGAGGTTTTGATATTTACAAAGAGCCAAAAAAACACTTTCTGCTAGCATGCAGTATTTTAATTTTAATGGAAAGAAAAATGAATCTTTGTCTTAAATCCCACAGTAGAAGGACAACTTCAGGAAAATGAAAGGAAATGCTTTTTCCCAGAGTGGAATTCGTTGCTGCAGGAAACACTGGAGTCAAATACTATGTCTGGATTTCTACAGGACTGCAGTGGCACTACTAATAACAACTGTAATTTCAATTTATGAGCTCAATCCTGCAACAATAGAGTCCTTGCAGGATCTGGGCTTAGATCTGCAGATTTGCTGAAGCAGGAACCTGTGCTCAGACTTATCTGTGTAGACAACAAAAAGGGATAAGAAAGGCTGAGCTGCCACAGGTGTTGTGGGAGGCTCCAACAAAGCCATTAAAATATCAATGGGCTTTGTTACCTGTCTCAGGTAAAAATACTCCTTTTTAAGCTGAGGAAATTGCAAGCATAATTTTGATTCAGTGGTAGCGCATCTCACAGTCTTCTCTTTCTGCTAAATTCAGCATGCTGCAGGGACTTTGGAAAGAGCAGCAAGTTGGTCACATTATTGAGGTCTGATTATGGGGCTGAGCCTCTTCCTCTATGGCTGAAAAAGGGCAAGCGCTTTCTGTCAACAGAGGAGTGCAGAGAGGGGAACGTAAGGAGCTGTAAAGAAATGTGATGCAACACAATCTGGGCCTGATCCAGAGCTCAGCAGAGCCAATGGAAAGACTCGTAACAAGTCCTGGATCCTGCTCCAGAGGGATTGTAACTGTACTCTGCAGAGGGCCCAGGACCCACCTTCACTAGCTGCACAGCAGGCCCTTGTCCTTGTGCCAGGGAGAGGCGAACCCTGTCGAAAGGTTGTTTGTTATTGTTATTGTCATTGTTGTTGTTATTATTGAAAGAAGTATTTTCACAGCAGTGAAGGTCAGCTACGAATGATGACTCACTTTCACCACAGATCTACACAAATAGCATGTGCTAAGATTACCATCTGGTATAACAATCTACATCACAAGACACCACATTTCCTGTTACCCAGGGTAAGTAAATTTCAAGCATGAGGGAAAATTTTAGCAAGTTTCCCCAAGTACCTTTGCAGAAAGAATAATGTGGCTTACACAGAGGGGGGAAGAGAAAGGGAAATTATGAGGTAAATGCTATTCCCCTCCCTCCTGCCCCCTCATCTCCCAAGAAGAAAAACATATTAAGTTTGCAGTTCTCATTTCTATCGTATTTAAAAAGTCAAATCTATGTAATGAATACCTGTCTGGAAGGAGTCCAGCAGGATGCTGACAGCCAGGCTTTCTGGACACTGTGTGAAATGGAGGGTGTATGTTTCACTCTCTCTCTCTCTCTCCATCTCTTTTTTTACTATTTATTTAATGTCAGGACAGTGCTGTGTGTGCAGCCATGGTGAAGGACACTGGATCTCAGCAGTGCTGACAATGCTCTCGCCCTCACCCACTGGGTCTGAGCTTGTGCTGGGAGCACAACTGGGCCTGTGCCAACCTGAGGCACCCCAAAAATTGAGGAAGGGTCTACTTCTTCCCTCTGGTGGAGTGTGACTTCCAGAGGTGGGCTACCCATCGGCCCCTCTCCTTGGAGGTGCCAGGTGGGCAGCTCTCCAAGTGAGGCACAGATGAAAATACCAAGATGAATCAAGCTGGTGTATTTCCATGGATGACAGTGGCCTGGCTGTGGCAGCAGCTGAGAGTTTTGTCCCAGCTGGAATGGCACTGCTGGCAAGGGGGAAAGAAGCTTTCTGTGGCAGTGCTAAGCCAACACATGCCAGGTGCTAAGGCCTGGCAAAAATTCCTGGTGCCACTGAGCATTGCTTTTCCTCCTCCCTCCATCCAATTTGCCTTTCCCATCACCCCTGTGGGAGAAGGGGCTGTGTCCCTGCTGGAAGATCAGCCCAGGGCTAAAGCCATGTCCTAGGGTGGTACTCCATCCCTCTCCTCCAAGGTCCTCGTCACCTCCCAGGAGCTGGCTTCTGGCCAACCTAACAAGGGAGAGGCATGGCTCCTCCTCCAAAGAAGCTCGCAAAACCAGTGGCCCTTGAATTTGGCAGGAGCTGAAAGACCTGAGCCTCATTAGGAGAAACAGATAAGTCTTTTCCAGACAAAACATAGGTGAATAAAACAAATAAATAAATAAATATGAGCAAGCCACTGGATGCCAGAGGCGCTGCACATGAGTGAGGTGGCCGGGAATCCCCTTTGGGATGCTGGCAAGTATTTCTTTGGCTTCAGGGAGTTCATGATGTCTTTTGCTGTGACTCAGTGCTGTTCAAAATCAGCTGCAGACACAAGCCCCAGCAAGGATGAGTAAGATTTCATCTCCTGCATCTTCTGCTCACAATTCAGACAAAATCCAGGCACCTGGGAGGAGGCGTCTTTCTGACTGTTTGTTTGTACACTAAGGGCTGCAGCCCTGGTGGAAATGCCAGGAGACAGGCAGACAACAGAGCAAGAAACACAGAGATAAAGTGAACATAAGTGCCCTTTTTTCCCAGCCATGGGCACCCTTATTGCCTTTCCCTGCCCTACCCAGCACATCCTTTCCAAATTTGCTATCCAAAACTCCCCTTTCTGTGACTCACACTTGTTTTAAACCATCTCAGGGGTAGTGCTGATGCCTAGCCACGAGCACACTTCCAGCAGGAGAAGTTGGAGCTGCTCTGTCAAAGCCCAAGACCATAGTCATTTGAGGAGAATATCTTTTTAAGTGGCAGGAGTTGTCTTGGTTTTCTCCACAGCTTGAGCTATCTATGCCTCAGTGAAAGGGCAAAGATCCGGTCTTCCTCCATGTAGGTCTAGACCTGCTGTCAATGCTGGCAAAACAACTGCTGCTGTCTGAAATAAAAAAGCAGTAAGTAATGCAAAGATCATAAACTGAGACCTGCAGAGCCTGCTTGCTCACAATTTTAATCACCAGCATAACTGACAAAATTGGGATGAATATATTATATAAACTGGCAGACCTTTACTTGTTGCTTTCTGAATCTCCATGAAAACTGCTGCTCTGTGGTACCAAAAGGAGAGATCTTCCATTCTGTGTTGGCCATGTAGTCCCAATAGCCTGAAAATGCAGGGACTGCATTTCAAACCATGTAAGACACCAGCCAGCAAACCTGAGAAAAGACTCAGTTGTTATAGCTGGATTAGAGCAGGCCATGTTTTTTTCTACCCTGTAATCTAAGGAGCTTTAAGAGAAACTTCAGAGAGCAAAACACTCTCATGAGCTGGTAATATACATAAACTACAGTAGTGTTCCCTGTGACATGCAGCATCCATTGAATACAAGATAAAATATTCTGGTGCCCCAAACCTACACCCACCCAAAGTCAGGCCAACAACACTTTTGCTTCTCTTTCTGTTTATTGAGGCATGTGCTGACATAAATCAGACCTCTCATGAAATCACTGGACTGAACTAATGCAGCAAATGGAGACCCAGCTCAGTGTGCATCGGGACAGCTTGAGATGTGACACAGTTGTGTGCAACTTCATATTCTAGTGGGAAAAAAAAAAGCTCTACAACCCCAACTAGTTTTATAATATCTCTTTAAAGGATGATACACTGGACACCACAGATGGGAAAAAATTGAAATCAGGACAAGGGATGTTACATTTGCTGTAAGGCTCAAAAGTGGGAGTGGGGACTGCCTTTTAAAAGATATTTCCTTAGTTTGTAAAAACTTTGCTTAAACCCATCTCTCTAAAACCTAGCACCAAGAGTACAGATTTTATTGGTAACCCTGCAAGAATAAAAATGTGACTTCAGCATTTCTGAGTTATTCTTAACATATGAGCCATTTTCTGGAGAATCCAAACCTTTGATCAACTTTATGAGAAATACCTGTGACAGAAAGAAAACATTTAATGAGACAGAGATGTCAATTATAGGTTTTCGAGCAATTTTATACCCAATAAAATACATATAAACCAATACAGTTTAAAGTGTATTTTATCATTCTATAAATGTTCTAAACTATCCTTTTCAATATTTCAACTTTTTTTTTTTCCATTTATTTGTTTCAAGGCATGAAAGAGAAGCTCTTTTCAAATGTTCATGATCTTTCACGGTATAAGGCAAAACAGAACTGCACAGAGATTGTAAATTTCAAACTAATTAAACACGTCTGCATTTTTTATTTGAATCAAAATTTGTTCAAATGGATAAGTGGCTGATGTTGATTTTGTGGGTTTTGTGATTTGCTTCTTTTTTTAATATTCTCCTTTACTGACCCTTATGCTTCAGGACTTGACCCTGAATCACCGACATTAAGAAGGAACATATCTCTGACTTTAGAAAAAACATGTTCCTATGCCAACATCTTTGAGAGAAGATTTTAGACATCCTTACTTACTGTTGATGTCTGTTTTTAGGTGTCTTACAGTGCCTTGGTTTTTAAAGAATGCTGAATTCCTGTCTCCTGAACTACACAACCATTATGTGTCTTGAAGGCAGCCTTTCCAAATATCAGTTTTGGTAAATCTTGATCCTTAGATGACCTTGAGTTTTGCAAAACTGTTCCATCAGAATGCTAAGAATCTCTGATTATCAGTATAATAAGGAGTGGCAAAATAACCTACTTTAGCCATTTAAAGCTCATGTAGACCAAATTCTACTTTTTTCCATTATCAGTTCACTTTGACTGAGAAAGAACAGGATGTTTCCCTTATGCAACTAGACAAATGTCCTGGACAGACAAAATGTTACAACTTCAATTAAACTTAGGTACTCAAGCAGCAGACAGGCTAAATCCAGCTGCTTTAAAAAGGTTTTCATTCCTTTGCAGTCTCTGAGCCTATCTGTAATACCTTATGCTTCCATTTTGTGAGGTTTCTTGCAAAACATATTAGCCTCCGTAAGAAATCTTCAATTCCCATGGAGAATTACATTTCAAAATGATGCTCCATGCTAGTAAGCAATATTTATTCCTGGACTTCCACATATGGCAATATTTATCTTCAAAGTTTTCCTCTTTGGCTTGTAGGCTCGTTTGCAAACCAGATGGTCTTGTGTGGCCTAATTGTAAGATGATTTGTTGTGTGATTCAGTAGCATTGTTTATTTGTACAGTGGTTTGATGGAATCTGTAAACTGCATAATATTGTTTTACTGTGTTTTCTTTTATGACAGAGCCACATCTTGCTCTGGCATTTATGGCGGCAATTATAATTAAATGTAGTTCTCAAGATACTTTGATCTCTGTTTGCTTGCTGCATTAAACTAGTAACATAAAAGCACAATATTTCTTATTTAAGCAGTTAAATAATGCTGGATTTGAAGGCTGAGTGAATGTATCACATTTTATCTTAAACCCCCCAAAAATACACCAATCAAACAAATAAAATGTTAATTGAATGCTGGAAATCCAGTGCCCATTCAGCAGTGTAAACTTAATGATTTATTTGGAGCTAATCATAGAATCACAAACTGGTTTGGTTTGGCAGGAACATTCAAGATTTTGGAGTTCCAACCTCCCCACCATGGGCAGGGATACCACTCACTAGATCAGGTTGCCCTGGGCCCATCCAGCCTGGCCTTGAACACCTATAGGGACATCCCCATTTTAACCAGCCCTTTTCACTATGGGTTCTGCAGAGAAGTCTCCTTTCCTTTTTTGGAAAAGAAGAATTTGTCTGTATTTGATCATCACATACAGTTAGTTGTGTTCACGTAAATATTCCTTAGCTAGGTGCAGTATTGTATTTTATTTAAATGGTATGCTCTGTCTCACCCCTCCAAAATGTACGGTATATCCCAAGCCTGTGGTCCTGCCCTGAACTATCCTGTGTCTGTAATCCCATTGGCACAAGTCTGATTCCGTGCCCACTTTCAATCTGCCTCTTGAACCATGTGAGTGAGACCAGCTACCCTTTTTAGCCTTTTCCCCCCTCTCAGCCTTCCTCCCCTCTTGTCCCTTCCCTCCCCTAGGCTCCCCCTCCTTCCCTCTCCCCGCTTCCCCGCTTTTCCCTCAGTAGCCATGCTGTTCCCGGGGATGGGATCCCCAATAAAACCTCATTTAATTCACACCCTCAGAAGCCGTGTGGAGTCTCCTTTCCTGCCTGCTGCTGCCAGCCAACTCACAGCCTAAGGGGCCCTCTGGGGACTCCCCGGGGTGCCCCCCCCAACCAAACTACAACAGCTAGGAATATATTCAGGTTTTCAAGCCTATAAACAGATCTAAAGAGCTTTCTGGCCTTCCTGCTCTGTTTCCACCATGAAAGGTACCTTCTGTTTAGTTTCTGGAAGCAGACTTGAAGAGGGATGACTGTGACTGGAACCCAAAAAACATTTTGGAGTATGGACTCCAAGATTAGGAATTTGGGATGTTTCTTTCACTTTTAGGAACTCAGATTCAAGCCAACACATTTTACTCAAAGTCATGCGTGTCTCCTAGCTATCAATGGTGAATGTGGCAAACTGATGGACAAATTTCAATGCTGTACACTTTTTCAGGAGATGTCAACATAAGACATAAGCAAATCAACACCACTAATTCATGGCATTGATACAGAGAGAGTCAGGAGACAGGCTGCAGAATGAAGAGATAAAAGAAACAGATTTGTCCTTTCACCTTTGGAAACAGTTCCCTTAAAGCAAGCTGAAAATTTTTGGTATGGATTGAGAATTATTTTAGTACAAAGATGGTCAGCATGTAATCTTTAGTCAGTAATTTACAACAGATTTGGAATAAATCAAAAGAAGCACAGTGTTCTAAACAAATCCCCTAATTATTCCAGCAGGAAGTATGGGTGTAATGATGATTCACATGAGAAGTGTTTGATTGACCTTTATTTTTCATGTGGACATTTGCTACTTTCATCCCTTTATACAAACACATTCTGTGGCAGATTACCCTTGAAAAGATTTCAAAGGAATAAATCAAGATTCAGAGACAGACACATACCACCAAACAACCCAAGTGCTTGAGGAAGCTGAAACTAGTCTATGATGAAGCTACTCCCACGCAGTGCCTGGCCAGCCTAGGGATGTGTCATCATCTTTTGTAGTGCCTTAAGAGTCACTGCTCTTGCACTTTCCTAAGCAGGTCTTTGATAAAGAAACTCCTTCTGCCTGTTTGTCTCTGGAGATGCAGGGTATGATTCTTGTTCTTTGTGGTCACTTTTTTGCTGAATGAGATTCCTTCATGCTTACAATTTCTCTTCAGTCAGACAGTTGAACACCAAGACATGTCTGAACTTAGTTTGTCTTCTGCATCTACCTTATTTTTAAAACCATTACAGCTTTATTCTCTTGTCAAGTTGCCACAACTCAGCAGTGAATAAAGGCCCAACTGCCAGAGAGAAGTGCAGCTAAAAGCACTTTTAAGAGGTGTCTGTCATCCCTTTTCCATTAGCTGGTGGAGAGTATTAGCAATGAGGTGTTTGCCCTCTTAATAGAGATAGGAAGGGGAAGGGCTCTTTCTGGAGAGGCTTCCCACTAGGACACTTACACAGGTGGAGCAGTTCATGCATTTCTTTTTTTCTGGGAAGAATATTGTCAAGGCTGAAAAGAGTTTAGATGATTGGCTATTTATTTTTCCTCTTTTCTTTTGTTTTGTTTGTTTGTTTTTGTTTTTTCCCACAAGAACCTGAAATCCTGATGTTTTCATTCTTAAATTCCAAAGAAGAAAGGTGACAGTTGTTTCACTTGTAAGACATTGCTGCTGTATGCCAGAGGCTTGGGGGGAAAGCCTTTCATCTGAAAGGAGCATATTCTCCATTGAAAAGCTACAAAGAACAAAGTTTCACTCCACGGCCTGCTTTGGTAATTCTGCAGACTCAAGTAGATGTTGCTGTGTTAATTCAACACAGCTCATGGTTTCATGTTTTTCTTTACAGTCAGGAACACTGAAAATATGCTTTTATGTTTTGAAATGAAGGCTGATATACTCATCTGACTGTGACCCCAACAAACTAGAGTGCAAATTACTGAATTCTGCTCTCAAGCTGAACTGTGTATGATTGAAAAGTGTAAGGCAAATATACTTACCTGTTACTCTCTGAAGTCAAAGATATCTCTGAAGTCAAAGATAAAACTGTGTAGACAAATTTATCTCTGGGCTGGATTCCAATATCAAAAGGTCAGACTGAAAACTATTTGAGAGCACTATAAGCAACTGAAAACGATAGTTTTCCCCAGGCTATAGTTATATATTACACCCATGCAGTAAATACAGCACAAGAATTGATTCCAGCACTAGAGAATGTTATTTTCAGTGCCGCTGGATGAGAGAAAAATGGCAGCAACACCTTGCAAAATATACCAATCCAAATGATAGTAAGATCAATTTCCTTCTCCAGAATACTGCCATGCTCATCATCTTTCTAGATTTCAAATATAAGCTCCAATGTACAATAGAAATGTCTTCTTGCAGGCTACTGAGTTTGAACACTGGCAATCAGTGTTCAAACACTTTTACAAACACATATGCTTTGTGTGAAGGCTCTAGTAAAATAGCAAACTCAGCCTGACTATTCTTAGACAAATAACTTTTAAGCCTGGTTTGTTCCCTGCTGAAATAGTTGTGCTGTATTAAAGCTGAAGTAAGAGAGCTGGGAATAAGACCAGTCAGTTCAACCCCGTTGCCTCCAAAAGTAATTTCCTGCATCCAGCAATGCAAGTTACAAACTCAAACTGCTATTGTGGAGTAACCCAGAAGAGAATCAGTCTCTGAAATTTCCTTTTTTCCTCCCTGGGGCCATGCAGCAAGACTGCTAAGAATACACATAGTGAAGCTGTCCAGAAAGTGCAAAGTTACTTAGCAAATAGGAGTGGCTTATGAATACAGGAAAAAAACATTGCAGCCCAATGCGAATTTTAAAGAGGTCTTTAAATTTATATGCACTACTTTAATCTATGTATCCACAGAAATGGATCAAACATGACTTGATTATTTCCTTTTTCACTATGTATATTGTTGTTTGCAAGACTGTAGATGAGGCACCACACTCAACCCCCCTCACCCTGGTGGAATGGGGAGGAGAATCCAAGTGACACTTGTACATTGAGATAAGAACATTTTAATAGTTGGAAAGAAATAAAATAGAATAATAATGGAAAATAATAATATTGGCAATGAAGCAAAAAACAAGTCATGCACAATACAATTGCTCACCACCTGCTGACCAATGCCAGGCCTCCTTCCTGAACCCAGACTGGCTGCCCTTCCAGGTAACTACCCCAGTTTATACACTGGGAATGATGTTCTGTGGTGTGGAATATCCCTTTAGTCAGTTCAGGTCACCTGTCCAAGCTATGATCCCTCCTAGTTTCTTTTACTCATCTCCTCATTGGCAGAGCCTGAAACAAGGGGAAAAAAATAGTCCTTGCCCTAGGATAAACATGACTTAGCAAAAAGCCCAGAGCATCAGTAAGTTATCAACACTATTCTTATTCTGAACTCAAAACACAGCACGTTAACAGCTATTGAGAAGAAATTTGCTTGAGCTAAAAACCAGCACAATGGGGTTTTCCTCTCTGCAACCCATGACACATATTTTTGTACATACATATTTATCTGAGGATAAATTTCCCATGGCATTGGTGAGAGTCATGGATTCCTTCTACATTGCTTACAGTGGGAAAGGAGGTCTGATCAGTGAAAGAGTTGTTTGAATGAGTCCATGAGTATCTTGTGGAGATCAAAACACAGCATTTTTGCATCTACATGGATAGCGCACTGCATTTGACGTCCCTGCTTTGTGCACAACATGCAGATCATCTGGTGTGTTACAGCACTGCTTTAAGGGATCAGAAACTAGAGAAACCTGGGGGTTTAATGCTCAAGATCTCCTCCTCAGTCCTTGGGATACTTGCTGAGATTTTGACTATTTGATAGACACCATCTGTTACTGCAAAGCAGTGGAGGAACTTTTAACACTAAAATTAAAGATAGAGGCCAGGAGAACAGCAAGGGGTGCTTAGCTACAGGAAAAGGTAATTAAGGTTTTGTAAAAACTCATTTAAATTGTCTCCTGAGTGCTAATGATCTTAAAATGCATCAATGACTTTCAGTTACTCCTAGGTAAATTCCTACCTCCCTAAAGATACCCCTTTTCTTAAAGCATGAGAAATGGGAATGGCCTGTTGTGCTATGGAAGCAGTCCAAAGCAAAAAGAACAACAAAAACTAGTCCAGTTTTCCTGTGGTGTTATGTAGGGACTATACTTATGCTGACAAAAACCTTCTGTTGTGTTCATCTTTCCTGCTCCTCTGTAACCCAAGCTTGTGTACATCAGTTGGCTGTATCTGACACTCAGGATCTCCAGTGATTTACCTTTGGTGTTATACATCACAGCTGGGTATCACAGTGAAAAAATGTCAGTTCATTTTCTTATTTACAGTCTTCTGGTTTGGTTTTGTATTTTTTTGTTTGTTTGTTTGCTTTTGTTTTTGTTTTTGTTTTGTTTTTGGGTTTTTTTGTTTTTGGTTTTGGTTTTTTTGTTTGTTTTGTTTGTTTTGTTTGTTTGTTTGGTTTTGGGGTTTTTTTTCTTTCCTTTTTGTGTGTCTTATGGTAACTGAGGGTTTCATAGAAGAAGCAGAGGAAATAATATATTTTCAAATACCTCCAACTGCAGCTTTCCCTCCCAACTGCTCACAAATTGATTCAGACCACCTCTTTGAGAACAGGTTACACACTGCAGAGGAATGCATAACTTGCCCATGAACTGCTGCATATTTCATCTTGTATTTACATTTTTCCAAAGGGGAAAAAAAAGAACTTTTTTTTTCCAGATAAAGATATTTTTGCTTTTGATGGATGAAATCAGTCTGCATATCCTTGGAGACTACCAAGAAGTTTACACTAGGAACTGGAATGAAGCCATCAATTCATTTCATGTGGGTTCCATCAGATGGCAAAAACCCATCTCATAGTCCCCACATTACTGGTCTTTAAATCACTGAAGAATGAGGTGACCTGTAACACTCCTGGCTCTCTGGGAAACACCTTGATGCATAGGGACATTTTGACTGTTTCCAACTTGTTGTAGTTCGTTTTGGAGGGGGACACCCCAGGGGGTCCCCGGAGGGCCCCCTAGGCTGAGAGTGCACTGGCAGCAGCAGGCAGGCAAGGAGACTCCACATGGCCTCTGAGGGTGCTGATTAGATGGAGGTTTATTGGGATCCCATCCCCGGGAACAGCATGGTTACTGAGGGGGAAGGGGGAGCCTAGGGGAGGGAAGGGACAAGAGGGGAGGAAGGCTGAGAGGGGGAAAAAGGCTAAAAGGGTGGCTGGTCTCGCTCGCAAGGTTTAAGAGGCAGATTGAAAGTGGGCATGGAATCAGACTTGTGCCAATGGGATTACAGACACAGGATGGTTCAGGGCAGGACCACAGGCTTGGGATATACCATACATTTTGGAGGGGTGAGACAGAGCATACCATTTAAATAAAATGCAATACTGCACCAACTGTTATTCCTATGAGTAGCAATTATATTTATGTGCCTTCTTCTTGGGAGAAAAATAGAAGACTGAGCTGTGTAGGACTTGCATCTGACACACTCAGAGCAGCTCAAGTGCAAAAACTTCAGGCATATTGAGCTCAAAGTCTAACACACCCCAGCAACAACTTTGGTGATTAAGGTTTGGTTACAAACCAGCTGCAGAGATTGGACCTAACGGGATTTCATAAAAGTGATTCAGGTTTGAACCCTTCTTCAGAGCCCAGCCACTCGATTTTTGATCAAATATGAACTCAAATGCTAACATTTTTGTTGCATCCATCTCTAATTATCTGGACCAAACAGTATGTGAGAGCTCATGGTGTACTTCATTGAACAACAAGAGACTCTGGTCCCCTTTCCCATTTTTATCTTCCTTGTTCCCTTTCTTGTAGCAAATATTTTTGGAATGAGTTTGTGAATTATTAAATCAGGACCTGCCTATAGTATGTGCAAACAGTGCTGAGACCCAAAAATCAATGATCACTGCCATCATCTTGGTTTGGCACTAAAACACCCCATTTATAAGAAATACTTGTTTCTTGGACCACCATATGGTTGAAGAAAGTTTTATACCCTAGGGGTTCTGTATTAGATTCCAGCAGGTTACTTCATTAAATGATCATATCAAATTTGATTGGAAGTTCTCATCAGCTTTCTGTTCCATTTAATTTTATTTTTATACAGATGAAGAAATTACTGTTACACCCATACCCACTGACAAGCCAACTACATTACTTCACATCTACTTTATAACCACATATAATTACATAACCTCTTGGTTTATTTTCTTCCAGAACTCATGGCTCCTCATAGAATCTGTTCTGTCTGAACTAAGAGGCAGATTTTGGCCTAAAAAACAGTTTTCAAGACATTTACATGGTTTGGATGTTTTTCCTATATTGAATATTCCACATTTATTAACCACAATTTGATTCAAGCACAGTAAGGGCTTCACTGATACAGTCTAGAGAGGCTGTGTTAACAAAATCAAGACAAGCCCAGCATACTCTGCATAAATCTCATTATCATGGCAGATCTTCCATCTTTTCAGCCCCATGCTATAAAATCTCTTTTAGCACACAGCGTTCCCTCCACTTTGTTCCTCCTTAGCTACAGGCACCATGACCACTTTCTCACCTACAATTTCCAATCAGCATTCCTCCTCAAATACTGACTTCACAAATACAGCCGACAGGGTTGCAAAGTATTCTCATCTTAAGGCAGTGTGAGGGCTTCTTTGGGTAAGAATGAGGCTGGCACATTACATTCATGTCAAAGCACATAGCTGGGTAGCTAAAAATAGAATAAAAATTGGCATCTGGAAAATTTTGAAGGACTACAGTTTTATGCTTGTATAAACTCACTGAAACCAATTAAGGCTGGAGCATAACCATGGTGGACTCGCCCTAAGATTGTTTTTAATGCTCATCCGAAGTTACATTTTTAAACATATTGACAGACCTCAGAGTCCATTTGTTATAATTTATCACAATAACCCTAAAAAATCTGGCATAAACATGCTCGTTCATTCAAGCCAAGAAATGCTATGCACTCCTTTGATGCTGGAGAAGGCACCAGGGAGAGCAGTCCCTGTGTCCTCAGCAGTCCCTGGTCTGAAAGAATTTTCACATACAATTTCATCAACTTTAAAAGCAGTGATTTAATCCTGAAGTCCTTCCCGCCATTAGTTTTATTTATTCAAGTGACTAGAGCCTGATAAAGAAGAGCTGCAATTCCAGGCTCCTTAATTTGCTTAGATAATGCAATTGCATATTGCAGAGTGAATGGAAACAGACAAAAAACTAGGGAATCCTATTTTATGTCAAAAAATACTTCCACGTGCCACATAGCTGCTCCAGGTAAACTGATATAACTGAGGCAGCTGTCTACAGACCAAGACATCCACTAGAGTGGCTGAGGGGAGAGCAACCCCCTGAGCAGATATGATCCAACCTCATTTTGGATGGATGTTCTTCTCAGCCTGCAGTGGACCACATCAAGGTCATGCATGCCAAAATCCCACACCAAATCAGGCTTTGCAGGTATTTTAACATTTCAGAGCTGAGGAATTGCCTGTGCTAGAAGAATACTGCCATACGAAAGCAACAACAGCATATAATTGAAATAATTTATTTACCACTAGAGCACCACAAAAACAGACATACAATGTGTTGAAATACAGAGTAATCAATCACCAAAGTACAACACAGCTGTCCTTTAAGTTCCTTCTTTTTTTTTGCCTTTAAACCATGCCAACCATACAGTTGTATACTGTACAGTTGTACTGATGCTAAACACATCAGAAGGGCTGTCCTACCCCAACCAGCTGAGTGCTATGATTCTCCCTCAGCCCCAGTCAGCCCCTTGGGTCTGATCTTTCCAGATGCTGAACATTTCCCATCAGTTCTCAGGGACTTTGCTCAGGCAGTGGCAATCACCTTGCCAAAATAAGGCCCCACAGCACAAAGTCCTTGAGCTGTTGCAGACCCAACTGAAGATCATTTGAGGGGGATTATGCATCAGACCTGAGAGGTACTAAGGAGTCACATTACCCCACTCTGCAGAGGGGAATTTCACCCATTGTAGGATCAGGCCTAACACCCTTGGCCATTAAAGGGAAATACATGCCTAATAAACAAGAAAAAGTAAATTATAGGAGCTTTAAAACAGAGAATTTCAAATATTATCAGTGCATTTTGAGGAACACTAGACATTTTTTTAAAAATTCATTTTGGGGCAATGACTTACAGAAATAGTGTTCAATGCTTAGAGAAAAACTCCAAATCCAAGTTCAAATTTTCAGCTCCATCCAGCACACAGTGAGTATAGTTGGACAGCTATGCTATCTCCCATCCCACTTTTTCAAAACTGGTTTGAAAGCTGCATTCCCATATCAGAGAACTTCAAAAACATTTTTAAGTTTTGTAAAATGTGCTCATCCTTGTCTTCTCTCCTGTCCAACAAAAATACAGTTCTCCTACTGAACCTGATAAAACTAATTTTGCTGTCGTTATACAGCAAAATCCAGAGTATGTATTACCCTGAGGAGTTTCACTGAGTTCAGTGCATCTTCTCACTGGAGTTAGTCTGGCTCAAGCAAGTGTTAGCAGGACAGATTCTTCACCTGTTCACCTCAGCTCACTAAATAAATCAGAAGTCTAACATACCTTCTCCTCCTGAGCCAGCGAGTGGGATTAGATCATCTCTGGGGCTATGTTCCCATCTAGGCAATAAGCACGGGCTCCACAGAATTCCTGAGGAGCTGCCTGTGCAAGCCACCATGGCACCTCAGTTTTGCACCAGTATTCTACTGAAGCCAAGAAACTGCACTTCTTAAAACTGGAACTGACAATACCAAGCTCAGGAGTGTCCTCCCAACACTGCTCAGGGCAATGGCAGAAAATGTCCCTCTTATCCAAGTAGAATGCTTGCACTGCAGGTTTCCAGCTTTGCTCTGCAGAAGCATCCATCACATGAAATGAAATGTTTGTGCCTTCTTCAGTATCCTTTTTATTCTTATTTAGGTTGGGGATTTTTTTTAAATGAAGTATGCAATGTATTTTTTTCTTTTTTCTCCCTCTACAATATGAAAACAACAAAACCCTAGGAATTCCCATGCTCCTTTCTTGCTTTTTCAAAAGAAGCTTTAGCGTCAACTCAATTGAGAAAAAAATTGGTAAATTTGCAAAAAATCAAGGGTCTGATCCTGCCAATGCTTAAACATACCCCAACAGCCTAAAGGACCCTGCTGCGCCACTGCAGAAGTCAAAGGCAAACCTCTTTTACCTGCAGCAGGAGCAGCCCCACAGAGGAGCTGCAGGACCAAGTTCCCCCATGCCAGGAGGAAACATCGAGTGAGCGCTGCTCCTGCTCCCACCATGTGCAGGGCATCGCCGCAGCAGCTGCTCCCTACAGCCTCCTGCAGTGATGGATGTCATTCTCTGCAAGGGTTTGCCTCACCTCAGCCAGGCTGCGACACCCCTTCTCTCCACACCTTGCTCCCTGCCCATCTGTTTGAATGTCTACAGCCAAAAGAAAATGGGAAAATGGGATGACCCAGAAATCTGAACCGCATTGCAACTGCAAGTGTTATGAATGGCAACAGCTGGAGGAGGAGGGGAGGAGCAGGGGGAGAGATTGCTTTAATCCATCTTTTTTTATAAAACAGAAAAACAAATGGAGTCAGGTAGCTTATGTCATAATGATGAACAATATACAAAGCACATGTATAGCAATTATTATAAAACATGTATTTGTAGTGCAAGTCAAAATACAGGGACTCTACTCATACTGGCCAGCTAGAGGGAAACACATGATTCTGAATGATCAAAAAGAGCCCCAAATTCAAATTCAAAGTCATGAGAGCTGACAGTATTACAGAGTACAAAAATATGGTGAAAATTTACACATTAGATATAAAGTACGTAATTTTTTAATAGTTTACAAATAGAGATCTACAGATATGTTTCCAATTCAGCTGGCTTTTACTACCCACCTACTGTAATACTCTAGGTATGGTTACATATACCAAAAGAACAAAAAAAAAATTCCCATAGCATAGCTATACAGCAACATATTAAGGTCTGAAGATTAGACTAGTACACGTTAAATATTTCACTGGTTTACTAAACTGACATTTTAAATCATTTACAGTAAAAAAAATCTTATAGACTTGTCTTTGAGACTGAAACAGGGTGTCCTTTATTAGTAAATCATTCAGTATTTAAAACAAGGGTTTGAGACCTTACAAAAAGTCTCTCTAGGCAGCTGGCATGAAAAACAAGGTATTTTAAAGGCAATTTGTCAGTAATGCAACAACTGATTTCTATTTTAATCAAACTAAACTAACCATTACTTTTCTGATTCTTTTGAGCTTGTGTTCCTTTAGGCTTTATATGTATTTCAAGCAGCTTATTTGGTCTCCACCTTGTCCACATTGGCTGGTTTTCGTTTTCCCAATGGTGATACCGAAATGTTCATTTGATAGTTTTTATACACAAATAAATAATGCACTGTTAACTCTATAGCTAAGAGGAATGACTAGGATGCCTATTGCATAACAATACAGAGAGATCAAGTAAGGCACGGGACAGATACAGCAACTCCACTTCATGGGATTTTCCTGTTTTTTTCCTTTCACATAGTAACACTAACAAATTTCTTCCAGTGTTTATTTTTTAAAAGGTTTCTTTTTTTCTTTAACTTTGCTTCTTGTCTATCTCACACTATGTGTAGGTGAAATGTAGGAAAAAGCCTTCAATGTTTTGCTTCAGATGCCAGTTTAAAAAAAAACAACAAAACAAACTTTCAAACAGTTCAGACTAGTACCGTTTGTTTTTTCTTCTTTTTTTTTTTTCTTTTAACACTGATGAACCCGGGTTTTTATTTTTCTTTCTTTCTTTCCTTCTCACTCTCTTCTTCTTTTTTTTTTCTTTATTATCTTTATTTTTTATAAACACATGTCATGCTGTTTCAGGGATATCCTTTAGCTGCACTTGCAAGACTTTACAATCATGTTGGAAAGCTGCTCGATTTTGGGTGTTTTTCCAATGTAGTAGAGGATGGTGAGGGGTTCCAAATCCTGGGACACACAGCACGGAGAGGCTGAAGCTTCTGGATTTATAGTGTTATATAAGCTGAGTACCTAGAAGGAGAAACCAAAAAAGAGAGATTAAGGCAGCTACCTCTGTTTTCTGCATCACTTCCTCCCACAGCACCTGAGAGAATGCCCAATGAAAATGGTATGAAGATTCCTGGATTTTAGGGGGTTTTTATGCTTTTCCACTTCAATCTAGTGATCACAATATGACTGAATTTCCTAAGGTTTTGTCCATAGAGTTTTAAGCCTCAAAGCAGGTACCTGGAGTATGTCTCTAAAGTGCTGCCCTTTGAATCAACAGGCACACCATATTTATGAGTACAGAGGAAATAGAAAGGTTTTTATCTGTTTCTTCAGGTTGCCATTTGCTGTTTACAGATTTTGGATTTACAAGTGACCAAAGAGAAGAGAGACCGCTTCAGAGCATAGGCACCCCTCTTCTTTTACTCTCTGGCTATGTTAATTAAGTCCATTAATGCCACCCTGCAAGCACCAGGACTCAAGGTGCAGTTTTTCCTGCTGAGAGCCAGATTCATGGAGTTACCACCTATGTCACCTTGGATTCCTGTGCATGTTTCTCTGCAAGGGAAGATTGTAGGGTTAGCCACTGATGATGCATAGGTGCTCCTGAGGATGCCATTAATGCCTTAGCCGAAAACCAAGCAACCTTTTCCACACAACATTTGCAGCTTAGACAGACAGAAAATCTGCAAGGACAGCAACACTAACTACTTTATTAGGCAACTTCTGGCTCCTTGGGCAATTATCCAAACCACGTATTTGTGACCATGACAGTTACTCTTCCTCTTTCCTTTAAAAACAAGTGCAGCTCCAAAATGTGTACACCATTACTCCATACCAGCATGGAAACATACCTTATTTATACCTCTGCCTGCTGATACTGCTAACAGTACAATGTCACAGACAGTGACAGCTACAAAGGGGTCTGTAAGCTCAGGATGAATTCGGTATCATGGTTTTACCAACCTAAAGGAACTCAAGCTGTCCCTTGGGCACGGCCAGTTCTCCCAGCTGGCTGACACTGATCTGTCATTTTAAGGGAGGCTTGAAAAAGGGGAGACATCATTCTTAGCATGGAGGGTGAAATTCTTACTTTATGACAACTATGATGCAAATGTCTGTCTCTTGGATTTACTGTCTAGACATCCTTAGTGACAGCTGAGAGGAAATTAGCACTTCACAGCAGAATACTACTCATCCTAAGGCAGTTGGCTAAAATACCACATCCAATCCCTAAAATAAGAAGTCCCATCTCAGACAACTATGATTTGGTTCTTCAACATCCCATACACAAAATCCCTCCTACCCATATAAATTTTCAAAGTCTTTTGAAAGTAAAAGGAAGACAGCTATCAGTATGGTATGTCATAAAAGTAGGTGATGACCAGGTGGTACAACTCAGCCCTTTTGTCACTCTGAAAGTGCCTCCCTCAGTGTCTTTGCTGACCAAACTCATTGTGCCGTCTTTCACTCACATCGATACTGAAAGGCCTTTTCCAAGCCACCTCCAAAGGCTACATACTCACAAGACGTATTCAATCCAACCATGTGTTCATATCCAAGATATCAAAAGAAAGAAAATAAATAAATAAATAAATTAAAAAATAAAATAATAAAAAAATTAAATAAATAAAATAATAAGAAATAGCAAAAGAAAGTAAATCTCTGGGTCAGTACATTTCACACTAGCTTGAAGCCATGTGTGAGTTCTTCTATATGGCCACATTTCATCATCCTTAGTTACTGAGACTAACTCTGGACACTGGTGCTGATGTCAGCCTCAGGAACATAGTTCAACCTGCAGTTATAAAACAGAAGCTGAAAATTAGCAAATCCATTACTTACTCTGCTGTGCTGAGTATCTGAGCTCCATAAATATGGGCAGGCTCCTGCACAGAAATTAGCATGGTATCCTTTAGGTTCATGAATCCATTTCCATCCAAGATCCCTCTTGAAGTCAATATAAAGTGGACGCAGACAGCAATTATCCTGCACATTCCTGGGAAATAAAATACAAACATATCAGTCATAAAAAAGACAACACTGGGAATAAAAATAATCCAGTTGCTTCCTCACTGAATGATCCTTTACAGGCAGGCAGGTCTGAGTCACAAAAATTCTCAACTAAATCAGATCAATAGCAGCTTATGCTGTAACTGAAATTACAGTTATTTCAGGATGCTTGGACATGGCAGGACTTGCTCTTACAGACAAAGCTAATGGCTTCCCTGGAGAACTACTCAAGTGTTTTTCTCCAGATCCTACAGAGGAGACTCTGAGTAGGCAAACAAAATGAAGGTGATAATTTTGCTCTAACTATGGGGCTAATACATCTGGGAATCATCCCCATTGGAACTGAGCTTCTACTGTCTAAGGCCACAACAATCTGCCCCTGTCTCTGTGGGATTGGAGACCGCTGGGTAGAGACCTACTGCACACAGACCCCAGGTCTGAGAATGAGAGTCTGCATTCTCTATAAATGCCAACTGTAAAGAAACATTATAAACAACTGCATGACACCTCCAGTCTCCCACCACTGTGCAAGAATATTGGATGTGCAGGCATAGTTACCTAAAACAATAGGCAGCATCTAGAGCACGCTTCTTCCGCCGACTGGGCTGTTGCGACTCAAGTCTGTAGGAGGGTAACAACATTAGCAGAAGATGTGGGGTCTTCCCACTGTATTTTTTCCTATTGGACTTTAAAGCTTTCACATCACCACTGGAATATGTGTAGTCATCAATACCTTCAAAAAATACATTTTGGTGATAAACATTGTGTTGCTTTTTCTTCACAAATTAAATAAACCATCTCTTAAAAATAATCTCTCAGAAACTGGGCCATGATGGTGTCAGCCGGGCATGTTTACTGGGGAAGTGGGGCCAAATTTCAGCCCAAGATGCCTAAGATACCCACAGTTCTCATGTTAGCTATTGGATCAACCCTCCCACATTCACATCTGTTTGATGGCATTTCAGCACATTTACCAAAAACGTTTAAAAGAGTAACAGAGAAGGCAACCTCAGTCACTGCATTTTGCGCGTCTTGGCTTCAAATGCTCCAAACAGTCATTCTCTTGCTTCAGTCAGAGCAGTACTCCCAACTTTTAACACGTATGTTCATTTTAAAACCTTTTAACACACTTAAAGATGCATTGGATACTTCACCTTCCTTTCCCACTCTTACTTCTATCCCACTAGTTTCCTCCATCACATTAATTTCTTTATGATACTGTAAATTCCCCGTCTTTCATTGCCAGTTTATGTAAATCTGCTAATTATCCCCAGAAAGTCAGTTATTCTAGTCTCTTCCTTTATATGGGCATGGAAAAGACATTTGATTAAAGTATTTCTTCTTGAAATGGCAATCTATGGCCTCACATTCTGTATTCTCTTTAAACACTAACTGCTTTACTAGCTTCTTATCATGGCAATACCACAGACAAGAGAGTCAAGGTATTGGCCTTTCACAGGAGTCACATAATGACTTTTGTTAACATCCTTTAGAAAATTAACCTCCCCAACCAGATACTACCATCTAAATGGAAAAAGATACATTATTCTTTTCTTAACATACACAATTCTAGTGACCAAACACCATACTAACCATTTTTTATATGCACACAATGGCTTTAATTATATGTACAGTACATGTATTTACTTACAGGAAAAAATTCCAATGCAGTGAAACAACGGTTAGAAAAACTTAATACTTCACAAGGAATATAGCCAAATACTTGGATCACAAGTGAACCAAATCATGATACAGTTCAATAAATGAGAACTTCAGGAACAGAATTTAGGTTAAAATTGGTTCTAATACAGCTATAGATTCATGTGTGCCAGTGGATGGTAATTGTATTACAGTCAATTAAATATAATTTCTCTTTTGTGAAACTGAAAGTTTAATGGCTTAAAAACACAAGAGAGCTTATACAACCTTTGTATATTTAATCCATACCATCTTGCCTGCTGTCCATAAAGCGCACATATATTCATAACTCTCACTACACAGTTTTTTATTTTTTAAAGCCCACTCATTCCAATCTTTTTGACTAAGTCTGACTCATCGCAGTACTAGGATGGAGAGCAAAAGGTTTATTTTGAAAATATTGAGCTATTTTCTCATTACTGTCCGATAGTGGACGGCAAACTGTGCAAGTGTCTTCACTAAATCCAAAAATGTATATATATCCTGCGAGCATCCTGCAAACTGTAACACAGACTTTTAAGGACATCAAAACTGCATACATGGAATTAGACAGTTTTTCATGCCTTGTGATTTTAGAATTGTTCAGATGATATAGTGACTTTAGTAAAATTTCCTACCAGCTGAGAATCACGATTCTCAAATGAGCACATTTTCAATCAGCTGAATGTCATTTAGAAGGCAGAAAGAACTTTTTATTTCCCTTCTCAATTAGTACATACCAGAACATTTTAAAAAATTGGAGTTTTTTTCTTTAATTACCTGCAAATCTTGCTTCAAGCTCCTCACTTTTATTTGGGATGATGTAATTATTGGAAGGCACAAAGGTACAGCATGGACAATGTAAGCTTATCTTAAATCCAAGATTCCTGTCTGAAAAACATAAAAGTGAGTGGGGTTGGTTTTTACACATGGAATGACTCTGAAATACTCCTGAGTTAAAGAAGGAATAGCTGGGACAGGAATGAAGGCAAAGAGCACTTTTTGTCACCTCTGTGATGGAGCCATTCATGTACAGCCTCAGTGACATCAAAAGACAACCATTCTCCTTCAGCTCTTGTTTTAACTACTTTGCTATCGATATAGCGCTGTCCTGGGGATGATAATTCTTTAGATTTTAAAACCTGAAAGAAACAACAAATAAGATTTCCTACAGGTTAACATTTACCTGGTTGCTTTTAAAATGGACCACTAACATTAGAAAACAGCACAAGAAACTATTACAGTCGAAACCTCTATGAAGCAGTTGAACATTCATGCACATTTTCAGAAAGAGTCTTCTTAGGGTGTCTAAGGAGAAGAACACTATAAAAATATCCTAATGAAATCAGCTTAGGGTCCCAAGCAAAACACACCAACACATATTCCTTAGTGAGAGAAATCACACAGAAATAACTGCCCTGAAAACCTATCCTGTATGACAAGTGCTGAAGAGATCACAGTAATCATCAAAAGAAGCTATTTCACCTTTTTCAGCAATACTTATACTGACTAGAGCATAAGATGCCAAAGTCCAGGCTGTACAATGTAGTCTGTACACTGAAGATATTACATTGCTCCCCTACAACTAACCTATGGTATTGCCTTATCCATGCTTTTAGCCTTCCCTCTGATTTCGGGTACTAATCATACATTACACAGACAGCCATGCACAGATTTGTGCCAACAGGTGAGGCTGCTTCCATCCAAACTTTGATACAGGCTGTCGTTGTATTTTTGTCAAATGTTTCAGCAAAGCTTCTACTGACCAAGCTATAAAAAATACCTGAACAAAAGTGTCACGGTTTGACCCTGGCACAATGCCAGGGCCCCCATGAAAGGTATGTTTCCAAAATGGTTACTGTGAGATGTGACCTGCAAACAGAACAAAGCAGGCTCCAACTTGGGGATGGAGGGAAAAACACAACACTTTATTAATTACAATATCTAAAAAGGAACAGACACAAAACTAATAATGAAAACCCTCCAAATACATTCCTCCTCCTCCCCTCCATTTTCTCCACAGAACGAAATAACACCATAGATTTCCACCCCCTCACCAACTCTCACATAATCAACTTTCAGTCTCTCATCATCCCTCAAATAATCAACCCTCAAATCTATCAGGGAGAGAGGAGTCCCCCCCTTGCACCATAGGCTTCCCCCGGAAACACAATTGAAACCTCTTGTGCTTCCGTGTCACTCGCGGCACCGCCCAGAGAACATTGGCCCTCGTGACTTCTTCCCCCCCATGTCCAGCGCTCTCACCACTGCACATGGGCCAGGACTGCTTTTAGGGTTCCCTGTTTAAGGATGCTCCACTCAGTTCTAAAAGCAGCAGTCTCTCAACTTTGGGACACCAGTCCCCCCCAAATTTACCTCCTGGGGCCAAGGGGCCTCATGAACAGAGATCTTCCCCTCCACGGAGACAGAGGGCATCCCACACCCTGCTTAGCCGTTTGTGTTCAAGCTACTGCTTTACTCTTTACTCTAAGGTATTGCCTCCCCCTAAATACAGTCTCCAGGTCACAGGAAAAACATGGGTCTGTCCATGGCCATACAAGAAAGAGTCCAGCCCAAGGCCACTCCACCATCTCTTCCCACCTAGGATTCCTCTCACCTCTTCCAAACTTTCCTCACACTTGCCTATTTCGTCATGCTTCATCTCTCTCTCCTCATTCTGATTCAGGAGAATGAGTATTTGTAAGGTTTCCATTATTCTACAAAGGGGTTAAAATCTTTGCCTGTGTCTGCCCAGAACTCCCACAGCTGCCGGGCACCTTCTCTCCCCGCATCCCTCGCTTCTGGCCAGCTGTGCTGCCAGCACAGTCTCTATCACTCTCTCCCAGGGGGGCTGCCCAGACATCCCAGGTCTCCTCCACCCCTGCACCTCACAGGGCTCCGGCCTCCCTCCCCACAGGCTGCATGGCCTTCCCCTCCCCACCCAGACGCAGCTGGGCAGGCGAGAAGTCAGACTCCACTCACCGCTGGACTCCAAAAGAGGAAATCCTCTGGGAATCCTCTGCTTTTAACCCCTGTGTATTCTCAGAGGTGTATCCAGATCCTCAGTGGCCACAACAGGTGCCAGTTTAAAATCTGGCCACTGACTGGTTTGACCACAACTTTTCCAGAAACTCACTTCCTGGTCAAACCCCGACAAAAAGAAACCCAGGCCCTGCATAACCAGAATTTCAAGGGTCCACAGTCCTGCTCATCCCAGACAAACAATTCAGTGAGTGCCTTCCCATATACAAGCATAGCCTGCTATTATTTACCTAACTCTAGGTAAATAAACTAACTCTAAAATAACTCTAGGTAAAAACAATTGGACTTCTGGCTGTTAACAGCTGGTTTCTGGTTTTCTGGTTATTACTCTGTTGATAGTTTTGTGATGAAGGGAGCTGGAATGCCATACAACATTTAGTCAACTCCAATCAAGATACCACATGGTAACATCACTTTGCAACTTTTGGCATGCCAGCTGTACGACTTCGTATTTTGTTTCGGGTTTTTCCTCTCTTTAAGCACCCAAGTCCATCTCCAAATGAGTAACTGACAATGTCTCATTGTTTCCTCTTATTTCTCAGCCCAGAACAACCTGACATCTAGCAAGCACTGCTGTAATAAAATCATGGTGAAACTGCATAACACATGTAAAGAAAAATATTTCAAAAGAAGTGTGAAACTATGTCATTGTGATAAAATCAGGCTTTTAGTAATTAAACAGGCTCAGATTCTGTCCAGCATGTACAGTCATCATGTAGAGTCTCTCTGTTTATTGCAAGGCAGTGCTGGATCTCTTATAGGCCAACAGCATGGCTCTTACAATAACATTTGTCTTATGAAAAGAACAGCAACATGACAGGCTCTTCGTCTTCTTTCTGATCAACACATTTAGCAAAAAGCCATAAGAAGATGTTGGTTCTAGTCCAGAAGATTACTAAGGGTCCCTGGTAGGCGATGCTGAGTTCCCCAGTAGAAACTAAGGGCACACTAACAGTGAATACTGGGACTCCTTTTTATGAGGTAACCTTCAAAGTGTCTGAACAACTGTTTACAGAGAGTCTGGCAGCAGCAAGGGGACTACCACTGCTCAGAAGTGCCAGAGGGATGAGAGAATCAGTAATCAATGCTGGGAAAGTCCCAGAGAAGTACAAATATAACTTTGCCTTCCCTTTGGTCTTTATCAGGTCAAGTGTTTCTGAGGATGTAATGCAGCTGTCATTCTGCAAGGATGTGTTGGGGCTGGGGGGTGGGGGGGTGTGAGGCAAATGGGACACAAGAACTTGGCTCATTTCTCTTCCTTTCTGCACAGTCATATCTTTCCAAAGACTCCAGAAACTGCATACCTCAGTTTTGGCAGTGATGTAAGGACTAAAAGTAAGTAATGTGCCAAAAGCAATCTCCTGATGTTAACTATAATTGGTCTTAGACATATTCTGAAGACACAGCTGTGCCTTGGTATCAAAAATAAATGTATTTATTGCAGTCTTTATCCCAACTGCTACCAAAAGATAGAGTCAGGGCTGTCAGTGTCTACCTGGAATAAAAGGCATTTGTAAAAGTACAAGAAATCATCACTGCATGTATCCAATGGTCCAAGGAAAATCCATCCACACTTGAGCTGAATGACAAGAAAATGTTTCTGAGCTGTTATGGCACTGTGCGACAGGAATGGATACCATGGATTAAAAGAGGTGGATATTATCCATCCCATGGTACCTACAATGTCTGAGAGTAAAGTTTCTCTCCATGTTTTTTATACAACATGTTCAGGAAGAAAATTATAAAGAACAAGGTAAAAAGTCACAAACTAAGTATAAGATAATTTCCACAACTGAGACCATAGGTTAAACAGGCACTGGCAATTCTTAAGCAAAAGGCTGATAAGTGAGAAGAGTGTTATACTTTGTGAAATTAACTTCAATCGCCTTCTCTTGGGTTAAGTATCGTTATAGTATGAGGGTGATGTATGATCTTAACAACCTGAGTACTTCTTACTACTTGTAAGCAAGAATGATCTTCTAGCCTCACCATTTCAATTTTCCCCTCTTTTTCTCTTACACTGTTGCAAGTGGGGAAAGCTAATGGAGGATAAAATCCTAGACTGGATCCTCAGAGTCCAATTTCTCCCACAAATAATCTGATTAATCTTTTCCTACACTGCTTTTTATTTCCATCCACACTGAAGCAACTGTACTCTATATGGGGGTAAACAAAGGGGCCTTTTTGTAAGAATCTCTCAAGAAATTTTTACAGCTACAATATATTCTTCAAATGAGTCTTCCAGAAATCACTCCATGAAATAAGCATTTTAGGTTCTCTCTGCCATTTCCCCACTTTGGTTTGCTTCTTTTTACTTTTTTTTTTTTTTTACTATTTCTGGTTTTAACCTTCCCCATCAGCAACATACCTTTTTCTTCCAATACACCCTCAAGCCTGTATCCTCAATGCAAAACTTTTCTTTCACCATTTCCAATCCTTTCTTCCTACTAGATCAACTAATGTAGTTTCAAAGAAGAATAAAAGCAGTTTCTGTGCCTTGCAGCTTTTGTGCTTGAAAGCTTTTCTACTTTTTCCAACCACACTGATTGGTCTTAGAAGAGATATTACCTTCACCTATAAACATTGCCTTGTCTTACCTATAAACACCACCTCACCTTCATGCTTAGCCCATCACAACCACATCAAACACTGTTATCAGAACTGCTGCTGCACAGCTTGTAGCTGCAGGAGCTAAATGAAAGCCTTTGTGCAAAAGTTTTCAGTGCACTGAAAGTATTAACAGAAGGCAAGGGGAAAAAAGAAAATCCACAGAAGAGAAAGACAACTGAGTTAAACTTCCCCTTGAATCCTTTCTTACTTCCTTTGGCACCTCACCCAAATGCTCCCTCTTGAAGAGGTAGAAAGAGTTTGGTCTGACTACAGGCCATGATGTGGAAGGCAAAGATTTTCCTGTGGGGGAATCCTGTGCATCACCCACTGCATGCAGAGACACAGATCCCGTCATTTGCATAAGCAGGAGACAGAGTTTCCACACAGGAAGCTTCCACCTCCCTCGCTGAGGAGGGACACATCCCAACACCCACAGGTACAAGCAGCTGGTGATGCACAATGGCTGTGCACGAACGGCTGTGAGCATGTACACCTGCACATGCCTCAGAGACGGCTCAAACCCAACAAACCTGGGTTCTGGACATGGGGATGTCTGTAAGGGGTATCTGCTCACTTGGTCTTGCTTCTACTGCCTGTTATGATAAATGATTACACAGGGAACATAACGCACATGATCACATGCTGTGGGGATGAGCTGAATTGGAAGAAGTGTTACCAAAAGGTGATCCACCAGACTTCTAGACCAGTATACAGAGTAATCTTCATTCAGTAGCAATGCCCTAAATTCTAAGAACAATTTCAGGTTTTTTCTACCTCATTTTTTAATGTGATTCCTCCCTTTCACAGGAAAACCACCAATGAAAACACTTAATCTTTTCTTGACCAGGGTCTTACACATTGCCTTCTACCTACCTTTTTCCATGCCCACTGCTAACCTACCTCTCAATACAATTTTTTTCAATTCTGAGGCTTCTTGAAAACACCCAGTGAAAAAATAATCTTACAAATACCCATGAGGAGTCTAGATATGACATGCATGCAGCTACTGCCAGCAGATTAAGGTGAAACAAACACATGAATAAATGAATAATGCAGTTAATTGCAGGAAATGGCTCATGAAGAAGCCAGATGCAAACAAAGCATTGCTCTTTTTTGTACAGCTCTTTATGTTTAGCAAGCCCAGCCGGGATCTTGGTGATGACAGCACTAACATGCCACCCTCACCAGGCCTGCCAGATTTCTAGTATTTTACAAATCCTGTTGAAATATACTCTTCATTCTGCTCAGTCTTCTTGGGGAGAACTTCTGCTTGGCTGGCAAGGATTTGTCTCTGCTTCTCTTCATCCATTAGAGGAGGCTGACCCATGGTGTTATCCTGAAAGCATATCCCGAATCACCACGACCGGGCATTCAGCAGTGAAAAATTTTAGTTTTGTCACAAACCGGTTTCAGAAGCATGAGGAGTCTCCAGAAAATACCGATTTGTAAATTACTTCTGTCACTTGCTATGCTTATTTTTCAGACTAACTGGAAAGCATTAACAGATACATTTTTTAAAAATGTGTCAAGTAGCTGAAATCTTCATTCAAATACTGGAGGATGAAACTGTTTATTTATAGGCAAAAACATTTATACTCTCAGGAAACTATCACACAGTTCTGAGTATAAAAATAAGGATAAAGATTTTATCTTAGTCTGTAGTTTATAAACTGTAAAGTACACTGAGAACACTACATTCTTCATTATAACAAACAAAGCAGAATGCTTGAAAAATTAGCAGAAACATGACTTCTTTAAAGAATGGGGCATATCAGAAGTTGACATGAGCAGAGCAGCAGCACTTGGCGTCAGTGTAATTAAGCTGGTTCAAAAACAAACTCAGAAGAACTACTAAGCCCACGACTGTTAAAACAAACATAATTACTTTGCTCAAAGTTTCCTTTGCCTACTCCCCCGCTCACATATTTAGGCAGCTAAAGCAGGGCATAACTGAATCAACACATTAGTGTATGTATTCTAGACAATAACCACTGACAGCAGACACCAGAACAGCCTGTCTTCGTGACTCATTACACAGCTAAAAGGAAAAAAATTGACACAAAGGTACACTGGTTCTTTCAAATAACTAGAGCCCCAGAACAGGAACTTGTTTAGTTCACTTCAGATTTGGTATTGTGGCCAATAACTACTTATCCTCTTCTATTGTCACCACAATCAGATGCAGAAGAATGGGAAAATTACAATTAAGTATAACTTACAGTGGAATAGTTTTGGCTAATAAATTCACCACCTCCTCAGCAAGCAAACAAACCATAAACTGAATGTGGTTCAGCAGTGATGACACACAGGCTGATACATTAATGACATACATCTTCTGCAGCCAAGAAAACCAAGAGCATTTTACAGCTGGGTTTGGGAATTATGGTCACCAACTCTTTTGAAATATTTTTGGTGACTTAGTTTCTTAAAACAAGTTGATGAACACTCCAAACATAGTAATAAGATCATATGGCCACCTTAAAATATCTATCCTATTTCCTGCATTGCCTTAGAACTTGAAATGGTCACTGCTATCAGCCAGTGTGGGTTCTGCAGTCACTGAACAACATTATCTTATGAAAACCTGCTATTAATCTGTCTTATCTGTCTTTCCTCTCCATTCACTTTGGACTGTCTGATCTCCTCCCTTCAGATGCTGCTGGTCCCCTGATAAATTCCTTCCTTCCCTTCTCTGTCATTTCAGACTCCTGTGATGTTCTTGTATTACAACACCTTGGCAGGCTCACTACTCTTTCTCTTACTTATCAGTCATTATCCATGATTTCCACTGGAATTCCATGGCCCTTTTAAAAATAATGGAAATAACATGACATGCGCTTGTAAGCCTAAAGTAAATAAGCCCAAACAATGAGATCCAATGGTAAATGAGGTGCTTATGCTGGTTAACATGAGAGCAAAGATAAGTTCAGCTATGCACACCACAGCTGAAAACTGCCATTTAGGATGACCTTTCCTGATCTAGAAGAAACTGCAGGGGACTCCAGCATAAATCTTTACACTGGAATGACCAGATTCCCAAGGTCTGCATACGCAGCTGCTGGGAGTTTCCAAATTCTTACATACGATTCACCCTACTGAAAGATTCACACACTGCCTGGTTCCAGATTTCAAAGGTCTCCTCGGACAGCTCTCAGGGACTTCAGCCAGCATTTTCTGAAACTTACACTTAAAAAATGGCCATGCTAATTATCAATCCTTTCTCATTCCCTGTTTAAGTCTGATGCCTTTGATCCTATTTTGGACACAAGGAAAAGAAAATCCTTGATTTTGCTGCAAACCTCTCCAATTTACTACTCATTATATGTGAAAACATATGGTGTAAAGTGCAAAGCTTCCATATAGTACCTTTTGCCAGATAATTTGGAATCTACTGGCTATCAAAATCTTAGTTGCTTGTAAGTGCAAGAGACCAGCTTTTTCAAAAAATGTCAGTGTGAGTTTTTAAGCTCTTGTAGCCACTCCTGCAAAGGAGTGATTCAGACTCGGCCTTCAGTGCCATGGAGTTAAAAGGGCTTTACAGTCCCCCTGCTTATCAGTGAAGTCTTTCCATTACTTACAGTGGTCTCCGAATCAGGCTCAAGCCGAGGGCAGAATCTTTAGAGACTACTATATGAGATGCAGAGTTCCTGCCAAAATACAAAGAAAGGTATGGAGTGCTTGCCAAAGTTTCTGAAAAAAACCCATAGGTCTCTGATCCATCTGCTCAGAACTTGCCAGACACGTTCTTCATGCAAACTTGCATATAAAAAGAACATATTGCACACATAACCCAACTGCTTTTATATCTGGATGGGCTACAGCTGCAGAAGTATTCTCTTACAGTGCTGGCTGTTGCTCACTTAAAGGTAAAAGAAGGGGAAGTATGAGGCAGACAAAAAGATGAGCACATAAGCAGGTCAGAAAGGGAGGGGAAGTCAAGTGTGTCATGGAATCACTGTGACTGACTTGTTGCATCATCCTGCAATGAGGGGATGAGCTCTGGGAAGAGAATGGATCCCAGGAAGGGATTTCCTCTCCATTTGTTCCCCAAGCAGGGCCTTCCTCCTGATACTGAAGATACATATGCAGTGTAAGTTGGGGACAGAGCCCTGAGGCTGCCCAGCCTGATTTTTAAGCAGGCAGGAAGACTCTGTATTGTTTAAGCAATAAACAAGAATTGAGGGTCTGGGGTCCTTCTCCTGGAAGATTCTGAAATATTGAGGGCAATTTCCTGCCATTTGGTGGATTTTAAGATAGCTCCAAAGAAAGATTTTATATAAAATGAAGCAAAACAAAAAAATCCCCTAAACTTATCTAGCCTTTAGCTTCAACTTGCCAAAGGCACATTATGTTTTATTAAAGTATCAACAAAGAGGAGCCAAAGTCAACAGAAACAGAGTGGGTTCTCCTGTCTTCTAGCCAAATCTCCCAGATCCTGCAGGGTACTCCTCTGTTCATCTCCCATTTATGCACAGGTTTCCTAATCCATTTTCTCTTCCTTGGTCCTGTCCCTGACAGTCATATCTCATCTTCATGTGCATTTTACTACAACATTTTGGCAACTTTCTTGGCTAAGTGAGTATTTGGACACAGTACTTTCTCCAAGATGTCTTCTTCCACAAGTCCCTCCTCTTTCTTCCTTCCTCTTGCCTGCCTTGTTCATTGTAACACACAGTTGTCCTTTTCGTTTTCTCTTCCCACCACCTACAGGTTTCCACACAAACCACTCCCATTGTTCTCCATTTTCTCCCATCACCTATTCTTCTTCAGGTAGGCTTCTCTCCAACAAAGCGTCACATTGTTTCCTAAACCTCTCCAGAACAGGAACACCACCTTTCCCCCTTCCAAGAGACTCTTTAGCACATGGCCATCAAGCCAACTTGATATTCCTTAACCCAGTGACTATCATACCGAGCTGCTGGGCTCAAACTTGCTTGTGTTCCAGTGTAATGTAGGCTTGGCTACCCAAACAAACCCTAGCCCAAACAACAGGAACCCAAACCTAGCTGTTGTTTTCAGACCCACGGCCTGCATTCCCACACCTCCAATAATGTACAGGCACTACAAACAGCAATACAGCCATCTGTGGCCTGCATTTCTACACAAGGCAGTGTTCAGCTGCGAAATACACACTGGCCCTTGCCAGGAGCCGATGGAAATATATAGTCCTTCAAGTTGTCTTCAGTAACTGCTCTATTCCTGACAGGAGGTGGATGCATCTGAGATATTCTCCCAAATTACAGTGAAGATGATGCAGCCATAAATATTTCCCCTCACGCTCACAGAGTATTTGCCAAAGGTACCCTAGGTATGGTCTCCAATGTACTGGCATCTTTTTGTAGGGCATACAGTATTTGGAACCAGAAAAGGAGGATTCTGGAAAAAGGAGAAAACAGCAATTCAACTGAAATATACTGCAAATGAACTTCCTTTGGTCTTGAGCTGCTGCTGGGGGAAAGCAAAGGAGTCGGTAGAGTAGAAAGTTATTACATCCATGCCTTATACTGGGTTTGGCACTTCAAAGAACACTGTATAATTGCCATTTAACTCATAACCCTTCAGAATGCAAGAATCTGGTTTCAGGATAGCAATACAAAAATGGTGAGATCCAAATGCACTACTTTAGATGTGGGTCACAGTGATGGCAGTCAATTATAACCTAGTGCCCCAGGTGATATCTGTTATACAGACATCCTATGCCAGCTCACAGCCACAAATCCTGCTTCATGATATTTTCTTCTGTGGCATTAGAGATGGCACTTTTTGGCAAGAAAAGAGAGCAAGGCCCCTCTGCTCCTGATTATATGGAGATCAGCCTGAAGGATCTCTGTTGCAGTCAGTGTAAACTGCCTCAGATTTGCACTGCAGAGATTTGGCCCAAATCTATAGTAGCTCACTCTAAATGTATTCCCCAACTGAAAAACAAGACAAAACACTGTCTGAATTGAAAGTATTTGAACAACGAACTGTAGTTTAAATCTAAATCTGACTCATAATGGGGTAGTTAGTCTGTTCCACAGCACCTTCCTCCTCATACCTCCAAGCAGGCAGAGAGGCCCTGGAGGAAGTGTGGGCTACCACCGCTTAGAGGACAGACAGCTCTTCCTAGACCCTGAGCAAGCTCCACAGGAACTCTTGACATGTACTGGGCCCTCCCCAACATGGAAAGCCCAAAGGTCTTCTCCCGTTTGCTTCAAATTCTTCACTGCAATATGATGAGTCCCCCCCTAGCTTTAACCTGGCACTGTTCATTTGCCCCCACCCTTGCTCTGATACATCCTGTGGATACATCCCTCCCATCCACAGCCTCTCAGGTAATCCCATCCACAGCAGCCTTAGATAATAATGACAATAAAACACATCGCTTCAGCTGCACTTCTTCTGATGCTTTATGATGTGTTAACAAAACATGGCACTGCTTCCACAGGAAGTAATTATTACTTGTTATTGTTTGACTGCCTGTACATAATAAAAATACCTTAAACACAATACCACAGCACTCTCTGAAGGATGTCTTTTCACCCTGTAAGGATTTACTAGTTCAACTTTGCAGTGGTGCCTATCTGTTTTTTGGAATGCTTATCCATAAAAGACAAGGCTGTTTTTGAAGGGTGCAGGGACTTTATTCATAAATACAGAAGCACCTTAATAAAAGAAAGATGTGATGAAGTCTTCAAAGCAGGCAAGAAAACTGATGAACAAAGACATTCCCATAACAACTGAGCTTTATTTGATGAAATTCCAATAAAGCCTGCATTTGGCATAAATCTTTAAAAACATAGCAAGGGCCACTGGAGGATGCTAAAACTTGTTTATTTAATATTATTCCTCCTCCCTTCCCCAAAAGCACTTTATCCTCTTAATATTTTCTGAAGTCTTGGTGCACGCTGGGAAGCACATTGAGTGAGCATGGTGCGATGGAAGGATGGGAGAAGTGCGCCTTGTCCAAGGTCACACCACTTCCTTCCTTCCCTTCAACTTCCCACTCTCCAATGTGCTGATGATCAGCAGTATAACCTTCACATTAAGCCTCCCTTTCGGGCAGAAGAAACAACAGAAAAGGTAGTGCTGCTGAAGAATTTAATTCTTTGCGGCTTCACTTAATCAGAGCCAAGAAGAGACAGTAGCTTTCATATCAGCCTTATAAAAGTAACTTAATTCCTACTTCAGTGAGTTTTATTATTTTCCATCCTAAGACTACTTAGTATGTGCACTGTACTTCCCATCTGTGCGGGAACACACAGATGTGACTGAGTAATCCTTAAATACCAAGAGAAGCATTCTGGGTAAAAACAGACATTTTCTGCACACAGGGATTACTACTTGCCCATTGGCTTTGTGGATGCACACAGCGCACCTCCATGAGAATTAATCTCTAGGATTTACTGCCTGGAGAAATCCAGATGGCAGAAAACCTGGCAGGCAGAGTCATAACCACTCAGTCCCAGCATAAATACGACGGAGTGCTCTCTGCTCCAATTCAGGCTCTGAGGTAGGAACAGGGTCCTGCTGCTGCAGCGCCAGGGTCCAGGAACAAGGGGCCACAGCCCTGGCTCACCATGCCAAGCAGCCCTAGACTGCCTTCCCGGAGTCAGTGCAAACAAGGGCTGCAGGAAAACACAAAGTCCCTTTCTGATGTGGTTTGGAAAAGGGAGCCAAGTACAGCCTGAGGAAAGCTAAGTTGAAAAGGTGCCGTTTTGCATTTCTTCTTTCATTTTAAGGGGTAGATCTGTAAGGTCAGAGGACCACACAAAGAAAGAATCAGGCAGAGAAACAAAATATTTATACTCTGCTTGCTTATTTTGCAATTTACCCTGCACATCTGTCTCTAGCTGTTCCTAAAGTAGTTCTTTAGAATAACATTGTCCCTTCTGCATCAGTGGTATATATGCTACTACTAAACTGCCACTAGACTAAATCAGACAGCTCTTGGAGGGCAACCAGAAGATGTGCACATGTTCAGGGACTATCTCAGTGAACCACAAGAGAGCTCTGATTCTCCCCAGAAGGTTTCTGCTCCTCTTCTCCTGAGAAAGACAAGGAGACAAAGGAACAACCATTCCTTGAAACTGCAGGTATGAAAGGAATTTCAAAAACCCTCATCAAGAGGAACTCCACAACAAAGCAAAACACTAGACAACCTGAAATTTGGTTGGAGGAGGAAAAAAACCCCTAATAATTAAATGTTGCTTATGCATATTGAAAAACCGCACTGTTCCTTCTGGGCACAACAGCCCTGGCAAGCCCAACATGTGTGTCACAAGACAGGAAGCAAAGCTCATGCAGAGAGGAGGAACGGCAGCTGCTCATGCCAACTCCACCGGCAATCTCCTCTGCAAGCTCAGTCTCCATGCATGGCTTTTCATGCTGGAGTCAGAGATCTGACTAAGTCTCCAGCCCTTACAGAAGATAGTTGCCTCTCCCACTTCCACTGAAATGAGGATCTTCCTGACTCTCCCCTTTTACCTCCCATGCTTGTATCATGTTCACCACTAGACAACTCTATCTGCATTCTCAGTACATTAACACACGGCCCCAAAGCACCAGCAGCACTGGGGCACCAATGCCTCCTACCTGTACCTCTTCACCTTCATCTGCAGAGATTTTCTTCTTTCTAATCTCTAGAATTCATATAATAACTTTCAAAATGCTTTCTATAGCACTGTTCTACAATGCACCACAGAATCATAGAATATCTCAAGTTGGAAGGGACTCAAAAGCATCTTGGTCCCTTGTCTCCAATTTCTCCCTGCTTTTACTTCTACTAAACACTGCATCCTAACCTCATGTGCTGTGATGGAGATCAGTTGCAGCAACATTTAGGGATGCTCATGCTCCTGGCAGAAGAGCTCCTGCCAAGGAACTCATGCAGTTCAGACTGCCCACCACAGAGCTGTAATACCCCCATACAAGGTTTTAGCATACAAGATTGCAAGAAACAAACATGATCAAAGGGAAATGATCCAGAGACAGCTTGCCTCACTACAAGCAAAGGAACAAAGTAACATGCCTAAAATATGCCTGGCACAAACACACAGGGCATGCTGCCTTTGGCTTGCCTGTTACTTGGTGGAGAAAAGATCTAATCCTACAATAACCTGCACTCATTACTCACCTAACACTTCACTTAGTTTGCTCCACCCAGCCTAAAAAAGAAACTGCCTTACTCACCAGCCATGTATTTACCCAGGGACCCAAGTACCTGTCCTGGATGCAGGTGTCAGTCATTTCCATGGGCACAGGCTTGCTGGAGTCAGGCTCTTTCAAGTAAGCCCCAGCTGTTTCTCATCACAAGGCAAGCCAAGGCCCTTTCTTCTATACCTCTGCTGAACTCTTTGTGTCCCATGTTCCTCAGACACAGACAGGCAATGAACTGAGCTCAGGCAACCACAGCTGTATTCTTTTCAGGTAGCTGACTAACAGCTCTCAAAAGCAGAACAGAAAGCCCAGAGATGCTATCAACTCATTTTAGGGTGTCTGAGCAGTGAGGCCAAGCCAACATATACAATTGTTTCAGCAGGCTGCTGCGGCAGCATCCCTGGGACTCATAGCATATTTCTCTGGGATGGCTGCTCTATACAGGCAACACCAGTGATTCTCAATAGAGGTTCTGAGCTTTCCCTTTTAACAAATAACATATTATTTGCTCAACTTTTCTGCTATCCTGTTCTTAGAAGGTGGCAGCAGCCACCTGTGTGCCTGAACCACATTCAAATGGGAATTAAGCTTTTCCTACATTTAAACAACATCTAAACAGAATAATGCACTTTTCCTGCTGTCACCCTCCATGACTGGCTGTTACTGTTACTTCAGTGCGCTTGTGAACCCCAAGTGTCCCCTCTCTCTGCTTCCAGTTTGGCTTCCACTTGACCAGACCAGGCAGGAAAAGCTGAACATTCAAAGTGAGGGAGAAGACTCAAATTTGCACCCACTGGATCCGAGCTGGACTCCAAAGTGCTGCAAGCCCAGGACAGTGCCCAAGCACAGCTAATGCAGGCACCAAGAACAGAGCTATAGAGGGTCTCCATATACTTTTACAAGGGGCATTCTATCCATCAGGGTTTTCAGCAGAACATGTCACAGGTTGCTGGAACAACTGCAAGTTTTCCTCAGTATAAAAGTTCTGGGAGATGAGCCTCTTTTAGTTGTTGTGTTTCTCAGTGAGGAGAACTATGCTTCAGATGAAATATGCTCTAGACAGTATTTGCAGAAATGCACAGACTCTATGTTAAATGAGGTAAAAGGCTCCAAGGTCCTTAAAGATTAAATTATATAAATCTTGTCAACACTCAGGAGTGAGTCATGGGGCATTTTCTTACTAATTCCACAATCCCTGAATTATCCACTCCCTTGCCTCAACCCCTAGACTACTATACAGAAGCTAGGTTTGAAACTCCTTAGCTTTGCAATTCAGTTTTAATTCCATTTCTACAAGAAAGTCTTAAAAAGCTTCTCCTGAACACAGGCCAGAGAGAAGGAATTTGACCTCTACGTAAACTACAATTCAGGCCAGGTGTTGGGAGACAGATATCCTGGGAATAACATTTTTGATGTCTTGTTCTCTCACTTTTTTTTGTATGCTATGAAACACAGAATCACAGAATCAGAGTCGTTAAGGTTGGAAAAGACCTCCAAGATCATAGAGTCCAACCCTTGACCAAACACCACCATGTCAACTGGATCGTGGCACTAAGTGCTATGAACAGACATTTCTTGAACTCTTCCAGGCATGGTGACTCCACCACCTCCCTGGGCAGCCTTGATCACCCTTTCAGTGAAGGAATTCTTCCTGATGTCCAATCTGAACCTCCCATGCTGCAGCTCGAACCCATTTCCTCTTGTCCTGTTGCTGGCTGCACAGGAGAAGCCAATCCCCACCTGGCTGGACCCTCCTTTCAGGGAGTTGTAGAGTGATAAGGTCACTACTGAGCCTCCTTTTCTCCAGGCCAAACACCCCCAGATCCCCCAGCCACTCCTCATAAGAGTCTCTAAATCCTTACCCAGCTCTTTTGACCTTCTCTGGGCATGTTCCAGCACCTCAATGTCTTTCTTACAGTGAGGTATCCAAAACTGGACTCACCAGAGCTGGACAGAGAGGGAAAATCACTGTCCTGGTCCTGCTGGCCACACTATTGCTGATTCAAGCCAGGATGTCATTTGCCTTCTGGACCACCTGGGCACACTGCTGGCTCAAAATTCTGGAGTCCTGAGGCTTAACTGCTAGAAAAAGTTTGCACACTACAGCTTCACATGATTTCAAGCCAAGTCCTTTCTAGGGAAGGCACTGAAGTAAGAGGCTGCTTTGCAGAGAAGGGACCCAACTGCTCATTGCCACGGTTTGTTCTGCCTGCTGGATGGGTTTGCAGCAGCAAGGCGGGGGGCTGAGGTGTGGGAGCTGCCTCCATACCTGGTAGAGCTCTATCCGCTGCTCCGAGACGCGGGCCTTGGTGTTCTGCAGGCGGAAGACCCTGAACTCAGCCTTCACCAAGTTGGAGGCGTTTTTCTCCATTGCCGAGACGTCAAACCTGACAATTCGGAAGTAAAGGCTGTAATAGCTCGGCAGGATGGTGTCTGCAAGAAAGCAGTGGGATTTTATTACTTAGTGATGAAATATACTCTTTCTTCAAACATTTTAATAAAAGACAGCCTCAGACAGGGAAATACCTGAAGCATGGTTCATAGTTTCCAATGGTCAATTTAGTACTATTAACAATTTAATAAAAATTAAGAAAATCTACCCCACGTGTTTTTTATAACATTTTGTTTTGTTTTTTATTAACAGAGATTAACAACTACTTTCAACTCTATTTCAGGTCATGCATTTAAACCTCCCCTCTTTCAACCTACTGGTGGAAAATCCTGAATACTTATGAACTGAGAAAAAATATAGCAGTTGGGACATAGTAAATGCCTTCAGGCTTATGAAGAGTTCACAGGTATCTGCTAAGACAACAAATAACAGCAGCTCATCTGATCTATATGTTTTCTGAAAACCACTTCCCCTCAGAATATGGAGCATGAATTAGCCAGCTTCAGATTTTATTCCATACCTAGTTATTAAATGATATTTTTGGAACAAAATAGTAATTCTGGTTATAGTGATGAGGGCTGGAAGAGAAGAGGAAGGAAAAACAAGGGGAAAAGACAAGAAGACAGTAGACACTATTAACAGGATTACATGAATTTTGACCCCTTGGAAGCAGTAAAAGCCATAAACTTACTACAAACTTGGTAAAAGCAGAAAAAAACCCCAGAAAAACAGGCTCAAGTCTTCAACAGCAGTGTCAGACTGAGATCAGTTTAGGTTTCAAAACAGTGTTTCTCCTTCCCAGCGGTAAACCCTGACTAAGGGTAAGCAGCAAGGCAGTTGTGCACAAACCAGGTAACCCTAAGTGTTTCAGTCATCATCTGAGGCCCTTCCACACTACCCAGAGCAGAAGCACCAGGAGAATTTTGCCTGCAGCACTCCTGCCTGACGCTCAAACTCGTTGGAGAAGAGACAGGGGAAGAGAGTGGAAGGAGACAAGCTCACATTCCTCAGAGAAGAGATGAAATTACTTTAAGGCCTGATAAAAATCTCATTTCAAATGAAGGAAACAGTTTCTTCTTTTCTGACAATGTGAAAACTGAAATGGATAAATTATAAAAAAAAAGAAAAAGGAAAATTGTATTTGGGGGCTGGGGAGGCATTTTCAGCTGAGGAAGCACAGATGTTCTTACAGTTACATGTTTAACAACCCACCTGTTGTGGCTCTTTGAGTAAGTTTAAACTGACTACTTAATAAATGTAGCTACGAGAAAATATTTGATGATAAAGAAATAATCTCAGCCTCAACTGTAGATGCATTTTAGGAGAGAGATGACAAGTTCTTAAAGCACTTCAAAAAAATCCTCTGAAAAGAGTACTTCCCAAAGCAGACCCTCAGTATGACCAAACAGGTACAACTATGAAGAGGAAACTCCAGACTTCCTTATGGTTCCATTTAATTAATTTAAAAAAAAAAGAAAATTAAAAAAAAAAAAAAGTTTCTCATATTTTCACATCTGCAGTGCTTGAAAATAACCCCCCAGGCATCATAATCACTATTCTTGGCTACTATACTAATTGACAGGAAACTGCCACAATCTCACAGTGAGAACCCAAAGGCAAACTGATGCAAATCACTCCTATACCAAAGCTGCTCCTCTCTGCCATCAGCAACACACCAGTGCCAGAGTCTCTCAAAATACCAAAGGAAGGGATTCTGAGAAACACTTAACTGTATGCCACTATGACCTTGATACATTTTGCAAATTCTTATAAAAGCTACTTGGTTCGGAAATTACATCCTCCTTTAAGAGAGAAATAGTATCTTCAGTTTATTTTTCCTGCTGTAGGAAACTTCGAGACTACTACTTGCTTTTCAGCCAAACCTAATCCTACTAGGAATATAATTTGGCATAATAATATGTATATATAAGATTGATGCTTCCAGGATGAGTTGTAAGTTGTCCTTCCCTGTCATTTGTTTGAGGCATCAACCAACCATTTTGTTCACTGTGGACAAGCCAAACTAGCAGCCATTCACTTGCCCTGGCACAGACAAATCCTGTCCATCTTGACTTTATTTTAGATTGAAAAGCCCTATTTAACTGTCAGCTTGGTTTATATTTAGCTTCTTATTCCTAGAACCTTCTTGTGCTATATTTGTAGGACTTCTTTCCAGTTTCTTTGTTTTAGATACTGTATATTACAAATCTCTGAATATGTATCTGAGTGGATATTCCTGAGCAATTCCTACATTTACATTTTTTCTCTCTTTCATATATAAGGAAGACAGAGAGAATGAATACTCTCAGTGTGCCTGTTTTTGTGTTGGCATATGTCCATTTGTATACATTGCAAACAAGTATTTATCTTCCACTGGAAAGCAGGCATGGGACACCCTCTATGAGTAAGCAGGAATTCTGGTCTTACAGAAGTTTCATCTCTCTTGCAAGATAGTTTTACATCTTTATATATAAAACCTCACATAAGAAATCTGATTTCTTTACTCTATCATTCATAACAGTATCCACACCAAATCAACTGAGGAAAAGGCATTATTCATGGAATGGCTGACTGCACAATTGGGGTTTATGTGAAAATTAATCAACACGAAGACTGAGAAATAAGACTTGCAACTCTCTTTAAAGGAACGCTAAGAACCCCAGGGAGTCTACAGGCTTTTGGATTAGCCTTTAAGTGATCTCAGATGCTGAAATTTATCTCTCTTTGTGACTCCACCTTAACCTGACAGTTTTATCAATTCACATTCACTTGGATACCTCTGCACTTCCCTCTGGTTTTGGCCCCATAACTCCAGGAGACACCAGGATGACTCTGACCAAGCTAGTCTGCAATCACAGTTACCCTCCTGCAGACTAGACTCCTGAAGCATTCTTTGAACTATTATCATTAATAAGTGGAATTAAATCAATATATTTCCTGTAGCTAGGAAAATATAGACTTCTTTTGTTTTGGTGGGAGAGAGAATAGTAAATGCAATGAAAGGTTCCATTTTTGTCAGTTTCACATTACTCATTAAATCAACCCTCAAAAAAACCTGAAGACTTCCAGCTGTAATAATCACAATCACAATCATCACAGCTGAGATGAGTTACACAACACAGCTGGAGAAGGTGAAGGCAGCATCCATCCTCCTCCTCCCTTTAGGCTGCTAAACAAGGAGCATCACAAGTTTACTCTTTTTTTATCTTTTTTTTTTTTTTTTTCTGTCTTGAACAAGCTGAAACTTCATCAGCTGCTTTACATGGGACAGTCCGAACTGCCAGGTTAAAATGTACTCTGGTATGTGAGTGATTAAGTGCATAAGGACAGTGTGGTTTCTGTGCCTCTTACAGACTTTGTTCAATATCCAGCATCCTCCAAGCTTCTGTGCCAGCAGCCTGGACAGAAAGCAGCCCTGCTCTGACAAAGCAGAAAAGCACCAATGGGAGGGGTGCAGGAGACCCATCCCAACACAGACTGCAGTGGCAGTCTGGAACATCGCTCCAGGCTGGAACATGGTCAATGGGAGAGACTGGACACATTCTCTGACCAATCATCCAAAACAGCACACAGGCCACCAGCAGCACCTGGGAGGAAAGCAAGGTGCAGTCAAGCACCCTGAAACTGAAAGCAGGGATAGGAAGTTTGTTTCACGCTGAAGATATTCCCCAAACCAGGAATAACCTGCATAAAAGGATGACACTTCTCCCTTCCGCAGTTGTATTTGATGAACTGAGCCCTGCATTTCCACAGCTCTCCTCACAAGTACTGCATGTACTGACATTTCAGGAGAAACAAAACACTCCGTTTGACACAGCTCTTCTGAGAGTTGAGCTTTCGTTCTGGCAATGAAAAAGACCTAAATTCAATTGTATCCAAATGAGGGTTTTTTTCCCCTCTGAATTTTCATTTCTGCTATTGAAACAAAAAGAAATCAATTACATGTACAGCCCAAGTTAGGAAATGTAAACAACTTGTCTTTTCTAGTTGGAAGAGGCCAGACAGGCCGCCTTCACACATACACCCACACTGGAAAGGCTGAGAGCTTCAATCCAATCCTTCCATCAAGGGCTTGTAATAAATGCTCCAAAGATTTATTTTTATTCCCTTTTGTGTTTATTGAACTTTGGAGGGTTTCTTTTTCTTTTCTTTCTGGTGCTTTGCCCATTCTTCATTATGGCAGCTACAAAACACGGAGTGCCCTTTTCTTCTCGCTCTCTTTTTTCCCCCCTCCTCATCTTTCTAACTGCTGTTCTGACTACAGTACATGAATGACCGTGTAGTAGGCTTTGAAACGGCACATGCAAATATTTATAAGAGTAGCTTGATTGTTATTAAATTCAGTTGTTATGCTTTCCATGCTCTGGCAAGCTTCCCTAACCTCTCTAACTATCAGGACCATTTAGGCTGTTTAGATTTCAGCTCACTGATAGCAAATTCAATGTTTTTTTCCTGACAAGCAGCATAACGTGACATTGTTTCTCCCTCTGTGTGAATTTCACTCCCTGCTCAGCTTTGGGGTCCCTGCCAGGAGCTGGGTCAGGCTGCCTCCAAAGACAGGGTAAGTGAAGCAGCATGTGCTGGAAGGATGAACATCTTGTCAGCTGTGACAGCACATCTTTCCAGCAGGATCCCATCCTTCCCGTCAGGCACACTTCAGTCACAAATCCTCTCCTCTTTTTCAGGGAAAGTCTCTCCAAGAAATTAGAAGCTTTTGTTTAATGCATCTGGGCTCCCAAAGCCCATAATAATCACTCTGCTCATCCTTCCTGACACTGATGCAACTGCAAAATCCTGCTGGAAACCTCCTCTCTGCAATCAAAGGGGACCAAATAATGGAAGCCACAGGTCATATCTAGGAAGTGGGACTCTCCCTCAAGGTTAATCAGTCATACATCACATTCACATTAGCTCTGAACCTCTGTCCCACTATGACATCAAGCTATGAGCACATCCATTAGCTGATCAGTGATCTCGGATGGAACACTCGTGCCACTCTTCCTCAGGCATCACTTCCAGGTTCTTGCAGCAAGGCTTCAAAGTCAGACAGCACAGCAGTAGTGTAAGAGACTTACTCCAATATTCCAGTTTTTATCTATGAAGTTGTCTCTGAGGTATTACCTTTATCTGTCATCAACCATTTGCTACTGAGGAGGGGTTGTACACTGAAAGTCAGGAAAAAACCCAGTGGGATCACAGTAGGCTGAGAAAGAATAGCTACATAATTACCAGATTTTGTGACACATTTTTCAATAGCAAGTTGAACCACTTGCTATTTCTCTTCTGAAACACATTTAAGATCTATGACAATATATGAAAAGTAAACAACCCCAGGATATACCAGGTTGAAAAATAGGCACAATGAGGCAAAGAGGGAATTTTTGGAGGACACATTTATGAAATTATGTGCTCCTTACTTAAAATTTGAGAAGAGCCTTCTGGTTCTGCTGCTACTTCCTCACTGCTTCACCAATAGTGAGTCAAAAGATAACTAGCCAAAGCAAATACTTCAACAGCAAACAGATCTGATAGCCAGGTTTCCAGTTACCCGAATAATTCATTCCCTCAAGGTACTCTGGAGTTTGATCGACTCTGACAACGCTTTTACATAATTGTCTTTTGTAGTTTTAAATTCTGTGATGGTGAAAAACATCCTGCAGTTGTCTCTAGGTCAAAATGCAACCGGCATAGTAAGGATTCTGAGACATTGTAATTATCCCCTAAAGAATCACAGGATTAAGTTTAGGTTTAAAGTTCTCACAAAGACAAGAAGCAAAATAAACTCAAGTAATTTTTAGTGGTGTAGCAAAGCTGCTGCATAGAATTCTTGTACAAAACAGGTTTAGATCCTAGCTTTGTGAGTCACCATAAAGATGCAAAGAAAAGGGCATCTTATTACATGCTCCCTTAATTTTTGTCACTTCATCCCTATTAGCATATTGGAGCTGGATATGAGTCTTACAGTGGGCAAAAACCTTGCCTGGAAAAGCTACCATTGCTATTTTGCTGTTTTAAGGCTGTAACAATTCAACATATTTTAATATTTTTTTTTAATTGTTCTCCCTGGGCTGGGTCGAATTGTGTTTCAAGTTTAACCTCAACTGTGTTTAAATGCTGCAGCTGAAACTGACTGCTTTGGATGTTAATTTGGTATCAGCCCATTGTAAGAAGAGCTGTAATTTTGCTACATCACTAAATTGTCTGATTTAAGTGAATCTTATCAACCAGAAAGCCCTCATTGAGATTCTTCTTTCCACTGGACCTTCTCTCTCTGCCACACTTTCACAATTATTTTCAAGCTACTAGTCTTTGTACACAGTCCAGAACAGCATTTAGCATGAAAAAATCCATACTACTCACACCAGCCAGAAAGGAGGAGAAAATATATATTCTGAACAATCAATGATGGCTTCTTCTCTCATCCGTCTCTTATGGGTTCCATAACGAAATAAAAAACCAGGCCAACATCACACACATTTGTTTACCTCCTATGAGGTGCAACACCAAGAGTCTGGACTACAGCAGATGCCCCAAATGGATACCTTTTGGAAAATGTTCCCAGCTATTCCATCACCCAAAAGGCAAAGGAGAGTCAAAATTAAAACCAAAGAGAAAAGCTGCAGTAGCATTCTGCTGTATCTGAGATGACCAAAAGCATCAGACAAAGTCTCTAGAATCCTGTGAATGACAGGCAGGTACTGCTGCCTCACACACACCTGCTGCAAGGGGAGGGAGAGTTCAAGTGGGTGCAGCCTGCCACAGATAAAAACCTCTCCCCCATCACTGCTCCTTGCAGGGAAGATTAGAAAATCTGAATATGTTTCAGCAATGGGAGAAAAATACTTAAGGAAAACATACATATTCCTTCCAGACAAGCTACACACTTTACTTTGGAGGAAATCAGTTGTTTGTGTGGGATATCTGGAGCAAAAAGGTGACGCCTGTGGAACACACAGGAAGACACCTGGAACTAAGGGTTACAGACTGCACGTATGAGTTTACATCTTCGGATGCATGGTAAGGTAAACCAGCACAGAAATTGCAAAATACTTATAACTACTTTAGCACGACAGAGCAGTCCTGAGCCAAGTACAAGACACAATCCTGGTGCTTTACAAAAATCTCCTGTTCTGAGAGTGTGTTCTGTTGAGGAAATTCCTTTAGGAAAGTTCACTTTACTTCCACAACTGTGAAGAAAGCAAAGGCTGCCCAGGAGACCACTTCTGCTACAAACCAAAATTCTCTGAGCATTAACTTCTAGAAGAATCTGACACTGAGTCTCTCAAATCAACTGTGTGGATCCTCCTAGGGGACAGACCCTCTGGACACAAAGTAGCACACACAGTACTGTCCCAGGCCTGGTATTTCTTTCCCTATTTGCAAAAGCTGGAATAGATGGGAATGGGTAAACCAGCACCTCACACGACAACACCTGCACAATGCTCAACAGACACTTTCTGCCCCTGCCTTTATGACTGCTTGAATGTAAATTTCCTGAAGAGAAATTCCACCATGTGAACTCACCAGACCTTGCCCTCTCTGCCTGCCTTCAAAGCTTTCCAGGTTGTTGGCTTGTTTTCCCTCATCCATGCTGAAACTCAGGAGCTGGGTAATGTGAACAACACTGAAACATCATGAGTGTTGTTCTCAGGTCTACATTTTGAGCCATTTGAACAATGCTTAATTGGGGTAACTTAATTACTGGGGATTATTTTGGAGAGCAGTAAATGCTGAGTTTTCCACTCCAGACCATCCTTCACATATATAAACCTCCAGGCAGTTTAGGAAGTCTGAAAGGTCTGACCTCAATTCTCCTCTTCTCAAAGTCCTCTTTACACATCACCTGTCATGCAAAACAGCCAGAGAGGGAATGTAAACACAAACCCTACTGCTATCTTTGTTTCTCAACAAAGAAGTCTTAATCATGTGGCAGGCTAAAACATATGGGGTAAAAGAACAGCAAAACCACTCGCTCTCTCACACATAAACCCCTCTAATCTCACTGCAGTGTTTGCAACACTGCAATTTTCATAGTGAGACAGAAAAACACATCTTCAGATGTGTCTCTCACTCCTGCACTGTGTGCCAGCACAGCAAGCCCATGACCATTCCCAGGAGAAGCTGATCCTCTTCTGCAGGGAAGGTGCATGACAAGCTAACAGGAAAGCTGCTGTGTCTGTCAACAGGCATTAGAACAAATTACAAAGATGCCAAAGCCTCTCCCGAGTAAAGTTACCAAAACCTGAGTAAAGTTTTGGTCCCAGTGAAACAAACATTCCCAACACTTTCAAAAGGGCCAGGAATTTACCCCTGCAACTGCAAGCACAGAGAAGATTTTCAGTACAAGAAACTGTCTCCAGCCTCTCTGTGAATTTATCTGCCAACAAAAGGCCCTTCAGCTTTCAGCAGTTACTTTGTGAACATTCAGGGAAGAAGAACTCTTTCAAATCCCCATCAGGATCCTTTGAATGAAATCCCAGGTTATCATGTATCACCACTGAAATCAAATATGTAAATAGATGTGTGTTGTGTTTGGAAACGTCTCAGGTATGTACTTCACTATTCTACTTACATTGGAATGTAAGAAAAATACTCCTAGTGTCTTTCATCTCTCTCCATGAAAGACTGCTCGCTTTCAGCTAGGAATCATAGGGAAGAATAGTAAGTACAATTGCCTACCTCATCTTAAAAAAAAAAAAAAGGTGGGGCAAAAAGAAAAAGCTCACCAGGGAACACAGGCAGAATAAGACTTGACTTGCTGGCACAGTTCAGCTGAGGTTTTATGGTTGCAATGACCTCAGCAAGTGAAAACAGAGCAAACCAACCTTCTGCCGTTCACAGGACTGACCAGTCTTCCCTGTAACAAAGACCTTTTTTCTCTTCCATTTCCCAAACTCCTCCTGCTTGCATGCTACTGAAGTGGTACCTGTAACAAGAGACCTCTCTGCTGGCAGGCTGAAGAGGCAGACATGATCACAAGCCCAGCTGCACCACTGTGTATCCCACTGCTTTACACAGACATTGTTGACTGAATGGATGATGACTGAAAGCCCCTAGCAGCCATCAGTGCTCCAACTTCCCCCACAAAACCCAAGTCACCTTGAATAATTTTTATCTAAGAAAAACATTTTACCTTCTCAATGGCAGATTAGGTGTAAGGTTAGATTTATGTGTGTGTGTTTGAGAAAGTCTATATATGTTTATTATTTTTTTAAATCCTTCCTCTTCCTGACACCCTTCTGATGAATTTCAGTTGCACTCACAGCCCAGCTAGCAGGATTCAAACTGGCTTCACCATGTTACTATAGTGCCATTTTACTAATGAATTAGATATTAAAAATATGCTTTTTTCAGACATACTTTTATTGAATCCCTCAAATTCACACAAAAAATTATTTCTGTTGTAAATCTATCTTCCCTGTCAGTCTATGAGGGACTGACATGATGGAGCTTGGCATGCATGCACACAGCTCCGCACACTCAGCATCTCTCCCTCCTCTCAGCTCCAGGGTTTCCACAGGTACAAGACCAAAGGCAGCAACATCCTGCTGCCCTGGGGGACCTGCCATCCATGGTAAGTTAAGAAAGCTGCACTCCCTCAGCAGCACCCAAGGCAGAGAAGTCAGCCAGCCCACAGGGTCAGGATCTCACAGGAGCCATGGGACATTGGTCCTACAGGGCCAGCCCAGTCAGGTACCCACAGAGCTGGGAACCAGGGTGGTCTTTTGGGGACCCCTGAAAGCAGCTCCAGTGAGGCAGATTGTGTTTAAGCCTGATCCCGGCACAGAAGCACAGGCATATCCTGTCAGTGCTAGGAACTAGGATTTAAAAGGCTAACCTCTCCAAGGAGATGGACTCAGTACTTCCTTTAAGATGAGCTGTGGTCACCCATCATCTGTCTCTGTAAAATCAGGCTGCTGCACTCTGACAGCAAACATGCTCCCCACAGGCTCTGACCTGTGCCTTTAGTGCTGGATGACTTGAGCTGCCTTTTAAGCCCATGAATGCCATCTTCATTTTAACTTTCTGCGCAGAAGGGCTTCTAATTACAAGCTTTGTTACGAAATCCATGGGGATGGCAGGAAATCTGTTGGATATGTCCTAAGGACTGTATTATGCCAGGGCAATGCAACTATACAAAAATCTACTTTACAAAAAATGTACTGCTGTAGAACAAAGCTGACTGGAGAGAAAAAAACAGAACTGGAAAACATTCTGAATTATTTAAAGAACTAAGAAAACTTTTCCCAAATCCAATTTTCTCCAACAGTGTCACAACAACCACAAAGCCGTCATACATGACAAACTCAGTAGTGTTGAAATCAAGGAAATGGCAGCAAAAAGACATTCTCAGGCTATTTCACAATTCAGTTTAAGGTTCTGTGTTTATGTGCCTCTCTACCTTAGCACAGAATAAAGCAAATATCACTTCTCTTGATCTCAAGTCCAACATTTTATTTCTCTTCTTATACATTTGCAGGGTGATTTGATCAGCTGGAATTCAACGTATGTTATATAAGTGGTAAAACCAGTCTGAATATTTAACACAGTAACAGGGCAAGAAGCCTACCACTGCTTCAGAGAAAGAGCACAGGCACAGGCTTCCCTCTACACACTGTCTTCTCAAAGTCATCCCATGAGCTTTTCCATGCAGCCATGTGCTTAAAGGACTTCCTGCCTCAGAGCCTGTAGCAGTGAGGGAGCACAGGTTCAACCTAGTCCTTGTAATGCTCCTCAGACTGAGGAGAGCCTACAAGACCAAATCTTCCATGCAGCTCACACTTGGAATGTGATTTTTGTTACTGCTTTCCCAACCTACCCAGACCCAGCCTGTGTTTTGGAAAGGCCTCCCCTGAGCAGGAGCAGGAAGAGGTAATAGCTTTCCTGCCTATGCTGTTGGTGGCCTTGCAGTTCACACTCCTGGTGAGAGAGGTGAAAATGAGCATCAACCTTCTGCAGAGATTGCTCATTCCACACTTCTCAGGCTGGCCTGTGGACAGTCACCTCCTACTAACACTCTCCAGGCCTCCCCAGCCTGAATTACATTCCAGGCTAGATAGAGTCATCCAGTCTCCCCAGATATTTTTTGGTTTTAATGTGGGAAGAGAGTACAGTTTCAACTGCCAGAAGTCCCTTGCACAGAGATTAAATTAAACAGTGCATCCCACAGAACCCAGCAGGGCAGCAGTCTTTGCTCAGTCGCAGATGACTACTGAGTAAGAGTATACCATAAACCAAGCTGTCCTAAACTACTTTTCCTTTTAAGAAAGAGCAGTGTCCTCTTGACAAAGGTCTGGAGCACCAAATCCTGTTACCTACGGCTGCAGGTTGCACATAAGGCAATGTACCTTTGAAACTGTGAACTCTCCTTTTCCTCCTTCTAGCTGCATATTTATGCAGTCCCACGACCATGGTTTTTAGGTGCACATCTGTCATTCATCACACTTGGTGGTAGCTCTTTTGCTGCCTCATCTCACTTGGAGCTCTCCCACCATTTCATTCCTTTAAACCACTCAGGCATTTTCCCTCTTCAATTAGTCCCTTAAAACTTTCCTTCCTCTTTAAGATTATGATTATTCTTTCATTAATGCATTTTGTGGTGCTCTCTAAGGAGAACAAAACAAAATAAACCTCTTTCGCCCCAAAATTACACTGTCATGTTCTGAACAACTTGTAAGAAACAAAGCCAAGGCACAGACTGATAATGAAGGTAACACCATCAGGTTTCACTCTCCCCTGGAAGAGAAGGAGAGTAAAATTGAATATACAGCCATAAATCATAGGAAATTAAAGAGGTCTCTGCAAATGAAAGTTGCCTATGAAAATAGTTTCCAGGTTTATGGTTTTAATTACTCCATAAATGAATGGAAAACAGGATTAAGGAATTTGCACAATTGTTACACATCATATTTGGAATCACAGCCTTTTTTTTTTCAGTTACAATACCATGAAGGCATAATCCAATAAAGTCCAACTGAACTAGATCCAATTTCTCCTTGACACATAACTTGGTAGACAAAAGTCTGAAATAATTCTCCAGCACTCCTGTAGGACTGAAACATACAATATCAGGGTGATTTTGTAAAGCTTCCTCACTCATACTCAGGCTTTGGATTCTATGATTTGCACCCATTAAAAATGTCTATGACTTCCAGTTTTTCACCTTTGCTCATTTACTAACTCTGTTTCTAAACAAGATTGCAAGCACCAATTGAACCATGGACCAGGACCCCCTCTACAGAGGTCATCTGAGTTGATAAAGCCATCTGGGAATCAATCAAAACATGCAGAGGAGCAGAAGTGTTGGAACCACTCTTGTGCCCTTTCAAGAATCCATATTTGCAAACACAGAAGCTTGGTGTTTTTCATTCACAGCTAGAGTAAGCATTTCTTTTTTCCTTCCTTCTTTTTCTTGTTTTCCTTTTACTGCAGTGCATGTTGATTTTAGCATGAACAAACTGCCCATGAGTGTCCGCTCTTTATGTCTTCATGTTAGCCAATTACCCAGGGAGAATTTAGCATGCTGTACCAGTTCAGTCAAGCTTTTCTTCTGCAAGCCTAAAATCCCCCTAACGCCCTTCTCCTTCACAGGCTTGTTGCTCCTCATCTCCATCTGAAATGAAATTCAGTAAATATTATACTTGCAAGGTAACAGGTCTGGAATGTGAAGCATCTAGAGCTCAGCAGAGTCTCTTCTTGGCTTCTCATACACACCTCGCTGCCTAGTGCCAAACAGTATTTGACTGGCTTTATTCAATTCAAATAAAGATACTGAATCCCATGACTGTACAAATCTATTAAAAACCAAAACCAAGCTAAGAGAAATGCCCTCTAAGAAATGCCACTGAGAGAAGATAAAGAGCGCTACATGCCTTTTTGGAGTCCCTGAAAAGAGCAGTGTCTCAAATAGACCTTTCCATCTGGAACATACATTTACATTTTTGTTATCATCCTTCACAAACTACAGACAAGAGAAAGAAGATAACGGCTGGGTTCTCACGCTTTGTCCTACAGGATCCTTGCCTGTCACATTATGAACTGCATAACAGCAAGGACCAGCATAGGCAAACTTCTGTCATTCCATAGCTAAGTTTACAGAATAGCGCTGAAAGCCAGTTGATATATAAGAAAAAGAACAGTTACAAAGCAAGAATTAAGTCACAATCCTCTTTATAATCAAGCCTTATTGATTGGCACCATGTAGGATAGGTTGGCAAGGATAAACTCTAAGCATTTCTCACCTTCTAACCTAGGGCTGTCTCCATACAGGCTCAGTCTTCACTAATGCTAACTTCCAAGTGCACTGTTCAGAACTGCTAGAGCCCCTAAGGCTGGAAGAGCTCTTCTGAATTTAACATTTGCTTCTACTAATTAACTGTATGGATTAGATGCTTTGTGTCAGCACAAGTTAGAAAGAGACAGCATTTCCATGTTCTCTCCCATGGGAATGCAATGGCTGGCCAACCCAACAGGTACAAGCTCTGAATGGTATGACTCGACTAACTTAAATACAGGCTACAGGTCTGCTTGACTTTGAGGCAGAAAGTTATGCCTTGCTAACCTAATCCTCAGAAGCCTTGGACCAAAACGCCTCTCAAAATTTGAAGTAGAAACAAACAAAATGCCTCTGAAACTGAAATGACACCAATATTCATCACAGATGTTTATGCAAGAACTTCTGACTAGTAGCAAGGCATACAAGGGAAGTCCATAGCTTCTCAGACCCTCTTGTTCCGACTTGATCTTTTTTTTAATCCAATGCTGGAAATTTATGACTAAAAATGTTTTATTCCAACAGTCTACTTTTTAAGCAAACCCAACTCTTTCCAGTCTGATTTAAACTATGGCCTTCCATTTCTACTGGTCCAAGCACAGGAAGAGTAAGCAAACAATGGCCTTTCTGAGCATGTGAGAGCCCCCCATATCACTCCTAAACAGCAATACAATTTTAAAAAATCTAAAAAATTTAAAAAATGTATTGCCAGAAAAGCAGGGGGGAAAAGGAAACAAAAGAGAAGGAAAAAAAAGATATTAAAAAATATTTTTCTTCTGAATAATTTCAAGTTAATACAGTAAGATGTCCTAGACAGTTCTCTTGAGTCTTAAAACCATCCCATTTCAAATGTTAGATTATGCAAATCTGGAAAGTTGCCTTGTCTGGAGTAAAATCACATACAGATTGAAAAAGGATTAAGGTTTTTTTTTTACAATATATGCAGGTTTTATATTTTAACCTTCTAGTGTCTGAGATGGAAGAAAATTGGGAGAGTTGGGACTAAGGAGAATGGGCAGGGGTATAGCTCACTGCAATGGCTGCTGCAGATGGACTCTCTTTTTGCATTGCACAAGGTAACACAGGGCATTACAGACAAGAAGATGTAATTTTGTAGCGTGGCTCCTCCTTGTAACAGATTAACACGCAAGGAAATGGCAGAAGTTTGTATCATAGTGGGCACTCAGCTCTTAGGTCTGTGCTATTCATAGCTGAGTGTTCAGGTTTACAAGGCTAGACTGGCTTTCCCGTGTCCAAATAAAACAGCCAGATTGATCCAGGTGGATTTTCCAAAGGGCAAGATAAATGTCTTTGCCTAAAATACTACAAATATCAATCACCCCCAGTGCCACCACCTGCCTTGAGATCCATCTGCAGAGAACTGGATTTTGGACAGATATCACCACAAAGGAGTTCCTGACTCCTTTGTCCTTGGTGAGCTTTCTCACACCCTGGAGGAGACACCATGATAACAGAACTTTGGTGCAGGACAGCTGGGCACCCGAGGTACCAGAGTGAGTGGGATTGGGACACACACCTCTGGCAGGTCTGTGGTACCACCAAGACAATGGAACTACACTCCAGCTCAACAACAGATTGCTTATTGCCTCCTATTTTAATGACAGGTTTTGCTCAATTAATTTCAACTCTCCCTCCACCTAAAGTTTCACCTATTTTCTTTTAAATTGTAAAGAGTAATACCCTCCCAAAATTTGCTTTACAATGGCAAGCAACTTTAGTTTCTGTTTTTTTGGGTGCACATAAATGTTTGAGGCAAAACTCTCTAGAGAAAAAGGCGTGCATACTAACAGACGCACTTTTACGCACACAAAGAAACAAAAAATATAAAAGAATATGTTTCAGACTAACAAAATTACATCCAACTAAATATTAGAAAAAGATGTTCTGACCATTTATGATTCAGAAGAATCCAAAACTAACGCAGACTCCAGACAGAGATCACATTCAGTGAAAGAGCTCCACAAATTGCATCATACAACACCATGACTGTGATAATGAATATGGATAACAACTACAGGGTCAGCATCTGCACTTCTTAAGGATCAAAACAGACTAGGAATGCCTCAGCAGCTTCTCGGAACTAGCTAAAGAATTATTTGAAAACACTTTAGTTCAAAGGAGCATGAAAACCATGCAAGTTTTAAATTTTCTGCTCTACATGCATTATTAGTCATAGTTCCTACTGGTGAGGCTCTGCAGGTATTCAGCTGACCTGGGCCTAAAGAAGCAGGGCTCCAGAAACAAGTCTTTACTGCTCCAGACATATGATACTGACAGAAATTCCACATGATACTTAAGTTTAAGGATCATATTCAGAGGGAACAAGCACTGGAAAATGGCTGTGAAACAGGGAACTGTTGGAAGAGTTTGTTGTTGAGTTGGGTGTTTTGTCTGAAGTACTGGTTGCATACTCTGGAGGCAGAGTTGTCCTCAACACTGATACAAAAGAACAGGTGACAGTGAAATATCACACCTATCTATACAAAACACAGAATGCTTCAGGACTATTCTAGCTCTCCTCAATGCAAGGCTGACCCTCCATCAAAAGGAAAAGCTCCACCTTTCAAAGGTGAAATTTCAGAAGGAATTTGTCTTCAAAATGCACATGAATTACATCAAAAACGAGGGGACACCTTTGTCCTGGCTCTGTCCTCTTGATACACAGGTACTACCAACACCTGAGGATCACAGATACAAATGAGATGTACAGGACACAGGCTAACCACCCGACAGTCATGTCAAGCAACATAGAACAATTTTTTGCCATTTTCAAATTCACACAACAATAGATTATTTCACATAAACAAAAGTATTACTAGAATGCACAAAATAATCATAAATATTAAAATCACTGCCAAAAAAATTTTAAAAGCTATTCAACTGAAAGGACATGGCAAGACAAGGGTTGATAGTGTACTGCAGATAAACAAGCTCTCAGTGCATCACTGCAGCAAAAGTAATGTGCTCTCAGACTGCAAGGAAAAGTGAGGTCTTTTACTACATAAATTAACTGGGATCACACACATATACAAAATATTTCCTTTAAGCGCCGCACATCTCTTTCCAAGAGGATAGAGTCAAAATGGAGAGAAGTCAGAGCTAAGCAAGGAGATCCAATGGCTTCAGGGTGTAATGAAAGGAAACAAAGACTGAACAGTTCATTTTCAAAATAAGTTATGAAAGCACTAATCTGAGGATTAGGTGAATAGCACCTACGTATGATAAACCACATCTCCAGTTAATCTGTGGCCCCACTTGCCTAAAGCACTGAAAATACATAATGCCTCCTTCTGCCTTGCCAGCTACCCCAAGGAGGGAAGGGCACCTGGATACAGCAAGGGAGCAACTGAGACTTGATGCAAAAAAGGAGAGAGGAAATGTAAAAAAGAATAAGCTCATGTGCAAAGTAACATAATCCATGCCATCAAATACAGGCCACTGGAAAAAATAATGCTTGAAAATCTCTGTTAATCAGAAGAGATGATACACCACTGTCCTGGAGACCAGGGCAGAGTACTGTGCTAGCATGAAACTTGAGTAGTCCCTACCCAAAGATCAAAAACCCAAAGAATGTAGAAAATTATTTTACTCGTAAATATCAATTCTATGTCTGGGATAGCAAACCTAGCCAGCATTGTACACTGAATCAGAAAGATGATACAGCCTTATTTTGATTTCTTGAAAAGAGTATGAACAAGTTACTTCTTAATTCATTCAGTTATTTCAAGAGAGGCCTGAGAGAAAATGGTTAGAAGTTGTTTTCTCCATTCTTTTCATAGCTTCCATTTTTCTGAAAGGACATCAAATCCTAATCCCATCTGAAAAAAAGGAATCAAAATAACAATAATAATATGAGATGGGGAGAGTCACAGCTGAGCTCTATTCTTCTCAGCTGACAGCCGCCTGAAAGCACTTGAGTAAAAGATACTACAGGATGCTACTGTAGGTACTACAGATACTACTCATCGGGTTGGTTTGGAAAACAAAAATAGGTATGATCATGACACTGCTCAAATTTAACAAATGACTTTAACATACAACCAGCAACTCAGCTGGCTGTTTACAATATATTTCAACAGGATTCCCAAACTTTGTTTTGCTTCTCCAAGTACATAGCAGGCAACAAACCAACTAAAAGACCAGCTGATGAAACAGGGTCACAGCACAGTGTAAAAAACTTCAGACATAGACCGTGATCAAGGCAGAGATCCATGCACAGTCTCTCTGATACACACATGCAATTCCTCTTTTTTCTACCTTTCTTATACAAGCAATGCAGCTGTAGTGCATAGCCTTGCGTGCAAGGGACTATGGACACCTGCATATTTTACTACAGTTACCTAATCTTCTGAAAATACCTGCCACACTACTCTTACAATTAGGAAAAGATAATTTTAAATACAGTGTCAAGCACCAGAAGATTGGAATGGAGCAATCTATGCTATCTATTAAAATAAAATAAAATAAAATCGGAGGTGAGTGAAAGAAGGGGTAGTGAGAATTTAAAGACAGAATGAGAATGGAAAAATATTCAAACAATTTGTTAGCACCTGGAAGAAAACAAGGAGTTGAATAACTGCTCAACAAGAAGTTGAATAACTGCTCACATGGCCTTGTCAGATGCAATTAGTGTCCAAACAACCTGAAGTGCCTTCAGGACTGGATAACAAACTTTACAACTAGAGGAGAAACAACAGATGACATTTATCTTGACTTCAGTAAATCTGGACACTGACAAGCCTGTTAGCAAATAAGGGAAATGGGGTCTAGACACAACAGACAGTAGGTAGGCTGCAGGACTGGGAAACTGCCCCAAGCCAGAAGTTATCAGTGGCTCCTAGTTAAAACATAAGCTCTACCCACCTGGGTGCTGCAGAGGAATGAGATTAGTACTGAGCTATCAAACATGGGCCAATGAGTTGGGCTGCTCAGCCAAAAAGAGACTACTGAGGGTGTTACATAAAAACAGCCCCCAGCTACCTAAACAGCTGCCACAGAAAGCAGGGGGATGATCCATCTTCCATGTTCATGAGGGACAAATCCTGAGTAGGTCTGAGCTGCAGCACGGAAGGTTAGCTCTAGGCATCATGAAAACCTCTGGACAACAAAGGCCATGCACAGAAAGCTCCCACTGCATCCAGAGTGAGCGGCAGGCTTCTGCAACCCTTCCCATGGGAATTATTTTCACAGGACACCAATATAGAGACCAGCTAATTAAAAAATTTAACAATGTTTCTTCGAAGCATTCTGTTTCCTTGGTAATGCACTTGGAAGCCTGCTGCAACTATCCTGGAGCCAACTAATAAATCATAACAGCTCCTTAAGTTAAAGAGATAAGCCTTGTGTTAGAGGAATTTATACCAGGATACTTGACATGTATAATAATGCAAGTATAATGAGTAAATTCTCTCTGGTATTAAAACCAAGTTTGTGCTTAAACAACACAGTAAATAATTATAACTGATACTTTATCCCCGATTGTGAATTCCCCAAACGAGAACGCTATGCTGTATGACACTTTCCTCCACTGGTGCTTCATTATCTTGCTATTCCTTTTTATATTGCTTGAAAAGTTATATGGACAATTTTTGTAAAATTACTATGATATGCTTTTTTTTCTCTTTAGTCTTTGGCATTATTTCATGCTAAACTTTGAACTTTCATTGTTCCTTTTATTGATGTGCATTTCAAGTTTGAAGTGAAACAGTCCAATAGATAAAACCAAAAGTTTGACCTCCATTATAACTGCTGTAATCTGGGAAAATATCCTCTTAACTTCAATTTCTCTTTTCAGACTCACCATGCTGCTGATGAGAAGTAATAGTTATTGGGGCTGTAAAGCCAAGATTAATGTCTGGTTCTGAAAAAAAAAACCAAAAACCCACAAAAACCCAACTCCAATCCAAAACAAAAAAATTACCAGTAGCAGTGAATGAACACATGAAATTTCTCCATTTCTCATGTGTGATCACTTCCTAGATAAGCAATCTGGATGAGATGATGAACACTCTTACATGAAAAAATATTTAAGGTCACATGAAAATCTCTGGTTTCAAGTATGCGTGCCTTTTGCTGTGTAACTGATAATACCACAGAGCATCATTATCTGACTTGTCAGATTAAATGAGAAGGTCTGTAGGGCTGGGAAAAGTAGTGTGAGATCAACAGTGCCTCACTCACCAGGGCCTGATCTCTCACTGGGACTTCAGGAACTACTGTACTACAAGTATTACAGCATTCTCCACTTTGCCTCAATTGGATAGTGTTGTTAGATGGATGCAGCATGTTTCTATCAAGAAATACTTGGCTGCGCTTCTAGAGTGAAATGATCCCTGTAAATACATGGACAAATTGTGGTTGGCCCTTGGCTCCACACATCAGAAAACCTCTCTGTCAGCAGCTGCAATATTGGGTGAAAGTTGGCTGATGCACCAGAAGAACCAGAATGGGAGCAAAGAAAAGGATCTCTGTTACAGGAGCTGTGGAGAGCCCTGACTCACTAAACATGGGCAGCTACAGCCTCCCCAGCTGCAACATTCCTGCCCATAGATGTTTTACTTAGCACCTCTCAATAACACCAAAGGGGAAAAAAAAAGTAACATCCATAGTGAACTTCTTTCTCTATTTTTCACTTCTTCTGGCATAGAAGAACAAGACTGCTTTCAGGTAGATTTTTTCCCTTTGGTGGCATCAATAAAAGTTTAAAGCTCCTTGTCAAAAGCAATGAAAAGGTTACAAAAAACATAAGAGTATCTGCCAATGCCTCTGAACTAAAAGTGCTCATGCCCACCTGCTTAGCTGTCAATACCCAAAACCACAACCACTGCTTCATGATAAAAGGGGCTCGCACCATTTCACTGCTAAAAGTAAGATGGGTATTTTTCTATTTGCAACACAATCTTTAAGACAGAAGGATCCCAAGCTCTCATAGGTTTTCCAAATTCCAGGCAGGGACACAAATTTTTAACAGAAATACTCTGGCGGAGCAAACACCATTTGCACAGCACACGAGATGTATTTGCTCTTGGTGGCACTGTCTGCTTTTTGTGAAGTCAGCCATCAGCAGTTTCTGCATCCAACTGCAGGATCATGAATTGCAACAATCCAAACTAGAAGCTTATGAAGCTCATCTCACCATAATGAGACTTTCACAAAAGCAGATAAAACAAAGCCTCAAACAAATTGTTTCTTCCACCTTTGAAAACACATGGGAGCATGAGCAAAGTTTCCCCGTGATACTGAGATTTTGCACAGCTTAAAGATTTTGCATCACTTTTTTTGCAATGGCAGGAATCGGCTCCTCAGGTGAGGAGCATTGTCACCACTGGTAGGTCAGTTGTGACTTCAAGCCAAGCCACGAACCTCTCACTGTTTTGCTGACTTCACTTAAAGTTCATGGTAAAAGCTGAACCAGTACACATATAGAGGAATGTATCACTTAAAAAGGTGGCATGAGAATCCATGGCATCTCTGGGTATCACTGAAGTGCCTTAGGAAGAAGGAAATCAAACAGTTACATATTTAGGCAAGTCAGACTTGGAGGGAAATGAAAGAAAGGCTTCTCCATGGGAGTCATTTTCACACTGGGACCTCTTCTGAAACATGTCTGTGATGAAACCATAAAAGGGGATATATACTTCCTAACTTTTTCCCAGAGGCTTAAAAGAGAAGCCTCCCTGCTTGTATATTTCTGATAAAGGCTCCAGCAATGAAGACCAAGGAATTAAGTTTAATTAGAGTTTACCAGGAAACCTGCAACATTTCACTTCAGAGAACACTCCGAGAAGTAAAGCATTTGCAGTGTTGCTGACAGCAACTTGTCTCCAGGAGTCCAAAGCCAGAATGAAATGCACTCCTCCTGCCCAAGACTTCACCTCAGCAACAGGGCTGTGGTAATCTGCAACACTCAAGGCCCCCAAAAGCAAACCCACAAATCCAAACATACAAAAAAATTTGGAAAAGGGAAAAAAAAAAGGAATCAGAACATTCCAGCACATCCAAATCTAACTATGCTAAATAAAATGGAATAGGATAAACCATAGACTTATTTTTAACAGAAGAAATATATGTGGATGATTATACAAAAAGGACACTCACACCAGGTGAACAGAGATGGTGACCAGACACATGGGAGCACCCATCTTCCCTTATTACTATTTTTAATCTATTGCTGTTTATAAGAGCAAGCTGCATTTTCTCCCTTTATAACTTTTTTTCTATACAAGTGGGCCTCACTAGTTAGCTATTCTAACTGGAAGATCTAACAGTGGTCAGGAAATTTCATGACTGCCTTGCAGAAAGTGGAAGAGATGAAAGCAAGTCCCACGACACAGGCTCCATTCCTCTCGCCCCACCTCTGCCAGGAAGCTCCCTGTTCCCCTGGCAAGCAGTACAGCTGGCTGCCTTCTCCTGCTCAGCCAAGGGTCCAGAGAACAGCCTTTCCAAACTATTCCCTGGCTGCAGAAGGAAATGAAAGCAAGTTATTTTCAAGAAAAGCAGATCGGATTGTCCAACCCTTTTACTCTGCGGAGAAGAAAAAAAAAAGAAAAAAAGAATTATTTATACTTACAAGAAGTAAAAGTATCGTGAAGAAGGAAAAGCAAAAGAAAACTACATTGGGGTTTTTTTTCATTGTAGAGAAGTCAAGATTCACAGACTCAAAGCACAGGCAACACATCTTTAAATGATTAAGATAAAGACAGCAGACAACAGATGAATGCTAGAGACAGAGGGAAGTGAAAGTTTTAAACCACATTAAAATTGTTCAATCTTTCCTGCTTTGTAACAGTAATTACAATTAAAACGATTTACACCCTGCTGCAGTGCAAATCAGGAACAGAAAAGCACAAAGATTTTAAGCCTCTCTCAGGAAATCTCTGCAGCTACTAGAAGTGCCACTGGCTGCCTGCAAGCGGGGAACACACACCTATCTGCCCATACAAAGGTGCTCAGCTTTCAACTCCTTCTTCTGCTTCTTCACTGCAGCTGGCCCAGGAAGCTCCCAGGCCACCTCTGAAGATCCCTAAAATGCGTCACTTACTCCATGGGAAATGTGTCTGCTCACCGAGCCCAGAAATAGCTATAGAGATGGACATGGAAGGATTAAAAGTTGCAGCACAGACAGGACAGAACAGCACAACAAAACCTGGATAAACTAATCTGCAGTGCTTCATGTTCAGCTAGCCACAAATCCTGCTACGATGGAATCATGGCTAACTCAGAGAGGATTAATGCAGAGTAACTGGTCACTCTCTTTGCGACCAGTTACTGTGTTGTCCAAGTTACTGTGTCAGTAACTTTCCAAGTTACTGACACAGTAACTTGGAAAATAATTAACAACACAGATTGCTCCGTGAAGATACTTGCTAGAGTTAGCTCCAATTTAGTGCCTTAACCATACCAACTCCTATTATTTAAGTACAGATAACTCAAATGCCAAGGTCCTTTTACTAAGTAGCAATTATTAGGATGACTTATGATCCATTATGCCCTCTACACTATTTTTAGTACAATTGAAATTTCTTTATAGGTTAAGGGCTCAGACCTCTTGGTGGGGTAAGGAAGAACACATCCACTAACTACTTTGCACATGGAGTCACCAACTGAGTCAGTGACTTGGAGGTCTCGCATGTCTTGTGCTATTGAACATGGAAAAGAAACCCAGAAATATTATTTGCCTTCCAAAATTATGGTTTCTGGCAAGAGAAGTAACCTCACAGCTGGAGTGTCTGGCCCCTTGCTTCTCAGAGTAAAGAGCTGCCAATAGTATGAGCCCCAGATAACCCATCACCACCCCTCTGCAGTTTGGAGTGGTGGGTACCACCTCTCCTCATGCTTTTGCCAGCACAAGGGCCACCAAACTCTGCCAGGCCACGTCTTTACACCTGGTTCCTGAGGAAATATGGTGAGTTTCTGATGAGCTGGTTTCTACAGAACCCTGATTTTAGGTTGCTGGCACTTCAACAAGAAGCAACTTCAAAGAGACAGACATAAGTACTGACTTATTTTTAAGACAGAAGTGAGGTGCTTGACAGCCAAGACTCAAAGCTCAGGTAGAAGATATTACCTCGTGTTCTGCACAAAATCAGGAAGTCCCAAATAACTGAACATATGCCTTTAGTACTATGAAGATGAAGATGATAACGATGATACAATGAATACGATGATACAACTGAATCAATTGGACAGAAGTGTTTACAGAGAAAGCAGGACAGGATAATGGACAGACACTTAGCTTGCTGGACAAGTAGAAATGATACACAGTCAACAAAGACCACTCAGGCTACAAAACTGTCTGTGAACCATAATGAAACCTTAAGAATGCCAGCCTAAGATAAAATTTAAAAATGCAACTATATGTTAACAAAAAAACCCTAAAACTAAAACTAACAGCTGCTGAGAACTACTATAACATCAGAAAACAAGAACAGATAATAGATGAGAAAAAAACAAATGGGAAGACCAGCTCCATGGCCAAGAAACAGACATGAAATTTACTTTAGTACTAAGGAAGCTTAACAGTGATATTCCTCCATTACATAAAAACTGTTCAAGTAGTAGTATAGAAATATGAAATAAACTTCTGTAGATACAAAAGCTAGGCAAGTATAAGGTTAACAGATTTTTTTTTTTTAATTTCAGCATCAACTTAGAAGGTCTTAAAACAACATTGTAAAACAAGTAAGACTGGGTAACTTCCATAAGGACTTTCTGAAGAGCTGTCCAGGGAAGAATGGAAATTATTAAAACTAGCTTTCAATAAATCCTAAACACCTAAAACTACCTTAAAGATTTGAGGCAGAACATAATTGTTCATACATGATCCTCAACAGACAATTCATGATATTGCACTTACACAATCAGCCTTATAATGATCCCTGAAAAAATATGTGAAGTGTGGGAATGAGAATGAGCTCAGTGGAACTAAGTATATATACTTATATATAATCCACAGGAGTATAATCTACAGCAGCTCAGGAAAAGAGATGCCACTGGTCTGTACCTTAGTGAGTGACACGGGTAGGTAAGACAACTGTTTTGATATAATGTGCTTGGGTAGCTGCAAGACATTTAAGCTGGTGCTACATAATGGCTTCATTAGGAAACATGAACAAGAGACAAACAGGGCCAGGCAGTAAATGAATCAAAGCCTTGTGCTTTTATGAGACTTCGAATACAATGGTATACAGCAAACCATTACTGAGAGGAAAGCATCTACCAAGGTCCCATTTCACTATACTCTACTATCTAATATTTTTATCCATCATCTGGAAAGAAACCAAACCATTACTAATCAACTGCAGATTCAAAAATGATATGGATGTATTAAATAATGAAGAAGATGCACTAAAAACAGAGTGACTTGAATCCTGAATTACCAAGATGTCCATGTTTTTCAGTATGGGAATACAGCTGTAGGACAGAGAAACTGGACCATACTTAAAAAGTAGGAGACTCCATCTGATAGTCAGCACCTCTGAAAAGAACTTGGGAGAGACCCTGTGGATAATTACCCAAGCATGAATTTTAACTTCTTACAGAGCTCCTGGCAAAGTTACTGCCAAAGTTAGCTGCATGAATTGTGTAGTATTGAATCAAAGGAGCTTGCAATATCCGTGTAACTTGATAACAGCACAGCCACTCATGAAATAGTGTGTCCAATACTGTTGTCCACAGCCTCAGCAGAATATGAACAAAGCAGAGGTGTTTTAGAGGGGAGCCATGAGAATAACTGAAAAGGCCAGGAAGTATCTCATGGATTACATACAACACACTTAATTTTAAAGAGATATGGCTTGCTCAGTCTACAGATCTGAAAGACACCTGAAATGGATAAAGCAGGCCGTGCCAAACTCCTGGCTGCTTATTGCAGGGTCTTCCAGCAGCCACACCTGCTTACTCTTAGCCAGATCTGTTCCCCTCTCCAAAACCTTTTTCCTGTGGATACCTACAGAAAGCCCACCAATCTGACAATGGGTCTTCAAAACAGCAAGAGAAGGTTTAAAGCAGATTCAAATGCTAGAACTTGAAGCAAAACAACTTAAACCATAAAGATACCCATTTTTAGTCCCTGTACATAATCACAATGGAATAATTTACCAAGTGTGCTGTGAACTCCCTTTCAAAAATGAATTAATTCAAAACTCAATTGCCTGGAATATGCAGGTAGAGCGATCAGAAGACCATACTGAGGGCCTCCAGCTTTTTTAACCTGTCCATTCTATCAAAACTTCCTAGAGCAATATCAGTCTCATCCTTTCCAAAGTATGATAACAACTGTTGAGTTGAGCAATGTGTGTGAGCAACTATTGAGCAACTGTTGGTGAGCAATGAGTGTGAACAGGCCTGAAAACATTACACTCTGAGAAGAACACCTCATGATGAGCATCTCCTTCAGTTGCCAGGCAACATACAGGCTCAATTAGAAAGCTGCCTGCAGGTCTGGCAGTACTTAAATTAAGGCACCTTATATCCTTAAAGTGCCTTAATTTAAACAAGGCCCTAAAATAAAATACATTAAAATATTACCTTATATTAAACAAGATCCAAAACATTTGGTTTCATATCCCGAATCAAATGAAATTTCATCCCATCAGGACACAGGAAGTACCACATAGACAGAATACAAACCTAACTTTTTGCTTTTTTGCAAAAAAGGAAACACACAAAACCCCAACAACCTATGCTGTAGGTTAAGTCTTTTCAGGCTTTGAGAAGTGTACCATAGTAATACAAATATGACACAAAACAGCATTCAGGACATTTCTTATCAGAAAAGCAGATTTAACTGCCTCAGTCTTCGTCTGAACAAAAGGCTGGTATTCTCAAAGGCTAAAAAGAAACCACTCCTTTAGGTGCTGGTTAAAGCCCTGGCCTCAGTGACTGTTCTTCTTGCCTAAACAACTGCTGCACAGAATCCAGTTTCCACATCACAGGAAAAAATCTGGAGTGACTTTACTGACTCAAATTAAATTGCTCCAGCTCTTCATCCATGCAAAAAAAAGTATCTCAGAAGTTAACTTGTTATTTTGTGAGCTTAGAGACACATCAAGTCAGAGAGGCTTTATGTAAAACCACACTCACCTTCATGCTATAAGCACAGCTCCTGTTCCCAAACTTCTTGGCTTTCCAGTTTGTAAACTCAGAATGTATCATGTAGCAAACCAACTTTCAGAAATGGTCTTCTTGGCTCCTGCTCTATGCAGAACTGACTTCTAAGATTTTATTGATAACATAAAAACATCTTGTTGGCTTAGCCCTGACCTTTCTTTACAGTCCACTGCACAGAGATCTGCCACATTCTTAGTCAAAGCTTTAGATTCTTCCCTGCTTCAGGCGCTGAGGTCTGATTTTGCACATGTTTCTAAGAAGCCTCTGGATGTGAAGTGATGAACTTCTAGACAAAAACTCGCTGTAGGGAGGATGATAAAGATATATTATGGCACGTTTATTTGCCAAGACCTTTGCAGTCAGATGGTCATTTATTTTAGACCGGGGAAGATGTGGAATACCTAAGAAGCACAGGACTTCAACTCATTCCTCCTTCCCTGCATTCTGCAGTTCTTGCCATATTGCCACCATATGCTGATCCCAGATGACATAGGCCAACAAATGTAGGCCATCAATAAGGCTAACTAAGGTGTTTATTTTCAGACGTGGTCTTTGTTTTTCAGGGCCTTATGCAGAAGAATGTCTCCAGTGGAAGCTCAATAAAGGTGAAAGCACCACATTACAGTAATACACGCCAATATATATTGGAGATGTAGCCACTCCCTGAAACAAATGAATCACACTTAATACCTGACCAATGACTTCTGCAGCCAGTGGAAAGACTTCCAACAGGCTTTGGACCAGGGCCCTTAATCTGGGGAACATACTCTCAAAAGGCAGAGAAATGGAAAGGTTTGACTGTATCGCATGTATAGCTGGCCCAGTGGTGGCAAGTGTGCATGAGGCTGATTCCTTTCCAGACTCCACCTCAACAAATACACTTCCAGCGAGAGAAAATTAGGTTTCCCAATACAGTGTGGTAAATAATGGGACTGCATCTTGGAAGGAGGCAAGTTCCTTCAGACACATTATATTGCTGTAACTCAGACTATGGCCACCTTCATAAATATCTCTTTTTCTAGATTCTTTTGGGGCTCTTTTCTTCCCTGATTAGAAAGGGAAACGTGAAACTTCCAAATACATGGCTCCTAGCATCAGATGCAAGAGAAACGCAAGCTGCAACAGGGGAATCCAGATTCAAAGAGGGAGAGAAAGGTCAGGTCCCCAACAATCCATTCTGAGTCTCTCCAAACTGGGCCAAAGCTGCTCACTTAGCTTCCTTGCTTTGCACACTGTATATCCTGGCAGGGATCCTCTCAGTTCCTATCACACCACCAGATCAGAACAGCAGATTGGTTTTGAAGAAAGCTGGAACTTGTTCCCCCATCACAGGCCTAGAGATGTGTGTCTGCTGCAATAGCCTGCCATTGTGGGCTGGATAAACATGCAATGAGCATGACAAGCGAAACCTACAGATATCTTTCAGCAAACCTCAGTGTTGAAATGTGGCTACTTCACTTCCAAAGCGTGCATCAAGAAAAATCTCAGCATAAAGCAGTGATTGGCACAAGACATACAAGCCCTTGCTCTGCCAGTGAGGCCCAGAGCCAACTGCAACAGCCAAGAAAACTGGGTTGGATCTCTTGGAGATTAGGCGAGAATGAGAACATCAATGATCTGCACAGATCCAACATATCTCGAGACTGCTTACAATGTCCTATCACGTTGGAGAATACAATATATCATTTATCCTTCCCTGAAGGCAAATATCCCTTCTATCCCCTGCAGGCATTTGAAGGCAGAAATGAACTGCCAGTGGACCTGAACCGTGGCATCCATAAATCCTGCTTACTAGGCATTCATTAAGTGCTCTGCTTAATTATTCTCCAGTCAGCTGGATCAATTCCTGCACCAAAGCCTCAAAGCACAAAGGCCAGGAACTGTGATGCAAAGGGCAGAGCTGCCCCTCCACAGTCAGGAAGAGCAGAGATGTCTCTCAGCTTTGCTAGTCTGGGCACCCACGAGACCAAGTAGAGATGGGACAAGGACCAGCAGCCTGCCCCAGGCTCTGGTGAACACCAGGCCCTGATCGCCACTTGTGCCATTGTTTCAACCCACTGCTGCATCAGAAGAGCCTGAATTTGCAGCATTGTTTTTACACGCAGTTTGGGAGATGTAAAGTTTTGCAGGTGTTCTTCCCAGTGTACATCTTGGCAGTCCAAGAGATCTTTATGGCTGTTTGCCAAAAGCCCAAGAGAAGTAATTTTATACATATTGGACAATGCCCACTCAAATAAGCAAGGACTGCTCTCTCAATTTGGGGTACTGGAGATCAGCTGTAAACACAACTGCGGGCTCAGGATTAATAAGTACTATCTTACAGAAGTCTTCATCAAATAAGTGATTGCGAGTGCTCTCTGACCACTTCAAAAGAGTCAGTGCTGCTTACACATATAAGTTTTTCAGCCTTGTGATTACAAAGTTCACCCACAGGGTTGGGGGATTTTGTGGATTGGGGGTTTTTTTCCACCCCAAGAAATGAAGCCAAACATGTTCTGATTCCTATCTTTTAATCATCACTATGGTAAAGAAATATTACCATCACTATTTCAGCTGAGCTAGCTCCTGAATTGCAAATGCTGTAAGTAAACAAAAACAAGTAAGAGAAGGAACTTCAACAGGCTTAGCTTGCCTTTTAAAATTCAAAGCAGGGGTTTAAAAGAGATGAAGCCAGGGAAAACATTGGATACTAACAGCAGCCAAACAGGGAAAAATAACGAAGTTGTAAGCCTGAAAAACTGAAATGGAAAGAATGACAGATTTACTGCTGCATTTGATGCACATAACCACCGATAGACTCTCCCCGGGAAGTGTTGAAATTACCATCACTGAAATGAATCCAGAAGCTAAAAATTAAATTATCTTTCCCAGAACATTCCAATTTGAGCTTTGGCAACAACAGATGTTTTAATACTTTAAAATGTATGCACGCGCGTGTGTGCATGCATGCACACACGCAATGCACCCTTGAGTACAGTATCCTCTTTCACACGAGACCTCCCTCTTTGCTTTCACAAAGTCAGACTGAACTCACGGTCATTCTGCAGTCTCTGCTTCAAAGTCTCTGCTCAAATGCACAACTGTCAGATTAAGCAATCCATAAGGAGTCTTACAGCAGCTCCAAGTTATGAATGAATGGTTATTTGTGAACTTGCCTGTCAAGACAGATGCGGTATTTGTCAGTGCAGTGTGGGTTAGATAGGATGGGAAGGAGCCAAACAAGCAAAGTGAAAGGTCAGTATCACAACATTTTCATTCCCCACCCCTCCTCAGTTTGCCTAAAACTATGCCACAGCTTTTGCTGAAGTCCAATACAGTAGTCTATTTTCATGCAACTTAACATGCTTATTTGAAAAGCAACATTCAAGCAAGAAAAACAAAATAAAACTGTGCAGAGGGAGAGAAGAACAGGAACATTTTGATGCAAGAAAGCTACTATAGAGGGACAAATCCAAGACTGGCAGAAAACAGCATATCTTTAGAAATGTGGTGACACTTGAATCAAGACCACCCTGTGGAAGCTGAAATACAATGCATTGTTTTCCTTGTATTAAAATGTAGTATTACAAGGATTACAGGTTAATTCATGTTGGAAGTCCAACCTCCAGCTCAAAGCAGGGTCAGCTATGAGGTCAACTTATGTTTTATAATTTATATAGTTATTTTTAATAACCTGAAGTCAGCACCACACTGTACTAAGTACTATATAACAGCAAAAAGAGGCTCCTTTCCTAAGGAGGATTCAGAGGGGAAAAGCTCAGCTCTACAGTGAAGAGCCTGAATATATCAATGAGCATCACAGCTGAAATGAGGAGCACTCCTCAGTCACTGTCCAAATTAAAACCTGAACAAGAGAGAGATGTTCTGAAGATCCTCTCCACACCCTCTGCCACAAATCTGCTGCAGGGGTGCCTGTGAGGTCCAGCATCTCCTGGAAACCACACACAGATGCCAGAGAGCCCCAACAACATAAGATGTATTTCAGCAAGCCTGTCTGTTCACAGTGAGCAAGCAGTCTCTCTGCACAGCTGCCATAACTCATCCAACAAAGCCTCCAAGACAAGGAGCCAGAAGCTTTCCCAGTGGCATGAACTGCCATGTTCCCTTTGGAAAACTTGGTTGTTTTAAAGAATGCTCTTTTATCCAAAGAAGCAACTTCTCTACTGTGGACCAACTTGCATAGCACCAAAAACATGTAAAAAACTATAAAGACCAGAGAGGTCTAACAAAGCCAGGTCTAGTTCTTCACTTCTGTAAAGCCAATCCTGTGCCATTCGAGCTAAGAGAACCAGAGCAGTGAACCGGCTCATGAGTAATTCATAAATCCAAACACCACTGGTCACACTGGAAGGAGATAAAACACAACCCTTGACACTAAGGGTTTTTCCCCACCAACATTTTATTGTCTTGATACAGACAAATCTTTCAGTTTCTTCTCTATACCTTGCAGCTGCATGTTTTGTACAGTTGGGTGCCCAGCTGCAATCACTTAACACGGCACAGACAGCAAGGACAAGCACAAGGGGAGATGTTTTAAGAAGAAACATTGCTTCTTCAGATTGACTACTACAGGAAGCCAACTGAGACTGATGCTGGAGCTAGGTACTGACTATCCACAGCACAGACTGAAGGGGAAGCAAGCAACAGCCTGTGGTGGAAGGCAGGGTGCGAGCTTTCCCTAAACAAATGACCAAGCCAATCCTTTTAATCTAAACAAACCAGCAGAAACATCCGTAACACATTATTACATTAAATAATACCTGGGGAGCATATCATCCTCAAGCTAAAAACTGCCTGCTTGAAAACCTGCTGCATGTGGTTTCACAACAGGAAAGAAAATGTTTTCGTGTCTTCACTCATAACTCGTTTTGTCACCATACCCTGGGGTTCCTCTCTTTATCCATCTATCTGTGCAGTCTAGCACATCAGTACAAAGGCAAAGGAAGCAGCTGCCCAACAGGGTCAGGCCTCTTCAGAATCACTGAAGAGTCTCTTCTTTCCCCTCTAAAACATGCTGTAAAGCATTTCCTTCTCACAGGGCTTCCATGCCCCAGTGGCAGATTTCAACACAGTGGAGGGATTTGAACTGTCTGGCTTTGTTCATCCCTACAAATGCACCATAAATTGGGCACCAACTCAGGAAGCTAATTAGGCATACACAGAGCCTTAATGCTAATGAGCCTGTTCATGTGTGTGAAGCTCTGTGCTTCAGGACTGTGCTGAAGAAGCTCACTGAGAATGACAGCCAGTTCTCTCATTCATCCTTTTCCTCAGCTATGGTGCAGACAGGAATCCCAAGCTGACAGCAAAATGCTGGAAGTAGTAGCTTCAAAGTAGCACAGCCATCCTGATGGCCACTACAGTTCTCATGCAGAGTACTAAAGAGGAGCAAGGCTAAAACCAGTATCTAATGAAGATTATGCTCTGCTTTCCTCACTCGGTCACCTACTCACACTAGTCCTGCAGGCAGAGCCAGCAAGAGCAGCACAAGCTCTGAGCACCCCTGCACATCTCCAGCCACGAGAACACAAGGGCACATTTCCAGAAAGGTCTTTGGGACTATAAAATACTTACACTGCCAATGGCTGGAGGGTGGGGAGCAGCAGGGGCACTGCTGCATGTTCACCAAAAGGGCTTTTAAGCATGGGAACAGGCTGCCCAGGAAGTGGTTGAGTCACCATCCCTGGAGGTATTTAAAAGTATAGCTGTGGCACATAGGGACAAGGCTTAGTGGTGAACTTCACAGTGATAGGTTAACACTTGTACTCAGCTGTCATGGAAAGTCTTTTACAAACTAAATGATTCCACAATTCTGTCAAATCTTCTCACTCACCAAACTGCAGTGAAAAGTGCCTCTTTCAAACAGCCGCTAGAGAGAAATTCCAGGAGGGTTACGGAAGGGACTTGGGAATATAGCTCTGTATTGTAGCTCATCTGACCATGCAGTATTAAAGAGGGGGTCATGGGCACTTAGTTTTTCATACTTTTCCAGAAGTTAGGCTTCATCTTCTGGAAATAACTCAAGGACCATGTATCATTCCACACTGCCTCTTGGACCTTTCCCCCTGCTTCCCAGCTTGGCACCCTGCTTACAGTAAAAGTGGCTGGTGATTCAGAAGCCAGGCAGGAAGCACATGTGGTGCTGCCCTTCATTAGTCCACCAGAGCATGTTATTTTATTATCCCTCTCAGTATGTAGAGGACTACTGTCGACAAAATTACCCTGTGCCTTTCTAAAGCCATTTGCAATTCACTGGGGTCTTCACCTCTGAATACTGCATTAAATGCCATTCCTTAAGGAATAAGGAACTGTTCCCCCCACCACATCCCTCCTTGGGAAAGCCTTAACATTGCTTCAGGTGCTGTTTGTAATGCACAGAGTATGCCTGGCAAACCTCCTCCAAGAGGTGCTCCAGACCACAACTATAGGTCCGGCATAACTAGAAAATTGTAAAATAAGTTGTTCCTTCTGAGTCTGTTTCCATAATTAATAACACGGGAAAGCCTGTCAGGTTAGACTTTTGTGTTGTGCTAAATGCAAACACAGGTGAGCTGTTAACATTGTGGTAATGATGCAGTCCGTGCTGGGAGCCGTCTACAGGAGCAGTTCTGGTACCTGAAGACAAGAAACCCACAAATGTGTAATTGCTGGTAATTGAGTCCTTGATAAAGTAGAAGCATGCCATTGTGCCCTGCCAGCTTATAATGTTGTCTTTCATGAGGCAAATATTCAGCAGAAGGACGGCCTATGTAAAGCAATATTCATGGGACAGAGCTCCTGAGAAGACTAATCCTAACCACCAGTGCAGGATGGAACCCATGGAGGCTCCTTCACATTAAGGTTGCTTAAAACTCCTGAAAAACCAGGCCCAAACACAGAAGAACTTTTCTTAGGCTAATGAGTACTTATAAACCTATCTTTAAGAATGCAGAAAACTTAAAAATTTACTTACATTGGCCTTAAGCTATCACTGCAAAGCAGTTCACTGACTGTAGTAAAAATTGATTTGAAGGAAGATAGAATGGCCTTTGCCTCCAAATATGAGTGTTGCCTGTTTTTCTCAAGTATGCCTGTTGTTCATTGGCATTACAATTCATACTCCTTAATTATGCTGGCATTTAATTTCTGTTTACTCTTTGTGCAACGACAATCATCACCTAACTTAAGTATCAGGCCCTAGATATTCAGTCAACAACTGGTAAGTAATAAGCTTCTAATGTGATCCAGCATTCACAATAACCAGTTTTAAGCATTTACTCAGGTAACTTTGTCTAGACAAAAAAATTCCCAAGAACTCTCTGACGTTGTGCTCAGAGAACACCATATCCAACCTTCCTCTTTAAACTCCTATGAAAAACCTCAAATTCTGCCTTCCACCTGGACTTAGGAGAGATTCAGACTCATACAGATGCATGAGCATGATCTAAGCACAAGGCATGCTTGACAGACAAAATCTTTCTATTTTTTCCAATCGTCTTTGTAGTACTTTTTCTGGTGCCTCTTTTGCATCTGTTGCTTTTGGGTCATGCAGTCCCTGACTCACGGAATTTCCACCTATATCTCGATGTGTCCTTAACCTCAAGTGGACTCTCAAGCCAGATGCCCCCGTAATTCCTCAGTGCAAACTATCAGTAAACCTTAGCACAACTTTAGTTTAAGCCTTAAATTAACAGCATGTGAAAAGATTAATATGAATAATTTCAAAACTAATCAGATCCCTTCTTTAAATGTTGACACAGTATTATTTATATCCCATAAATACCTTCTTGACTAAAATTCATCCCAGGAGATTGGCATCTTGCCAGTTCTATTCATATTTACTGTATTTATACAGTACAGTTGGCCAAGGATAATATTTAAGACAAAATATGCCTTAGGGTATATACAGTATCTCTTATAGTTTTCCTTTTAAATCTCCTCATTGCTAAAAATATTTAGTCTGAACTTTACAAAATGCCCCACGAAGATCTATCAGCGATCTGTAGTGATATATTGCTGACTATGAGTATAATTAGAGCATATTTGTAATACTTGGGTTGTAGTCAGTTTCTGAATGTTAACTTGTGGTAAAAACTGAACCACTGATCTTTCCCATGCCTGCCTTCCAGCAGCTTTTGACCTCCAGTGCATTCACACTGATCTTCCTCTCCCTCCTACCCCTCTCCAACACAGCAGACACCGTAGAGTTAAAAAAATCCACTCTGAAATGCCTAGGAGAAAGTGCCTGTGGCCGCCAGAGCTGCGCTTTCAATTTCTTCCTTTAAAATATGGTGGAGTGATTTCTTCCTTACTGTCTTTTTTGGAAAGGTTCGCTCCATCCAGAATAACTAGAGAGCAGTGGAAAAACAGTTAACCTACTTACTCTGATGTTAGTGACAGCCCTTGCACAGTAGTGCTGGATTTGCTGCGAGCTGGCCCTCGGATCCCAAACGTCTGATGCACTCTGTTGGTAGATACCTGCAATCTCCTTTGCTCTTCCAAAGCCTCTATCGATACTTCAGACCAAATCTGGCCCCTGACAACGTTTTAAAAATAGATCCTCTTTTGTCAGTACCATCCAAGTCACACACCACAGATATTTTAATTTTTTGGGAAGCATGCAGCTGCATTTTGGACTATTGGTTCTCTGCAGTTTGCTGAAGCAAGGAGAGAGGACAGATGTGCTCAGGATGGATGCACTTTACAGTTCTCAAAGACTCTCTGCTATAGGGCCAACTCCCCAAGCCAAGGCACTGCTATAGGTCTTCCCAACCTTTGCCCACAGTTGCGTCTCTCCCCTGGGTAAGATCTAATAGGTCTCAAAAGGAAGTGCTGACTTCTACCAAAACCACCAGCAAAATAATACAGTACATCAACGTGGAAAACAAGCACGACTTCTGTGTTCTTGCTATGGCTATGAATTATACTGAACTGCTCTGCTCATACCCACTTGGCTCCAAATATGCGGTGGTTTTTTTTAAAAATAAAGTATTTCTTCCCCAAGGGTAACAAGGGTGGAGTGTATGTATCACGGCTATTAAGGATGGTGCCATAATTACAATAATAAAATGGCTCTGACTGCCAGGATGTCCTGTACCTGATGTTGTCATTTAAGACTAAAGGAAGAAAGAGAGGCAGCTGCACAGAGCGTGGGGCTCAGATACCTTGGCTGGCATCCTAGGACTATCCCATGCAAGACAGAGCAAGCCCCAAAGCCACAACTTGCTAAACTAAAAATAAATAAGGGGAAAATGCAACCAGAAACTCTAGGATAAAGTTACTGAGATGGCTGAATTATCTATTTAACCAAGAGCTATGTGCTTTTGAGAAACAGACAGCAAGTATATAGGGCATCAAGTGGTGGGGGAGGGAAGCAAGCTAAATGAAATGACTAGGGACTAGGGTTTGGTTATGTGAACAGTGAAGTTATTTTCTGCTTCTGGTATTTCACTTTCTTCGGTATGATGATGATCTACATTCTTTTAAGGCAGTGCGGTACTTTTTCTTTTTTTTCTATGCACTTAAGCTTCACTACCAAAATAAAAAGGCGTGTCATTATGATTATTAATCACTGTAAGTGGATTTGGTCAGCACAGAGCATTTGTACCTTTTTTTTTCTTTTTTTTTTTTTCTTTTTGTGCAAAACGTGGCATGGATCACCAGAAGGTTGTTAAAAACACCAAAAGGTAGATGGGCTGAGGCAGGTTCCAAGAACTGAGGCTACCCAAAAGGGAAAAGTTTTTCTGTATCTGAAATGAAAAGTGCCCACGAACCGAAAGGGGCGGCTAGTTGAAGTGGGAAGAGGAGGGAGGCCGTCTCCGTCCTTTCTGAGCACCTATGCGAACAGCAGTCTGAGGGACAATGTTCTAAAGGGACACAGACAAGACGAGCTGGCAACTTTTTTTTTTAAGACCTCCTTTTCTTTTCAGTTATGGAGAGATGGAAACCTGCCCGTTCCAGACACTCCAAGGGAAACAAGAGCAGTGGAAAGATGTTGGCTGTACACGGGGCTGTACACGGGGCTGCCGGGGAGCTACACTCGGTGCTGGGGAGGGAGTGGGATCCCGGGAAGGGGGAGCTCTGCTCAGGTACGTGGTGGTGGCAGCAGAGGCACCCTCAGGAATCCCTGGGTGACTTCAGAGGGGTCTGGAAACCTCGCGAGTCTGGGGCAACAGGTGATTCCCCACAACATACCCACCCAGTCATGTATGCCCCGTCACCTAAATTAATCCCTAGAAGCCTCCACCTAAACGATGCTGAGGAAGACAAGCGAGCCGAGCAAAGAAGGCAGAGTACGATGCCCGGGGGTCCTATTTAAAGGGGCTGAGCACCGCTAAGCCTCGGGGGCGAAACTACGCACACATGCACAAACACAGAGGACTTACTTTCGGGGTACAAAGGCTGCATGTCTATTTTGTAAACTTCTTTGGCATAATACTCCTCGTCGCTCCTCTCCCTCTCGCAAGTGGCAGCTCTGTGGTTGGCTTTTTCCTGCAGCAGGTCCCTTGTGCTGTTGTAGATGGAGATGACCTCGGGGGGCACCTCCTCGGGCTCGGGGTACTCGTCCGGGGGGCTGGTGAGCTTCAGTTTGCTCAAGATTTGCCCTCGGATTGCCTCGATCCTCTTGCGCATAAACTGATCCATGTCGAGGGTGCTGCAGGTAGACAAGCTGAGAGCCACGGTGGCCAGATCCACGGTGAGGAGCACGCTCAGGAGATAGCAGTGCATTTTAAGTGTTTAAATACAGCGCCTCCCCGCAACAAAAAACCAGAAAAACCCAAACAAACAAACAAAAAAAAAGTGACTTTAACAACGAACGACAACAAGAAAAAAAATTTTAAAAAAGAAGGGGGATCTGTGCAAACAAAGGGGGGATCTGCAGACAAAATGCTCTTAAAAACCTGGCTGCGAGGGTGGCTCGCAATCGGATAACGCACGGGAGGCGCTAGTGAAAAAAACCACCCAGCAATAATAATAATTAAAAAAAAAAAAAAAGAAAAAGAAAAAGCAAGTTGCTACAATTAGATAAAAATTCGGGAGTGGAAGGAGCCGGACAGAAAAAAAGAGGAAGAAAAATAGACACAACAAACTTGCAAATCAAGTAAATGGCAGAGAGGCTGCTCTCAGCGCGCTGTAAAACAAAAATCTGAAGGGGGGGGGGGGGGGGGGATGGGGGGAGAAAAGGGGGAGGAAAAAAACGAAAAAAAAAAAAAGAAGGAGGGCGAAAAGGCGCAGGGATGGGAATCACAGGGCGCTGCCACAGCCGGCAAACAGAGGGTGCCGGCGCGGCGCTGAGCCCCGCCGTGCGCCCGCGGCGCCCGACGGCTCCCGGCGGGCAGAGGCACCGCCCCGCGCCCGGCGCCGCTCAGCCCCCGCGGCGGCACGGGCGGGTACCGAGAGCCGCGCACGTGTGCGCCCGGCAGCGCCGAGCTCCGGCCCCCGCGCCCGGCCCGGGCGCAGCGCAGCGGCAGGCGGCGGCTCCGGCCCCGCGGCAGCGCCCGGCGCCCGCGGCGAGCGGCGATCTCTCGTCCGGCCGCGTCCCGCAGGCTGCTGCGTGCGCCCCGCGCCGCATGCACCGACCCAACCCCGCCCGGGCCGCTACGCGCCGCACAGCTCTTCCCAGCTCCCTCCTCTTCCTCCTCCTTCCGAAACGCCAACCCCGCGCCGCAGTCAGCGAGGCTGCGCCGCCGCGCCCCGGCAGCCTCCCGCGGGTCTCAGGCGCGGAGCCGGCCGCCCGGGGCTGGCCGCAGCGCAGCGCCTCTCTCCCCGCCCGCCGGCCTCCCCCGCGGGGCTGGGGCTGGCCCCGTCCCCGGCGGCTCTAGCGCTCCGCCCGGCGCCCCCCGCCTGCTGCCCCCGGCCGCTCGGCTCTCCCTGCGCGGAAGGGACGAGTGCCAGCAGATAACATCACGGCCGCGCTGGGAGAGGGAGATTTATACGATCTCCCCGCCCCACGTGCTCGGCTCGCTGCGAAGTGACGTGGAGGGGCTGCGGGAGCGGAGGGCTCCGCGCCGCCGCCCGGCTATTTATTCCCCTCCGCACCACCCGGGAGGGACTCGCCGCAGCCCGGCAGCTGCCGAGGTGCCTCAGCCCGGGGCAAGGAGAGGCGAGGCAGCCGGGAGCCGAGACGAAAGAGCAAGTCCTGCTAGGCTTTTATTTTACTTCTTTTTTAAATAAAGGCTTTTGTGCTTCTTGCACCTATTATTAAAGTAATTGGGCCAAATAGCACTCTGGCGTTAGAGGAAGAATAACACGCATCTTGGACACCGCTCAGACGCGTTCCTGTTCAAGGTTGCGGGGCAGCTCTGCCCGCTCCCGTCACAGAACGCTCCTCGGCACTGCCCCGCACTTTCACTTCCAAGTATATTTTGGGCACTTCTCGTTGTTCCCCGGATACCTTGGTAATCGGTACTACCGGCCAAGGAGAGACGACAGATGAGGAGGATTTGCTCCTTCGCCGAGGTTTCCTGTCAGAAGTGTGCAAATACATCCTCATCTGTACTTGACAGAAACTCTCAAGCCCCAAATGCTCTGGCTATGCCTGTAATTCAATTTTTCTGCTGCTCTTTTGCCCAACAAATATCACAGCCTCCATCCATATCCTACTGTGCCCCAGGGAAATCACTCCACAGTCTACTAGGGATCCCTCAACTTTATGCCATAAAGCTTTTCCTTTACAGTTCATTTATCACCATTGTACATTAACTTTAAAAAGTGATCAAGTAGCCTTTTTCTTTACTCTCACCCATTTTACCTTTACATTCCCTGCTGAATTAAGTTATCACAGGTTTTACTTGCCAGAACTTTTCAATATCATCCTAAGTGGGGCAAAGCTGTTTTTGAAGAACCTCTATTTTCAGAGATGAAGAAAGATGTACAAAAGGTACTTAAAGGGCCATAGGTGTTCCCAAGAACAGCTCAGTTATTGCCAGTGGTATTATGGGTAAGCACACACAGGAAAAAGGAGGTAGCATGACTGGGACCTGGAAGCACACCCAGAATCATAAGACACAAACTAGCCAAACACCACCTAAGGCTTCCTCCAGCTGACCACACCTCAGGAACAATCTTCTTTCTGCAAAATTTTGAAATGTTTTCCAAAGCTGGAGAATGCCAGTCCCCAAATTAAATGCAAGTTTTCCCTTCCCAGTGAGGAAAAGTGCTTCCTGTGAGCAGCTGTGGCTGTGTGCAGGGGTGATGGAGGCACCCAGCAGCACGGAGCTGCTACAGGCTGTTTGCCTTGGCAGGGCTCTGCTGCAGGGGAACCTTGTGCCAACACAGCCAGCTAACCTCGGACTGCTGTGGGTACCAGCGACGATGACATTCTCTGAGAGATGGAGGACCTATGAAAATATATTTTTGACAGGTATGTGTACACACAGAGACTCTAAAAGTAAACTTCATTCCTTACCAGCATGTGGGTACGTACAGCCCTACGTGCAACTAGGATTGCATCCTCATGATGCAAGAGTTAATAGTACTTTCCACTCAAATCCATGAATTCCTGCAAGGCTAGATTAAACCTCTCTGCCACACCATCACTCTTTTACTGCTGTACATGTCCATGTCCTGCTCCTACTGACCTCAAAAACACAGCTGCAGTGTCAGGAATGGCAACGTTTCCAAAATTACTCAAATAAACAAGCAAGCTCAACATGTAGACTCAGCTGGTTTTACTTCTGCAGCACACCTGTACAAAACCAAGTTCCTCGAGCTGTTACATCTCACAGCTCCGCTGCTAGACAGCTGAGGAATCAGCTCTGTTACACGAGGTACCTCAACTGCAAATATTTCTAAAGAAAAGGGTTATTAAATTATTTCCTCCAAAAGCTATAGCTGAAACCATGAAGGAGTTCCTTCATACAGCAACTGCAGCCCTGTAACACTTGGCTCTGCATGCCACTCACCTCGAGGCCTTCAAAGCAGTGATTGGGACAGTGCTGGACAACCTCCTCAGGCAGGGAACTCACCTCCATCTCTCAGGATCCCTCTGCAGACAAAACCTGCCAGATTACAAAGTGCTTTGATCCTTGAAAGTTTATTATTGGTGGGGAAAAAAACCCAAAACCCCAAACTTTCCAGTGTCTTTCAAAAACCTTGAAGCCTTAGGGATGCCCCACTGGAGGCCATCCACCCCATGTCTTCAGTGCCCAGCTGGCCACACTGCCCATGGAGCTGCAGGGGGTCCAAGCTCCAGAGAAGCCCTCCTTGTAAACTGTCAGAGATCCTGTCAGAGATCCAGCCAGGCTGACAGCAAACCAGTCCAACTAGATTTTAAAAGTTGCTGAGATTCCTTCTGATTTGGCAATGATTCCTCAGTGTCTTTTAGACCATCTAGGCAAAATGGAAAAGAAAATAATTAAGATAAATCTTGGGTTTGTTCTCATCTGAGAAAAACCCTTTGCTTCTCTTCTGACCCTTTTAGTGTGACATAGGGTGTCAGGCTTACCCAGGTACATGTTTCCATTTTGCCTTATGAGTGCAGCAAGGCTGGATTCCCTAAAACTTCCCAGCATCACCATGGTGATGTTTTTGCCATGCACAACTTCCTGGGCATGCATACTCCATTCCAAAAGCCCTGGCCACTTGGGCTAAACCCCTAGCAGCTGCAGAAGCCCACCCCACATGCCTGAGCTACTCCAGTTTGCTCCAGGGACACCTACCTGCTAGCCAAATCATTCAAATACACATCCACATGCATAAACATTGAATTTCCATTATGTAATCTAAATGGAAAATACCTGGAACATATACATCATGATAGATCTGGTCTTAGTTCTAAAATCTCCCCCTTGCACATTTAAGGAGGCCTTTTTTTGCCACAGAATCCTGCAAACTAGACTCAAACAGGTGTCATTTTTTACCTTGCTAAAGTGAGGAACACACAGAAGAGGCAACAAAAAATTGTCAGAAATGGCAGAACCAAACTTCAGGCACTCCACAAAGCTGGATAAAGTCTTATGTCACAGAATTCAACTGTAACATGACCTTTTACAGAGGTAATTCTGCTTCTACATTCTACTGTTAATTTTCATTACTATTATCCCAAGTATGGCTTTGTATTTTATCATGCAAAGCTTTTTAGTTTTTATTAATTCCACAACAGCTTTTACTGATGACTGCCTGTTAGTTTCAAAAGTTGCTGGAATTATCAGACACTGAAGGTTAACTCAGCTTACATTTATCTCTTCCCTGTGCTTCTATGAAATGGCCTTGTCCTATGGAGCTACTGTCAGTGAAAGCTTTGTAAGTAAAAAAGTGGGAATGGGACCTTAGGTGTGCATATGGGGAAAGAACAGAACTTATCTGTTTTGGCGCTTTTAATTCAACACAATACTGTCTTTTTTACATTTTTTTTTTTTAATAAACACTGACTGTTTATTAGAAAAACAGGGACACCTGGAAAGTTACTTCACTAAATGTAAAGGTTTCATGTTTCCTATTAAGTTAAAAATTACGTGGTCAGGATTTTACAATTTGTGGTTTCTTTTTAGATTGTTTTGGTTACACGCAAATGCGCTGTGCAAAATACAAAGGCAATAATCTTTCTAAAACTGCTGACGACCAGGCCATTAAGTAAGGGGGCTGGTCACATTTCATAAACTAAGGAACATTGTTGGAAGAGGAATAACTTTTAAAAGTTAAGAGGTGACTTCTGTAAATGCTCACACTGATGACGAGTGTAGGATGATTGCACAATTAATTCTTTGTGGCACGCACAGAAATCTGCAGCCATAACTGTGGTTGTGTAGAATCTCAGTCATTCTGATGCAGGGTGTGAGGGAAAAAAAACTTTTGAATTCTCCTTTTTAAAAAAATACACGTATAAAGGTTCAACTTGGAGAGCCAAGGTGGCACCTAATAAAGGTGAGGCAAAGAGGAGATGACAAATAATGGAAAATTGTAATATATACTATAATAAAACCTTATATTTTACTGTTTATTATCCTTAGTGAAGTCCATACCTCTGTGCTGCACATTTCATTAGTGTGCACTGTAACGCCTGGATGAATTTGAGAGCAAACCCTGCTGACCTTACTAACACAAGCAGCCCCACTGGCCCAGGATTGCATTTCACACAATCACAGCCCATTCCTGCAGCACTTATGTTCCAGAAGATAAAGGCTATTTTACAGAACATGCTGTTTGACACGCAAGACTGCTACCCATATATACATACATAACTACTTGTCAACTTGCAAATCAAAGGTATGCTTCTGATATATATAAAGAGATAATTTATTTGAGTCAGAACTTCTTTTAAATATATATAGAACAAATATAAAAATGGAATAAGAACTTTTATTTTAATATTTATTTATAGACACATTTTTGTGTATTTATAAATATATTTTTGTGTATTTATGTATTAATACGTAAATATCTACATACATAAAAGAAGTTCTTGTTTCTACAAGTACATTTAATAATTTCAGTGGAAACAGTCACAAATAGTCACTGGATCTGATCCAAAAAGCCATTCAGGTGTCATCTCTGAGAACTTATGGAATGGCATCATCTTCCACCATCAAGTAAGAACACAAAAAGCTGTGATGTCCACACAGCAGTGTATAGTCTGTGTTTAAAACTGCAGCTTAATAAAAGACACCTAGAATGCAATTAACCTCAAAAAAAACTGTTACCAAAGACCACCAAAAAAAAAACCAAAACAACAACACTGGAACTTTAGACAGGACCTCACACCAGAATGACTAAAATCTGAAGGAAAGGGGAAAACTTATTATGGAAAAGAAGAAAAGGGAAAAGAAAGGAACATCACCATTAGTCTGTATTTCAGTGCTATGTTATTCTTCACATTTTACAACTCCTAAAATAGCTTCTCTCCAGTAAAGTTGCACCCTGTCTCCACAGAGTACAGCCAGTCATCAATAGCCTAAACTCCATATCCTAAAAGCATACACATTTCCCATAAAGGCTGCACACATCACTGCTACATGCAAAGAGGTTTCTGCTTCAAACAGCTGATTTCCAGCTTTGAATAAGTTCAGATTCAAGTCTTCATAAAAACTTTGCCAGAGAAATTTCCCCATGGTTACACCTCCCAGAGTTTGATCCCCTCACATGCTTTCCTAAAACTGCTTGTCAGACTTGAGGATGCCACACTAATCTTCTATGTATCATTCCAGTTTTAGTCTATATGCCACTGAAGAAAAGGCTTCCTTAATCCTAGCACCTGTGGTTTTAATCACCACAGGAAATCCTGTTTCCACTTAAGTCAGTAAGACTTAAATATCAGCAGAGGCAAATGAACAGATTCATTAACTAAAAATAAAAATAATTAAAATAAAACAGAGAAATATAAGCTCAGTGGTTCATAAACCAGAGGGCCTTGACATCTACTTATAGCAAGCATGACAAAGTAAAGACAGTAGGGTAAAAGTCATCCCTTTAATCTCAAGGTTTGAACTCATGACCTGAATCTCCTTCTCAGAATTACAGCTGTTGCGTTCTATTTCTGAACTGCATGGTGATGATTTGGGTTATACCTCATTAAGTAACACACAAATAATATCTGTAAATATTGGATTCCTAACAGAGCATCCACTGGAGTTTATTCAACAAATTAAAACCATGTAACTCAAGTTAGAATGTGTACCCAGACTGCACTGTTGTTACGTGTATAGCAAGATTAATTGGCAGCAACTTTAATAATGGGCCAGCCAGTGGTAATGCCATATTTAAATCATATTCTGCAGCTACAAAATCAAAAAGCTCTGCATCTGGCATCCTGACTTCTTCACAAGCTGCCTATGCAGTCTGCACAGATGAAAAGCTCTAATAAGCTAACACAGCTTCAGAAATTGTTTTTTTTCCTAATGGTTTTTAAGCAATACATGTTCAAGAACATCCTAGAAAGCATACAGAAAGCAATGCCTTGTTTCTTATTACCTCATGAAACAAAACCAAACCCACAACCAAACCAGACCAAGTACCAAGCTTTTATGCTGCACTCATCAGATCAGTGCAGAGGTCTTTGCCTCTCAGCCTTACACAATTTTTAAACCCTTTTTTTATGCCTGGCTACTGAAATCAATGAATGCAGTATTCCTGAATGGCTGATCAAACTACATCCTCCCAGACAGATTGTTTGAGCTTGGTGACTCCATCTAGAATTAGAACAGAAAGATCTATTTCTGTATTAGTACTTTGGATCCATATTCAGATTATTTTAGAGCTGGATCTTGAACAGGCCAGCTCTGTGGAGTGGCAAAGATGTTCAGTATTTTCTTCTCCTGAATCAATGATCTTTTAGACGAGAATGAAATTAAAGTAGGTTACTCCCTTGGTTTTAGCTGGGCTCTAAGGACCAGTCCCTAAGCTTCCCCATCATGGATATTGACTTGACAGCTGAAATGCCTCCTCTCACAAATTCCAGTGTCATTTGAACATCCACCTTATCAACAATTAAGTCAGCATGTAAAAATGCCTACAAACTGGCTGCAAATGTGCATCAGACCCAGTAGTGTCTCACATGAAGGACCTGAGTCCTCAAGTTCATCCCTGCAGTCTGGTGAAATTAAAAGCAATTAATTCACCATGAGACAGACAGTCCAGCAATGTGTTTCAGCAGCAACTGAAGTGAATGAGAATTGAAGACAACAGTCTGTGTCTGCGAGGCACAATATTGACATAGAAAGTTCAAGTAAGAAGGGAAATGTGTGTCTATCTTCTTCACATAAGGTGTGTTCCACTTCTTTAATTCTAGGACATGACACAAAAATTTAAATTAACAGTCCAGCAGTTTAAAAAAAAATTAAAATTAAAAAAAAGGCAAAACATAGCAGATGGAGAGAACAGCAGTGGCACTGGCAATCCTGGTCTGACCTGCTGGTTGCAGTGCTACAACATCAGAAAGATGTTCAGCATTTTGCAAGGTCTGACCAGTCCCTTTCTAAAACAATCCACAAGAAAGAGTATCAATATATCATACTCCCAATTTGATCAATGTTCCACTGGAAGTATATTTATACTTGGGTCTAATACATTGTTTTGGGTGAGTAATGCATCCTTAAATTGAGGATCTTGTCTGAAATTCTGAAAAATCTCCAATCTTTTTCTATTAATCATGAAGAGACACTTCAGAATTTTATGAAGTCTTTTCTTATTAAAGACAATCATAACGATATACCAAATTTCAGCAGGTACTGTCAAATACTTCACTCCTCTAAAAAATCCAGCCTACACAAAACCACACTTGTTACCTTTTGTCGAAAACTACACCATTGCAGCAATATTGCACTACTGTGCAACGTGAACCTCTTTTGAAACTCATTGGGGTTATAAGAGAGGATGCAGAGTAGCCCGTGGTGCAGACTGACAATGTGTGTTCGATTGCCCTTCTCCTCCAAGCCCTGTGAGGTGTGACTGAGAAGGTGCTATGGGCAGGTACAGCAAAGGCTCAATTACCAACAGCTCAGGGGCTCAGCTCTCCAGTGGAGGCATTCAGCTGCCTTACCTCAAGCACCCTTTCTGAAATGGACACAGGCCAGCTCTGGTCCCTGGACATACGGTAACCTAAGTTAAAGGCTGCTTAACTGCCCACAAAACTTGCAATTTATGGATCACTTAAAAACCAAAGAAAATCCTCGAGATAAACTGTACTCAACCTGAAAGTCAATACAAAATCCACATAATCAGGAAGGCTTGTCACTATCTTGTTGCTTGAATCAAACAACACTTTCAAGCTTTTCTGTTCTGAACAAGATGAGAATGTCCTCCTTTATCAGGACAGAAAAGCAAAGTTTAAAGCAAGAGTGCTTGAATACCCATGGGTCTTAAGTCACAATCTCCACAATGATACTCATAATACACTTTATAATGGGCTCGGAAGTGGCTAGTTGAATCTTTAAGTACTTCAGATTTTAAAATTATGGCAAATAATCCACTGTTACCTTCTACTTATGATCATACATGCCTACAACACAACTTAAAGACTATTAACATAACATCAGCAGGTTCTATATTTAACCATTTCTTAATTATGGCATGAAGTTTCTGGTAAGAAATGTAATCAGCTCATCTTGTAGGTGAACTGTTTGTATTCATTTTTTCAGCTGCTTCTGAGAACACTATGTATGTAAGAAATCCTAGTGGAAAACGTTAATGCAAGTCTGATCCTGGTTAGCAGTTCACAATTAACCCCACCACATTTACTGAAAACAGAGTGAAGAAACACTAAGAAAATGTAAAATGATGCTCCAAAAGTTCATGCACTGTCATGAGAGAATGGGCTATTGAACCAACTGTGGCATTGTGAAGAAATAATGCTTTTCATGAGTATTCCTAAAATAACCTTCCAAAGTGCCTCTTGGAAACTGCTTGTGCTCATCCCACAGCTTGATGAAAGTACCCTAATTAATTCAACAATTTTGTATCCAACAGGGTAAACACATGGATTTAATCAAAATTAAGTCATTTCAAGGGATAGAGCATTATACAAACACAAGGATCTTTCATGTTGAAGGTATACAGTTTGACTGGAGTTTTATTTTTAACATGTCCCTTAAGACAGAAAAGCAATTGAAAAGATGCATTTGAAAACAATGCTTTGTCTAAGAAGGATCAACCATTGCTAAAAATCTGAAGAAGAACGGTTAAGAAAAAGCCCTTATCTGCTAGATCACTTACAGAGGTGAAACACTGGAGGTTTGCGTGCTGCAAGAGGTTAGAAGCCACTGCTTTAGAACCACAGTAAAAGAAATGTACAGTCTTCCACCATCTGTTAATCAAGATACTTCTTCAGTCTCCAGTGTCTGAGGTCTTTGACTCCTGAGCTTAACATCTTATTTAGCACAAGGACCCAATCTGTGTAATATGATCCTGAGCCTCCACTACCTCAAGCCTCCTCCTGGCCCTCTCACTCCTTACCTCAGCAAGTCTTGAAGAAATCATTGAGCAATTTGCAGGGATTGGAAGAGAACAATACTGATGACTGCTCTGTGTGTATATTAACTGTGCCAGGATTCATTTCATAAGAATGAGAAGCTTGTCATTTTCAGTTGTGCAGAGTGTTTTGTGCCAGATGACTTCTGCCTTCCTCCCTGGAGACAGCTACTGAGCCAGCTCTGAACAGATGCAGCTCTACAGACCACCTTCTTCTGGAAGCATGAGATAGTCAAAAAACTTTTATGGCCTCCACACAATTAATGTTTCTCTTTAAATCAAATCAGACAAAAAAGCCCTATTTCACTAGGAAGCAGCTTCCAGCTCTTCTGTCCTGCTCAGCTTGTGAACCCAGGAGAACCTGCCTCACAGGTGCAGAAGTGGGAGCTCTACCCTCCAGGTTTCAGCATAGGTGCTATGGTACAGTGGCATCAGGCGCAACAAGGATATTTCATCACCACTCCCAAAGTATTTCCCTACCAGGAGCCTGAAGAAAAGCAGGGACAAGACAGTTATTTTTTTTTTCCATAGGCCAGCTCATGCTTTCCTTGCTAAAAAAAAGCACAATTAATGTGAAGAGAAATTAGACCAAGGGACAAGAGACATGGGGAAGAGCTGACCCTGTGCCTTCTCTTATTAAACAAAACTCCTGCTTTGCGTGCAATCCATAGAATATTAAAACTTTACATACTCTGGAGTTGGCTTGAAGCCTAACAAAACTGGAACCACCCCATCCTTATTGGCTTTATATAGATAGGTGCAGAAACATACAAAGTTGAGATGATTCATGCTCTCTGGAATGAAAGGCAGCAGCACAGCTTTGCTTGAGCAGAGATATTCATGGGAGCGGGAAAAACAGAGTGAGCACTCTGCTGGGAAAAGCTGCTGAAGGTTGTTCTTGGTAGCTGTCGAAGAGGAAGAACATTACTGAAAAAGGGGATAGGGCAGCCCAGAGAAATGACTGGAAGGTGCCTGGGCCAAAGAAGATCTTTTGAACTTCTAGTCAACAAAAACAGAACTTGTGACATAAAGCAGCCTAAAATCAAAATATGTAGTTAGCAATTTTTGCAACTCTTGGAGCTTTTCGGCATATGGCACAAAAAAGAACAAGGCAAAGACAAGGTACAGTATAAAATTTAAATAACTACTCAATGTACAGAAAAATATAAGTACTAAGCTTCTTAGAAGGCAAGAAATGCTCTGCCCATATAGGCTATACACTGTAAATGAAATGGAAGCTCAAAATACCTTTAGCAATATTGATAGATTCCACATTTTTCTTAAACACACAAGATTCACTTCAGTGCTTTAATCAAAACGTTACTCCAAAAACACACAAACACCCAAGTATTCTAAAAGTAGTTGGAAAGCATTCTGAAATTTTTAGTAATCACCTCAGGATGTCACAGGTCCTAAGAAAAACTTAACATTATTTTCCAGAAGTTTCTGGAAAAGTTTCCAGATTATGGAAAGAAACTGCTGATATGAAACTAGAGAACAACTGTAGATTTAAGGGTGCTGATGTAATTTTTCCACAGAAAGCAGCTGAACTCTGCAGAGAGAGAGCAGTGTCAGGTTAGAACATTACACTGCTTCATGGACTCAAGCCCCATTGCAGTACATTTCTGCACTGCACTAATGAGATGGCACTCACTGCACAGCTGTACAGATGTCGAGCCTTCAGAAGCTGGGATAACTATATGTCAAACTTCTGTGGTTTTGCCACTTGGTATTTTGGGTGTATGCCTTCATTTGTGATAATAAATATCAGGCCACAAACAAATGTCTCCTCAGATATCTGATATGTTTAACACTCAAAACAGCTTGAAAATCGAAACATTTCTGCTGTTAGCTTGGAGTTCTCCTGGAAGGATTAATCTACAATATATACCAGATGAATAGGCTAGGGATAAGACAATGATTGCCAGTTGTTGGTATGGGTTTCTCTGCCATTTTGTACCCACAGTTTTTATCCTGCAGTACACACAAAGTTCAAACAATGCCTTTGTTATGAAAATCTAAATCCTACTGCACATTTCCATGCTGAAGACTGAAAATTTCGAAGTTGCTCCTAATCCTATCTTGCCTATAAGCAGGTACAAAGAAAGGCAGATGTCTGTAAGGCATCTGTAGAAATGGATGGATCAGTACCATGTATTTTAACTATCAATTAATGGGCCCCAAGGCTTTTTCTTCATGTAGCAAATGGGGAAATGTGATAGCGAAGTTAAACAAATGACACAGCATCAGACAGTCAGTCTGGAACAGCAAAGGAAGCAGAATTCAACCTCAGACTCATTTAGAACACCCTTATCACCACACAATTCCTTCTGCATATGCTTACATAAAATATATTCTTATTGTGTTAGCTTCTGCACCTCTGCAACCAACAACTACTGAGGAGAAATTGCTGCAGCTTAAAGAAAGGCAATTGTGTTATCCTGACAGATGACTTGCAAATTTGTTACTGTTATAGCCCACACTAAGAGGAAGGGCTTCGGTTTGACCCGTTGCACACTTGAGGAATTAGCATTAGAGCTGACTAAACCCACAGGATCAATTTCAAAGCTCTGGCTCCTCATTGAAAAAGGCCAGAACACCACAACTGCAAATGAAGCAATGTTTTCTGTGGTATTGTTAGAAAAGGTCTCCCTCCTCAATGAAATCAATAGCAATGACTGTCCTTTCCTACCAGAAATCTCAGACTCGCAATGGAAAAACCATATATATATACACACACATAAATACTAAACCCTATCAGTAGGGTCAAGTCTCTGTCTTTACAATTCTGTTTCCAGAGTTGTCTCCTATCAAACTAATGCTCCAAGACCAGAACTATCACATCAATAGTTACTTTCCTTTATTATCTACAGAACGTTTTCTGTCCAAAGTAGTAAAGACTCTATAGGAGTCCGATAACTTTACAAGGTGATGGCATTTCTGTGTTTATTGTAAGCCATTTCTATTGCAAATTGCAACAACTTTTCAAAGTGTAGCAGTGATTTGGAAATGCAGGCACACTAATACATCAACTGCCATGACTAATGTGTAAACTTTTAATGACCTTGGCAAAATCTATCTTTCATTGGGCAAGTGCCACTATTTTGACTGTACAAAATGTTTTGGAAATATGTTGAAAATTATACTTGTTTTGGAAAATATTTTAGGATTTCAGTATAGCAAATGGAGCTATATTAAATAAAAGTTTGACATGGAGGAGAAAACACTCCAAGGCTGTGTCTTTTTTTTTTCTTTTTTAAAAGAGGTATCCTCCAAGTGTTGTACATTCATAGAATGCTGACTTTTTATCCAAACAAACTTAAGATAAAACATTATCTTGAATGGCTTTCAGTTTCATTCAGTCACTGTCATCTTCTTGTTTCAGACCACCTCCTTCTTCACTGTTGCCCCCTCCGTCGCTTTCCTTGTCCCAGTCCTTCATAGATGCTCCCATCATGAAGTCATCACGCAGTATATTCCATTCTGGCCCCTCTTCAGACTTCGCTTCACCCTGAATGTTTGAGGGGCAGAGAAGAAAGAACAGAGAAATGAGATAAATGTGAAAGACAGTAGAAGATGCAAGGTCTCCATGCAATCAAAATAACACCTCCTACAATCAGCAGATGGAGGGCCAGGTCTTTGTGCAAATGGTACAGAAACATGCAGAACAACCAAAAATTACTTGATGCTAAAATGCAAACTTGTTTTAAACAAACCAATAAAAGAAATATGGAAACAAAACAATTATTCCTCATGGATGAAACAGTCTGGGTATGGCTTCCTTTATTAAAATCTTTCTTGGCAATCAGAATGGATTCATGATATCATTTATTAACCCCCAGGTGCTACTTCATTAGAACACTTCTTGGCACATTTCTAAAACACAAATATGGATTTAATAAAAGTTTAACCCCCCTCCCCCCCCCCAAATTTAATATTTAACATAATCAGTGATACATGAACCAAATCCCCTTTATGTGAATTATTACCTCACTACCTGGGCTTGTCATATGGTACAAAACTGCCTCTAAAAGAAACAAAGCTGATCTACTCTTAGCAAGCCAACAACACCTTACTCCAAATTTGCTACCTCTTGGAAGTGGATAAACTCGAGGCCCACTGCATGGACTGGTGAATAATAAAGAGAAGGGCCGGGAGTGGAGTTTCAGGTCAGTGCTGGAAACAGCGCTTGGTCACGGCTCCCGGAGGTGACAGACCACATTTGAGCAGTGCAACAGCCCCATCCTGTGGCAACACTTTCAAACAACAGCTGGAAGCTATGCTTGCATCCTTTCCGGAGGAAAATACCGAAAGCTGCCCGATGTACTGAGAAAGGATTTATTTCAGTGTTAACGCCTTAGCAGCAAAACATTTTTGACGAACAACATGGATCAGAATCCAGCAGGCAAGCAAAAAATTGTCCTACCAAAGTGGAATTAGGGACACTGAAAACACTAATTTAGTTCTGCAAGGTCTTTGAAAATACATTTAACACTGGCACCCCACGGAGGGTTCCCCACTCCCATGCTCCAAAGAAGGGACCTCAGCATCCTCTGCAGACAAGATTTGCCTACTGGATGCAAAATCTGCAGTAAATTTAGACATCTGTCCACACCTCTTCTCTGCCATGCACATAGGAATGTGATACCACTGCATATTTCAGCTGAAGCCTGTGGGAATCAAGATTTGGAATAGAGCAGCATACAGAATTTGATTTCAGGAAAAAGAGAAATTAAGAATGCGAGTCCATTACTGTAAATAAAACATGCCCTATTACACCATCAGAAGTTACCCGAGTGCAAAACGTCTGCCAAACAAGGTATGTGCTTTTAATAGGTAATCAAAGCAGAAATGCTACATGTGACTTCTGCACGAGTCACATGCTGGCCTCACAAAAATTGGGTAACAAGTCTTAACACTTTTCTTCACAAAAGGAATTTCCCAGGGCCCAGTTCAAATAAAGAGAAACTCTACAGCTGTTCCTCAAGATGTTTGCACCGGGTTTGGGTTTAGGGTTTGCTTTTGTGCCTTCACAGATGCTCTCATTAATGGCTACTCCCATCCAACAATTCCCCTTTTCCCAAGGGTAGTGCCTCCTAAGCACTCATCACTCTTGCAGAAATTTACTTTAAGTGCTACACCCAGTAAACCTAAAATCATCTCAGAAGGGGCAATCAATTACCTGGAGTTACAGATAAGAGCTACAGATAAGGCAGGTCCCTAGGCAGACCTTAAAATTTTCACATGAGACTCATCTGTATTGTTATGATAGTGCAAACACAGGTAGTCTGTTCTGGGATGCAAGGAGAGGGTAACTTTTGTTTTCCTCCTTTTTAACTGTATTGCAGTCGTATATGTTTGCCTTTGCAGAGTAGAGAACAGTTTAAAAAAAATCACAAAAATCACCAAGTCCTTTCTTTTTTAATCCTAGATCTTTGATAAACAGATATTTGAACAGTGAAATTTAAGAGTTGAATCCAAAATACTTAAAAGGAAACATCCCATATTTCTTACAAAACAATCTACATTTTTTGTTTTCAATAATAAACCCAACAGAATTGCTTTTTTTTTCCATATGTGCAGAACAGGGATTTTTTCTTTCTTATTTTGTTTTGGTTTTTAAACAGCACAGAAGGAGTAGATTATTATCAGCAATGACAGTTGCAGGCTCAGGGTTTGAAAAGCTCAATCCTCAAATTCATCACAAGCTACTATTCAGCAACCATTAGCCCTTCTTTCTGTCTATGTCAAGTGAACAACAGCACAAAAGCAGAACTTTAACAAAAGAGGGATGCTGATCTTCCATAGCATCACCGATTCTGCAAGGCACCACAAAGGCCTGAATAGAGTTTTACAACAAGCTCAAAGGAGAAAGACAGAGGTAGCATGTTCATGCCTCAAAGATGAAGATTAAATGCTTGAAAGCAAATATTTAGTCAATTTTAAGCATGCCTCCAAGTGAAGAAAACGCCTTATTTAGTATCTTCATTCCTAACTCATTTACTACTTATTTTCCCCTCAGAATAAAAATTCTCCAAGTCTACTGCATCACAAAACATTCTCAGTCTTAAGAAAATATGCAGTGAGAATATTTGTATAATTGACAATTAGTTGAACTGTAACATCACTTCCCAACTTGCTTTATGTAAGAAAGTTAATACAGTTGAGTTTTCAATGCCATAATCTAGTTTCATCTAAATAAAACAAAACTGATTCTTGGCACATGGAAAATAAACCAACTTTTAATCTACACAAATGCTTTTGAACTCCCAGTCAGCTGTTCATGCACATCTCACTACAACACTGAAGTCCCCTTTGAACATCCCCAAATGAAAACAAAGCAGAATCTGAATCCTTCAGTAAGGCAAGGAGTGAAGAATTCTCATGTTGCTTTTTTTCCTCTCCTCTTTTATACACTGGAATTGGGTTTTCTTTGCCAAAGGGTCTGGCAACCGATTTCAAAAGGTCTGAGAGGCAGCAATTAGTAAAATACCTCAAGAGTCACTGTCGTTTTACTAATTGCTGGTGATGAACTTATTATCATGAGCTGAAATAAGGCAGACCAAAGCATGCACTGTGGTTACTCTAGTGCTGATACTTGCTCTGATGAACTCATAGTCCAGTTGAAGAGTTCATATAAATTTAAAAAAAAACGTGCCTACTTACGAGGCTATCACAGCATTAGCTAAAGCCTCTTACAAGTAGGGCTCCGTAGTGGGGACATACTTCCTGAGCTAATTCTGCTTTGAAGACATACTCCCTAAAATCTGCACCAGGACAAGAGGAACTGAAATTCTTGGTCAAGTCCTAATAAAACAGAGGTCCAAACTAAGCTCCAACTAAGCTTAGTTCTGTCACTTAGAACAAGCAGCTGACCCTTGCAGGATCCAGGCTGAAACTGCCTCCTGGATTTTTAAATTTTAAAGGAATTGGTCTATGAAAGCCTTGTGGTAGCAGCAGCAGCTGTAAGATCAAGTTAGAAATCTCCATGTTTTTGTTCATTTCTTTACCACCTCAAAAAACTGGAGCTACAAAATTTGCTCTTGGTAAATGACAAGACAGTATATTCAACTGAGACCTGCCAAACTCAACACTGGAGCTGTGGCAGACAGCACTGACACCAAGGTCTGGGATCAATCTTCTCTGCCCCGTCTGAAGCAGGATGATGCCTGCCCGAGCTGTTCAGAACCTTACACTCAAGCAAACCGAAGTCCATAGTCTTACTGGTAAGTAATGGCATTAAAAGATAAGCCTTGAAATCAGACAAAGGACAACATTTCACTCCGCTGTCCACCAGCATGGGGCACTTGAGCAACTCCAACTTCTGCATCTGGAAAGCAACAAACACACCTACAGCACCACGGAGATTCCCTGACAGCAGTGTCCAGAAGGAAGACAGGAATTCCAGGGCTTTAGAAAAGGAACATTTTTCAGACCTAGGGATTACAATCAGCACACTGGACCCCTACGCTTTTGCTTTGTGTATAAGATGAAATGCCAGAGCTTGCAGGGGCATCTCTCTTTACCATCACCTACAATAAATGTTTATTTGTACCTGTCAGGGAAGGAATTTCTAACATAAATATCTCTCAAGCAACAACTTTAAGCACTGAGAAAACAATTCTAACGTGTCTAATTAATCTGAACTGCCTCCCCAGGTTCCTCTGTTTTGCTCAATACAAACATTTAAGACCTTGAGACATAGTGAAGCTTTTGTCATGACAAAGAAGTTAAAAAGCGTAACTGCCAGAACACATTCTCACAAACATCTGACAATTACCTTCCCTGTCAGCCTGCATCTTGCTCTGAATGACTGCTTCTATTCTGGTTCTCATCTCCAAGAAAGTCCATGTAAACTGAGCTCAAAAAACCCCAATCAGGCAGCACAGGCATACACTGAGCTGTGTAAAATCTCAATTTAAAATAAATTAAAAAAATTTAATAAATCTCAATTTTAAGTAGTAGTAGTAGTAATAATAATAATAATAATAATAGTAATAACAGTAATAGTAATAAACCCCTCACTTGGCAGAAGAGGGGGAAGGAATGAAAAGCAAAGAACACCAGCATAATCATTTCTCCTAACTTAATTTTCAGCAATATGCGAGCTCACAGAGAAGAAAACAAATTTCCTTCAGGCTGAGAAGAAATGAAAAAAAACTGCAGCCAAAGTACCTAAAGCAGAAATGTAAGCAAAAAACAAAATGTAATGATTTTTAACAGGAAAATTATACTTGGGGTTTGATCATTAGCGCTGCCGGCAAGTTAATCTAATTTGAATTGCAGCAAGATCTTGACTCTAAGAAAGGTTCCTATGTAAGCCTGATCCCAAACAGCCAAAACCCCACAAATTTTAGTCTCTGCAAACTGAGACTAAAACCTCCACCGCTATTATCTTGAACTTCTGAACTGAATTCTCACAGCAACTCACTCTGGGAAGCATTTTCAGCTTGCAGAATATGTGAGCTGCACAACAGAAAGCTATTCTGCTGCAGTATAATTCTGCACAATCATTTATTCCTTAGGGTGAGAGTTATTCAATACCCATCTGCATTCTCTCTCTGAATCAGAAATTAAAGCGACTGAACTAAACTGCCCTGGTTTAGTTGAAGTGACACTACACTGTGGGTATCAACAGTGGGACAGGGGATTTACTCAGATCACAACTTTCTCATATACACCAGAATCTGCTCTGGCAATTCTAGTGAATAAATCTAAGAATTAAATTTTTTTTACAGGGTGTTTTGAGACCTGCTGTTCCTGTTCAAACTTCTCTGAAAGTAGCACACTGGAATTATTACTACAAGCACAACAAATAGTGATTTTTCCTTTTGAGCACAGCCAGAAGACCACCCAGAGCGTAACGACCTGCACAAGGAATCTCCTCATCCTTACATCCTCCTCTAGGGTTTACTACAACTGGGGATGTGTGAATGAGAAGGAATGCTTTGGGTTGGCACGCAGAGGCTTAAACATGGCCCAGCTTTGGAGGGGTCAGAACTCAATTACAGAATTTCTAAAAACAAGCATAAACCTGGGCCTAAGCAAAGAACAAAATTCAGAAGCGTTGTTACTAGATGCTCAGTTGCAAAGAAGAATCTTAGAAAAAGCTTATGAGAGAACAGATTTCCTCAGGTTTGGTTCACCAGAAACCTCATAAATTATTATTTCTGTCAGGAAAAGCAAAAATATTTTAAGAATTTGAGCTTAACACAGGGCCATTCTGCAGAAAGGACGCTCTGGAACTCCTCAGCCTGTGCTGTACTCCAGCCATCAACAGCAGCCATCTCAGAAACCCCTGTGCTGCACCAGGAATTCCACCACATGTTGCTGCATGACCTGTTTGGCCACACTGGCATTAAGACTCCCTTCCCATGTTTTAATGAGCATGATGTATAGCAAGGGCACGCTACACCAGGAGCAAGTTGCACAGTTCCTGAACCACCAAGCTGTACCTGGAAAATACACAGATATAGCAAGAGTGCCTAATAAAAAAGTATGCAGTCAAGATTAAGGCCTCCACTGTGCTATCCCTCAGAAGTACATCCTCATGTCTTTCAACAATTTACTTCAGAAAAACATTTTCCAGTCACAGCAGATTTTTCTCAGATGTTACCCATTTATGAAAGACACTTAAGCACTATCTCAGCTGGGTACCTAAAATTTTCTGCAAGTTGTTATAAAAGCTTGCCTGCTGGCCCAGTAAGGAAACATGCAGACCTGCAGCATTTTGGAGTATTTCTGATTTTTTTTTTACACAATAAATTAGTACGTTGCAAATTTTTAAATGATATGAATATCACTCAAATTATTTCCAACAAATGATGCTAAAATAATCCAGTGTTTTTCATTATGATTTAGCAAGAGGCATAATGGACTGAGTCCCAAAAGGTTGTCTCAAACAATAAAGGCTACAGTAATGACCATGCCTGTCCCTTCCAGCACTTAAGAAATCACCTCACACAAACAGCTGATCAGAAGGAAGTGGGGCAAGTAAAAAGCCTCTCCCTAACTCAGGATTTCCACTTCTGAGTCCCAGAAGAAGAGTAAGGATCCAAAAAACTTTGAGGTAGGAGGGCGATTAATAAAAAAAATGGCAAAAGAGTCTACAAGGATCTAAGCTTTATGCCATTTTTATCTGCAAAGCAGCTTGTCTGATTTCACCTCCCTACAGTCATTGCCCTTGCTTTTACTTCATTGTTTTTTTGTGACATATCCTGGAGGTCTCTAAATCCAAATTTCTCTGATTTTATATTCCTATAATTTCCCCTCACATTGTCATGTATGAGTGGCAAGCTCATTAAGGAAGAGACCCTACCCCTCAACATTCCCAAGCTGCTTTCTAAAAGTAGTTTAAACCTGATGAAGGAAGATGTAAACTGCCCACAATACCAATCCCTTACCTTAAACATCTGGCTACCCTTTCTCTGCATTTCTGACCTTTGCATCTCTGTCTATGTTTCTGTATGGGCTTTCCCAACAGCTGCAGATGGAGAAGAAATTACACAGACCACCTGCAGACCACTGTCCAAAGTTCAGCAGCAAACCTAAAAGAGGTCAGACCTTTCCAAGAGGCAATTTTAATATAATTTGTAATACCAACCATGTTTTTAAAAGTATATTTTCTAATCTTTCGGTAAATTTCAGAAACATTCATTAAAAATTGGCTGGGACTTCCCACAGTATTGAAAAAAAAAATTACTGAACTCAGCGACCCTCTAACCATTGCAGGCTGGAAGCAGTTTGATCCACCACTCCTGAAGTCTATTGACCAAGATAAACAGATGAGTAGGTACCCACAGAAGTCTTTTATAACACACACACTCTGGAAATCACAACATTTTGTACCTTAATAAAACTTCAAAGTAAAGGAATCACTTTCCATGATAATTTCCAATAGCAAATGCTCAGATGGGGGAAACAAACTTATTCAGATAGACAAGCTCCACCCAAACCTTCTTACTTCCAGAGAACATTTTTCTATAAAACTTAATGAAATGTTTAGATGTATTTTTCTCTAAGTACACTGCCCTGCCTGTAAGAGTTATGAACAAAGCCAAGAGTGGAAAGCTGCTTTTATAAGACTTCCAACTTGATTTACCAGATAAAAGCCTAATAGTATTTGACTCTTTGTGCTTTGTAGACTCACAGGAAGATCAAAACATGTATGACACAAGTTTTTTAAATGTGGTTGTTTTAGACACAGTTTTACTGAAAAAAAAAAGCCTTGCAACATCTGAAAACAAAACACATCATAGTATCCTGTGCACTAATAAACAAATAGCAAGGCAAGTTACTCTCTAATATGACAGATGGAGCTGTCTCAGCATTGCCTGACATTTCAATCACAAGTCTCTGTTTACATTCACTTAAAAATTTGCCAAACTTCAACTGCTTTATGCTGAAGAATTCTGCAATGTTTCAAATACAACCACTTCATCCCTTTTCACAGAAAGACAAACTTAAAATATTTTGTCTTCAGCTCTAAGGAAGAAAGAGATATTTTCTACAGGAACCCATTAAAACCTTGTATCATTCATTCTTTTTAAACTTAAAAATCAGTTAAGGATGTGTTTTGGAGCTGGCAACATATCTTTTACTATCTCCATGAACATTTGCCCAGATCTGGACAAGTTATAAACATCTGGAAGATGGCCCTCTACAAACCTCAGGTCATCACCTCAGTAGATGCAATAAGCATTTAGCATCCAAATTCTCTTAAGATATCTGTCCTCACTGATCACTATCTGCATCTTAGCAGGCAGCATTCAGCTGAACTGAGAGTGACTCATGATGACACACAGGGAACTGGCCTTTCTGTGGTAACAGCTGTCAGGGCTGCTCCTGCATTAGACACAGGATACTTGCTTGGCCCTCAGGTGCAGGGGGAAAGAACCTGTCAGGAACACAGAACAGGAAGAGGATAAAAAAAGAGTAGATGGGAACAAAGTGCAAAATCACAGCCTTTCCCCTTCCTGATTTCTGATCAAATACCTGATTAAAGAGGACAGAAAGGGATATCTGCATATAATACCACAGGAAAAAAGGTAAACCTAGTAAAATACTTCACATGACCCTTAATTGTCTTATGTGGAGTTGAATTTACAGTGTCAACTTCTTGACATTGAATCAATCAAATTATATTGAAACACTGACAAATTTAAATTGACATTTAAATATTGAAAAAGTCCTACATTCCCATGTTAACACAGATGTGCATTACCTGCTATGACAACAATCTTAAAAACCCAGTCCTGTTGATGACCCAAACTCTGTAAGTTAATACAATTTCTAAACAAATTTAAAGTAAAAATGTCATAATTAAACATCCTCTAGTACTGCACAACAACCCTTTACATTAAAGAACTTATAAGTTATATTCCTTATCCTATAAGGAATATAGGATATAGCAAACTGGTGGCAGGCTGCACTGCATTTATCCCTAAGGATATTCCTAAGAATACAGCATACAATTAGTTGTCAGCAACTTTCTGGTACAAAACCAAAAAACTTCATTAAAAGCATCACCTCCAAACACATATGGAGTGACCTTCAAGAGAATGTACACGCAGTTAGGAAAAACAGAAAAATGTAGGATCCAAAGGAATCCAAATTAAAAGTTTTTGTGCATGTGATGGGAAGACATTTGTTAAAACTGGAGAATCTACTCTGGCTACAGCCGAACTAAATTAATACTTAGCTGCCCCCCCAAATCTGCTGGAATACATGTATGCCTGGTTACTCCTTCAACTAGGTCTGTAAAACCAGCACAGAACAGCTGTAGAAATAAACTTCTGCTACTCTGCAATGGCATTATCACCTAAGGAAGTTTCTTGGTAAGATTAAAAGAGATGTTGATACACCTTACCAAATTTCCAGAAGTCATCTCCGCCTTCATCCACACTTCAGAAACAATCTCATAGCACAGGCTGAAGCAACTGTTCAGACTACTGTCACTCCAAAGAGGTATATGAATGAAAACAGTTGGTTTCTTTTTCACCCTCCCCATTTCTACACTGTGAAAGCAGTGGAAAGAAACAGACCAAGCTAATGGCCAGTACTCAAGAAGCTGCAAGGAAAAGAAGTCACTCAGTTTATAAACCGATGTGACTTTTAAGCTGGAAAGTACAATTTATACCCCCATTTAGCTTAAAAAATGAAAGCCCCCATGCCACTCCTCGTATCCCAGCAAGAACAGTGGTCAAAGTCGGAAGCATAGTATTCCTCCTGCACTTGAACAATCTTCAAACTACAGCTTAAAATAAAGTCTCATGAACAGAAGAAAAATCTATAGTAAGTCTGACTCTAATCACTGTCCTTACAAATTACTTACCAGATACTTGGAGCATTTATAAAATACACTTGAGGTAGAAGTAACTTTTCTGGAAAAGCACTTTAAGTCCCATATGAGCAATAGCTGCAATGAAATAGCACTTGCATTCTTCTCCACTCATCTTCCTTCCCATCAATAATTTATTTTAGAATATAAAATTATAGAATATTTTGAGACCAACACACCAATTTTTTTCCAGATGCCATCCCAAGACAGGAAGTAAATTGTGCCTATGGGTCATGTAGTCAGCCTAGCTTACAGAAAGATTACATTGCAGAATTTGGATCATGGTTACTGATGTAGACCAGGAAATCCTGCTCTTACTTTCACCACTGAAATGCTCTGCAACAGATCTGGTTTAAGAAAGCTTACAAGTTGAAGCAAAATCATGCTACAAAGTCCTAATGAAAAATGAAAGGTCAATGAGTGCAGGTTATGCTTGTCATAAAGAGCATCTGTAACTTTCATGCCAGTTGTTTATGTGTCACTAAAAAAATGCTTTACCAAGCATTACCACGTAAAATGCTTGACAGGGACCAGCACAAATGACTAATCAATATGAAATTGTCAGTGACACACAGCAAGCAAGGAGAATAACTCTGAATTTCCTTGTTTTCTTACAATTAAGATTTCAAGACTTCATGTAGTTCACTACATTAGCCAACATATCTGTGCAACTCCAGGAGAAGAGAAACTTCACTCGACCCTAGAAGCAAGGGTACTTCCTAAGAGCACCCTGTATTTAAGGACCTAAAGAAAACAAAAGGTTCTTACAAGGAATCCTTTACTGCCACTACCTACTTCTGTATTCATTCTATAGACATAAAAATAACTTCAGTCTCCAGGCCTGAAAATACAGCAATTCTGATACATACCCCTTCTAAACCTATACTTTAATACTTGTAGTGTCTTACATGAAGATATGACCAACACATTCTGAAATGAAAAGCTAGTGTGTAAGGATTGTGTTAAACAAATTGAAAACTCTCTTATCTGCCAATAAAAGATTCATAGAAAAACCCACCCCAAAACTTAAAAAAAAAGCCCATCCAAAAACAAACAAGTAGGATTTTTTTAATGACTACATTTTTCTCCCACATTGCAAGGCTTCAGACTAGGTGGTGAGGGGAGAGAAATTAGATGATCTTACCCAGAGGCAAGCATCATGCACAGTAACTTGGAAAAAAACCAGGAAAAAATATTACACAAGTCAGCTGGCTCAGCAAGGATTAAGAAATACTTTGATAAACAGCAAATGATATGAAAGGCAAAGCTTTTGGCTCCAGCTCAGAAAAATAATTACTCCCAGCTGGGCACAGAGAACTCCAAGAAGGGCTACAATTTCACAAGAAGGGCACAGGAAAACTTACACAGCCTTACAGTCTTTCTTTCATAGTTATGTTGATAGGTATATGCCAAGTAACATTTAGGCCAACGGCTAAAAGTAAACAAAACTATGAACAATGTTCTAGTGGGGCACAGGTTACCTGCCCTTCCCAGGCACGCATAAAGCTGATGGAAGTAGAGAACAAAATTTAAGAAGTGGTCATGCTACTTTGAAATTATACTGCTGCAAATGGGACTTTACAGGGCATTTAATTTCTTTTTTTCACACATAAATATACTTGGCTAAACAGTCAATCAACAGAACTTTATAAGGGATTTCTTCAACAATCCCTGACACTTGAAAGAAATTGCCAAACTTTTAAAAATACAAAGCAAATTTTGCATTCAAAAACTCCTGCAGAGCAAGTAAATGCTTTCACCCACTCTCAAAATACAGTCAAGTCTCATGTCACAGCAGAAGGCTTGAGTCAAAAGAGGTTTGCTTTCACTAGTAAAATTTTTTCTGCTATTTTTCCTGCTGACTGCTTGTTTTATATGGGTGGGGTAATGTTTTTATTGTTCTGGACTGCCCTTTAATTGATGGCAGAGTGCCTGGATTTTGGGATTGGCATCTCTTCAATTGTTTTTGCTGAGATACATTTATTTACCTCCCCCCCCATTTTAAAAAAATGAATACACTCTATACTCTCGACTGCTAAAAACAAACCCACAAAACAAACAAACAAAAGCTTTCAGATGGCACAAACAATCTGCTGAAATCCTGCTGCAAGGAATTTACTACCAAAAAGGCTAATCCAGGCTTCCTACCCTCTGAAACACTCTCAAAGACCACGAAGCAGAGAACAGTGGAGGCCAGCTAAACTGTTCAGTGGCTAAATATTTGTGTAATTCTGAGAAAGAAGAGCAGATTTTGGCCTCAACCTCAAGCCACAACAACTACCAGGAGGGGAGCTTGCTAAATGAGTAAGATATGTTCAAGAGAAAATAAGGCAGATTAGTAACAGCTTGAAAAGGAGTTATTGAAGAGTTTGGTTCTGTATTAAATCGAATGTAGAGTCACTGAAGCAAAGGCTGAAGAGTCACTGAAACAAGGGAGAGAGGAAGGGGGGTGGTCTGTCTAAGCAGACATATAATTAAAAAATCCAACCAAAAAATCCCAATCCACACCCCAGCCTTTGTGCACAAGCAATGTGAAAGCAGCATCTACATTAGTACTCAAACCCAAGACTAACCAGCCAGCATCTAAAGCATCTCCAGAGGTCTTGAATGGAAATATGCTATTACTGATGCTGCCAAAATAAAACTTTTTTTTAGCATAGGAACATTTCCAATCTGTCTTTTCTGACCTAGTAATTAAAAAATTGCCCTGCTACAATGTGACACAAAACAAAGGTCCTAGTTCTTGCTCAGATATTGATTTAATGCTGACTACAATATTAGTTGGCACTGCCATTCTTCCAATATTTTTCTATTCCAAGGGAGGAGAAACAAACAAATGAACCAAAAAAAGAGAACCACACACATACACATGCCCCCCCCCCCCCCCCAACCAAACAAGCAAGCTGGAATTATTTAAGGAGAAATAAAGTGTCAGCACCAAGCTAAATTGTTCTCATTATCCAAAGAACTTAAAAAATACTTTAATATTACACTTGCATGAAAATTGTATGAGCACACCATGCCAGGCAGTGTTTCAGCATGTTCCCCAAGTGCACACAAACAAAAAACATATGACAAAATGTTGTCTCCCGACTGATTAAAGTATTTCTTCCTGGCATGGAAAAGCACTTAGTTAACTGTGGTGTGTCTGTGCCAACTGCAGTATTCCACCCACCACCAAGCACAGAGTTTAAACCTGGACACAAATATGCTTCAAAAACGTGCAGCTTCTGAAATACGAGAAAGAGTTGTCTGAGCAACTTGTTTTCAACCCTGAGCTACTTGATGAGCTGAAAGAACTGATGAAGAGTTGGACGAGTCCAACACTGTGTCTCAAACACATTTGGAAAAAGTGGAATGATTTCTTACCAAAATATCGTAAGAGAAAGGAAGCCAAACCAGCCTAATGCACACAGAGAATCAGGGAAAGAAATCCTACATACAAGGTTTAATACATCCATGTTGCTTTCTATTGTGGTATTCATTTTGTATAGCAAATCATTCCGTTTCAGACACCATAATCACCCAAAGGAAGTGAGTTTGACATGACCAAACTGTGGGGACACACAAGTAGTACAGTCTAATACACCATGTAAGATGAACAGCCTCCAGGTCTTTAACAATTTCAAGGAGCTATTACTGGTCAAATTCCAAATGTCACAACCCACCATAATACAGCAGTTTGTTCCATAACTAGTGTAAAATCCAAGATAAAATCTAGTGTTTCATAATATTTTTTTAAACACAGCTAAAGCAAGTTACTTGCATAATAGGCTCCATGTCTTATCAGAAGAGCTTCCACTGTTTTGTACTTTGATAGTCAAAAAACAGGGAAAATAGGCTAAAAGCTACTTGTTCCCTTCTACAAGTCTAAAAACATCCCAGCCATTTGGGTCAGAGGTTTATGAAAAGCAAGCACATTAACAGAGAGTCAATGTATTGAGAAGGTACCTAAACATTTTTTTTCTCACAGATGAAGCCTACCTGTTTACTTTTAGTGGCCATTCCAGCAGGATTCCTGGTTCCTTTAGCCCCCTCCATATTTCTTAGAACATCGATGAAATCTCTCTTTGAAACAGAAGACATCAGTTTAGCACGCTTCCTCTCAGAGCTCCCTGCTTTCTTCACCTCCTCTTCCATTTTCTTCTGGTGTGTCCTGACAGCGTTGAATAATTGTACAACACCTCTGGGACAGGGAAAAAGACAACAAAGCAAATCTTTTAACTCAAGTTCCTTTTACAGAAATGAACACCCTACTAAAGCTAATCAGTGCAGATGCTGGATGGCCTCTAACTCCCCAAAATGGTTACCTGGAACCTCGATTTGGTTAAGAAGGAACATTTGCTACAACATAAAATACTTTCACTTTTCATTCTTTCTTCATACTTATTGCTAGGAACCAGTAACAAACAAATCTACTATTCAGACTCTGAAGTAAGCGTGGAAACATGGCACCAAGATCAGTTTCATCCTTGGGAGTATGTTATTTGTCCTAAAATCAGTTATTAAATTACTCAGGCAAGTTTCTTAAAGGCAGCTGAAGCTGGGAGATAGGACATACAGGCAGCACATCAAAATGTTCAGCTAGTTCTGTGACACCAAACTACCACAATGTGAACAGGCAGCTGAACTTCACAGCCATGGATCTGGTGAATCCTCTGTGGAGAAGCAAAAAACCAGAACAGTAGAAACAACTGTTCTGCATTTTTAAGGCATTAAATTAACAAAATGAGGGGATCCAACTAAGCACTTCTGCTAAGCAAATATTAGATTCCCATCTAAATTTTTACTCTTTCATAAAGCTTCTGAAATCTTTTGTTGAACTTGATACTGTAGAATGTAGACCTGTCTATAAATCTCTCGGCTCCTGCTAGTCACTTTTTAAGGAGTTCAATCTGATTGGAAACAGATTACCTGCACAGGCCTTTTCCTCCTCTTTCTGATATACATACATTTAAGGAAAACATTCAGAAAAACTTTTACCTTGTGGCAATTCTCTGAAGATTTCTTTCCTTCTCTCGGTCTTTGACAACATCTGGCTTCACTCGGCACATCATTTCCCATTCCCGCTTTTTATCAAGCTGCATTATAAATATTGTTATGTGAAACAACATGGACATTTGAGAATGCAGTATGACCTGACAGAGTATGTAGCAGCAGGAAAAAAAGTATCCGCTAAGTTCAGTGTGGTTGAAAGTAAAAGGAGCTCTAATATAGGGCTAGACAAGTCTCTTGCATTGATACAACAGGGGCCACACTGAAAGTGTGACTCTCCCAGAGTCATCTGCTTCCACTAACAAAAGCCTAGGAAAAAGATGCTTTTACACCGACTGCCTTAACCAAGGAAATTATTCAAAGACAGCCTTCAAACCCCACATTTCACAAGCTGGTCACAGAGAAATTCATACATAGTAAAATCCTGGGTCCATCAAGACTGGCATGTCACATTTTGAGCCTTGAGAATTTGACTTCCCCCGACAGAACTGGTCCCATGGCTTTGTGACTAAAGCGACAGCTCAGCAGAGAGTGCAACAGGCAGAATGCTAACACAGGAAGAGACAATAAGTCATGTCTACAGTACTGAGTTTTGTCTATTTTTTTGGAGGCTCTCCATTTCTAAACCAAATTGATCCCCTTTTCCTACCAGCAGACACAAAACCATCAGCTTTGTTTCTGCTGCAATAGGAGACCACTGTATTTCAAGACCTCTGCTTTAGGAGTAAGTTTTTCTTCCCCTCTGAACAATTTAACAGTGTTTTAGGCCTGGTGATGTTCCACTAAAGCTGTTTCATGCAAGAAGTCTCTAATGGAATTTCAGAGTCCTTATCTTTATAATTACAGGCAGACTACTATGAACTTCTGAGTTTATGACCATGTTTTCGCCTTTGATCAAAAGAACTGTCCTATTCTACCTTTCATCAGCAAGAAATCAATGAAAGGCAAATTCCTTTCAAGTTTTTCTAAAGCAAACAAGTCACTTTGGGGACCTCTGGCCCATCTCTGTTTTGCAGTATTCTCACGTATTTACAGGATGAGAGCAGGTATTTAGGACAGCCATAACTGTGCAGATGCTGTACTGAAGCTCTCTGAATTTAAAAGGCAAGCCATGGCCCAACTGCAGCATGTCCCAAACTGTCAGGTGAATAACCTGGTTATCCCACAGAATCAGAACTGGTAGGATGAGACATTAGAACTATTAATGTATTTCTAGCCTGAAGGTAAATCAATCAGAGGCTAGAATTAAAAGTTCCACTGAAGGCACAAACAAATTACTTACTTGCCAACATGGTTTGGTTTCTTCATACCAGTTTCAGAACCAGAAGCAATTTATGGCACAAACATGGTAATAGAAAACTCCAATCAGGAAAATGACTGAGGGGAGCAAACAACAGTGCACAACCACATCAATGATTACTGCAGTCTCAGCCTAGAGGCCTTGATTTTGGAAGTCACAGCACAATTTAAATGGAAGCAGTTTTCTTCTCTTTCTCCCTCTCACTTTCTATGGTAGACAATTATTTCAATTTGTAATGCAAACAAAGTGAATTTCGCCCCAGATTAACAACACCAATTAGAAAATCAAGCTTGAAGTAGCTGCTTTCATCCCCTCAAAAAAGAAAACATCTTAAGCTGACAGACTGGAACACTCCTGCTGCCAATGTTCAGCCTGTCTGATGACCCAGAAGAAGCAGTAAGAGAAAAAACCTTACACAGCATGACTGGAAAGTAAAAAAAAAAAAAAAAAAAAAAATTAAGCTACTCAAGATCACAGTGAAGGAGAGACTCCAAAACTGAAACAGCCTCAGCAGAGATTTGGGACAGTACTCAGAGACTATATTGCATGTAGCCCATCTGACAGTCACTGCACATGGAATACTGCATCTTTTTCTCACCCTCATCTTCTTTTCTTGCCTCTCCTGTTTTTTTTTCTCTCTTTCCTTCTCTAGGCTTTTATTCTTGGCCAAGATGGCGGATTTATTCTGTGGAATTTTTTTGTTGAGCACTTTTGCCATGGCATCTGCCCATCCTGAACTTGGGCCATCTTTGCAGCTTGTTGCCTCTTCATCCACACTGCCAGGGACTGCTGCTTCATCTTCATCATCACCTTCCAGGGCTTCACTTCCCGAAGAGTAGCTGTCTTCTGGAAGTTCTGAGCTTAACTCAGAACCTGGGGATTTAAAAAAAAAAAAAAACATAAGCAAAAAAATATCAGGAACTGTTTCTAGTAAGGATCTTTTACTAGTGCCATGTAAATGTTATCCAAGTTCAGAGCAAGGTATTACTGTAAATGTGCTGTTAGAATTAATTCCTCAAGCAGGCACACACCATTATACTGAATTTATTTGAAACTGTGTAGTGTAAGTGCTTGCTCACCTCAGTGAGGATTTAAAGTGATTAAAAGAGGCTGGGCAAAAGGGAAAAGGCAGTCTTGGACATTTATTATTAGATTATTGAAAATTTTTATGTTTAGGACTGGTAATTGTGGGGGGAAAGCCTGTCTATTATCCAGTTTAGAAAGTGTTACTTATAAATTCCTATCCACACAAATATGTGTGCATATGTATGTACACACACAGAGTGAAACTGCAACAGTGACATCTGGTGTTTGACTGCAAACAGCCACAGGAATTAAACTGAAGCTGGGGGGGCATTTCTTATGTGATAGCAAAACCTGCTCAGAGACAGCACTGCCAGCAAAAACACAATTACCTAAGCATAACAACCCAGGGGAGACTGCTTTGTGGAATACAGCATCAAGACAGGTCAAAAGAAACCAGAGGCACTGAGCTTTTATGGGTAAGTAACTGCTCAAGTCACACAAATAAAACATCCCCAAAGTCAAACTTCCCTACCCCTATGAGCCCGTCAAAATAAAAGAAGGAAACGAAGTTACAATACCAAAGTTTGGAATTAAGACAGCTGAAAACAGCCAAATTGACAGCACAAGAAATAGATGAAGAGTTAGTCCTCATTACTCTGTTCAGTAGGTCAAACTGCAAAAATAGAAGTCTTTAACAGCACAGGTGATTAACTAGAATGAAATAGGCTGCAGGTTTAGGGTGTGCTAAAATATGCTGGGTTATTTCACTTCACCACGTAATCAAGATCAGAGCATACTCGAGGTCGTGCCACCATTAACTACCATTCCACTAATATTTGTGCCACATTAATTAATTATCTTACATACAACTTTCAAGACTGCAAAATCAAATGCTGAACAGAAGGAAGCTGGTTTCTGATCTCACCCCGTCCCAGATTCCTCATTTTCATTCACCTACCAGTCTCAAACTCCTTAAAAATTAACTTTTAAACCACAGTACTGCTGAGCCAAGTGCTTTACTTCATAAGCACTCCTATATCCCATGAAGTACCTTTATCAACCAAACCATTAAGAGAATGAAGCCAGGAGTGCTTCACAAGATCTGTTCTCCATAAAACCATGCAGGCAGCTATTAACGATATTCCCCATTAATCAACTGTCTATTTAATTACTAAGCAGCCATAAACATACACTCTGCTGCCACACTAATTCATTATTCTGCCTTCTCCATGTGCCTGTTTATACCAGAAAAAAACTAACAAACAACATAGCAGGAAAACAGTGGCATTGACCAATTTAAAACAAAACCTTTACTGCCCAGGCATGTTTAGAGGCTTGGGGGGAGCATTTAGTTATCCTGGTGGAAAGAAGTGAGAGTCTGTGGTTACAAAACAAATGTGGAAGAGAAATAATGACTGAATACTTAGTCATTATCTCTATCAGTATGACTATAATTTATTTTGAGTGGAGCATGACATACCAAGTGGTATGTCATGCTCCACTCAAAATAAATTATAGGAGTGTTTTCCAACAGTCCTTACTATAAACTGGAAATTTAGAAGTGGCAAATTTTCTCAACACATTCAGTAACTACTTAAAGGCATCTTTTTTATCCTTTAATATCTTTCTAGATATTTGTATCCATATTCTGAGTTTCCAATAAATAATAAATTCAAACCGTTGCCTGCAAAGAAGTAACTGCAGTACCACATGGCATTCATTATACATGTAGGAACCACATCCTGGTTCCTACACCTAAAACAAGGTCAAGTTTTCACCCTGGGCCTTGTCCATTCTATCATGTTGCTATTTTGCTTTTAATCAGCCCCTGTTTGTGACCTTTATTACATACACAAAAGCAAACAACTACCAAAAGTCCAAACCTGAATCCCCCACACTGCTGAGGACCAACTTTTGCAGTTAGCCATAAAAACCAGATCGGACTCATAAAAAGGAAATTTGCAAAAATATGTATCATTTCCTTTACATAACATCTTCTGCCAATAAAACAGAATAATACCAACACTTTCTTTGAACAATTACAGAAAAATTAACAAGGTTTCCACTAGCTGCCATAATTTATTCTTTAATACATCAGAGTAACAGCAGCATGAGATAAAGAAGAGACATTTCAAAATAATTTAAACCAGATTAACTCAATCAGAAGTAGGACCTGGGGCCCTATTCTGAATAGAAAAAACTGATATCTAGCATAGCTTTAATATAAAAAGTTTTAATTGTTTCTGTGTGTGTTGTTGTGAAATACACATACACATTTCTCTCTCATTCTGTCAGACTCGCTCACTGATGAAGGTGAAACACACTTAAAACACAGCGAACATTCAGCAATGAGCTCTGAAAGGAGCTCCCGCACAACGCTTCCCTTTGGGTTCAATTTTGACGCTCAAACCAAACAGAACCAATGCTGGAGCCACAGCTCCAAACGGCCACAACCCTGACTCCTCCCAGAATAAAGCAAAAAAGAAACAGTCACAGGACAGAACAAAGAAGTGATCACAACTGGTTAGGTACATTCTCACAACAGGCAAGGAGGCGAGAACAAGTGCAGAGCGGCGCGTTAATGGTTAATCACTGGAACGAGAGCGTCCCAGGGCTTTCCTTCGGGGAGAAGCAGATCCCGGCTCGCACAGACACGGAATTCGTGCAGCTCTGCACAGTCGTTCCCATCCCTCCCAAGAAGGAGGGCAGTGAAATCTGTTTTGGCGGGCCTAGGGAATTAAGGAGCTGTTGGCGGTAGGAACAGCCCAAGGGTCAGCGCAGGGCGGGCAGGAGCAGCCACCAGGCACCGCGGCAATGGCAGCCCCGGACACGCCGCTAGGAAGCGGCCTCAGCAGGTGCCCGGGCCGGGGCCTGAGCTCCCGTACCCCACGCCGACCGGCGCCGGCCTCGGCCCGCGGTCCGGAGCGGGGGTATGAAGGGCCACGGACGCACCGGCGGGCTCGAACGGGGCAGAGAGGAAAGGCCTCCAAGGTCACAGGATGCCCACAGCGGCGGCCGGCGATGCTTCAGAAGAACAGAGGGCCCCAACCCGTCCCCGCTGCCGTTACCGCTGTCCGTGGCTGTGTCCGCGGCTCCGCGCCCACGTGGGCCCGCCACGGCCGCCGCCATCTTCCCACGGTCCTCCCAGTGCCGCGCTCCGGCCCGACCCCCAGGCCTCCGAGCGGCGTTCCGGCTCCCGAGGTTCCGGGCAAGAGAGAGGCGCTTCCGGGGCGGGGCCGGGGCCGAGCGGGGCCGGGGGCTCGGGCGGGGAGAAATGGGCCCGGGGGTAGAGCGAGCACGGCTGGCCGCGCCCCTCCTGCCATCAGGCCCTGCCTGCTGCTCCGGCCGACCCTGCGCAGAGCCTCCGGCTGTTCCGGCCTCTGCCGGCGCCGTCGTGGGGTCAGTCCCAGGCAGGCCCCGATCGGGGCCTCCCGGCGCTCCCTGTGCCGCCAGAGCTTCGCTCACCTGGAGCATGGAAAGTGCCTTGGGAACCGCTCCAGCACGGCAGAGCTCGGGCTGATTGCTGGCTTCCACCCTGGGGGGCCGCTGTGGATGGACATGGCAACGGCATGGCATTTATTTATAAAAATAAAATAATGCTGTACATATGTGTGTGTGTATATATATATATATATGTATGTATGTATATATACACACATACATACATATATATACACACACATATATATAAAAATACATACATACACACACACACACACACACACATATATATATATATATATATATATATATATATATATAGGAGTCCTGGTGCAAAGAGGAATTTGAAGGCTCCACCACAGTGCTGGTGTACCCAGAAAAACGTAGTCACGCTTTCAAACATTGCTTTAAGACCCAAAAGGAGGGACTGGAAGTGCTTGGAAACTCTGGTTGATGTCCTGAAATTGCTTTCTCTTAGTGGAGGTATTTGTTGTTAGCACTGGCTGGTTGGAAGAGCAGACCATCCACCGCATGTACAAAAACAAAATTTCTTCTATGTAAGGTGAAAGAAGTCTTAGTAACCCTAATTTTCTGTCACTTCACAACCACAAACCAGGCACTCCTATTTTAAGGCCAGATTGTAACAGTGCCAGCCATCCAATCACCCAATTTGGTGCATCTGGAAGTACATCCTGAAAACCGCACCACCTAGAATGCCAGAACTGTAAAAGAAGCAAATCTTAGGCAACTTCTTACATAAAAGCTAAAGAAATGAAAATTAGTTATCAAGACCTGCTGTTCTTGTAGCAATAAAATGTGCTGGAGGACAGAAGCTCCAGGATTCCTTGGAGCCCCAACGTAGCGCAGTAGAAATAACCACAAGTACATATATGAATATAGGTAGTACAGGGGGAAATTGTTACATGTAGTGAAGTCTTCAGTATTTTTCAGGTTTTAAAAATGTTGTTTAATTTCTACACCCTATATTTTTGTATTTTGTTGTTGCAGCCCTGCACAATAAGTGACCTATGTCTTCGCACGCCTGTCATTCCACCTTTTTTCCTCAGTGATGTGGATTACAGCCAAGATAGCAAGTTGGTTTTTTTTTTCCTGCCTCAGTATCAGGTGGAAAAACTAGAGGTGGGAAAGAGGTCAGAAAATGGTGACAGATATTCTGACATGACTGGGGAAACTGTTTCACAAGGAAAGATTAAAAAGACTAAGAAAGTATGTCTTGGTTAAGTGCGAAGGACAAACAGGATTGGACTTCTTGTTTCTTGTAATAATCTCTGCTGCTGAGTGGAGCTATCTGGTACAAATTTTGGTCTAACCCACTGTTAGAAGCAAAGAGAAAACTTGTGGTGAAAATCTTGGGCCATTGCTGCGATGTGTAGAGTAACAAGGAAATTACAAACACCCCTATGGTGTTGAATGAAGAGGCCCAAGCATTACAGGAGATGTAATTCCTAATGTTTTACTCTGTGAGGCTCAAATCCTACGGTGCCCACCAGTAATAAGCAGTAACCACTCAGTCAGGTCTGCTGTGTGATGATAAAGACCCTTTCCACGATTCGTCTCTGAATCACATTGTGTCGGAAGGGACACTGCGAGGGGAAGGTCATTAAACTGCATAGACAACAAGCTCTCTCAGCATGGCAATTACAGCCCTCATTTCCTACAATACACACCTTATTGAACATGTCTCGCTCGTGGTAGCCTATTTGTCTTGGAAGTATGTCAAAATCTTCAGATTAAGTCCTTTAATAGGTTCCAATAAATGACAGCTCTGAATCTTCTTCCCTCAGACTGAATTAACAAGTTACATCTCTGGGAGCACAATTCTCTCTGCGAGCATTATCCCAGAGCATTTGTCAGAAAATCTGTTGCCAAACCTCATTTCAAATGACTGTCATTGTCTCGCATCACTCTGGTCTGAATGTTTTCTGTGTTGAAATCGTGGTCTGAGGAATGCTGGAGATGTAACCAGACTACAGAATCTTTCCAAACCAGACAAAGCAGCATTTACATCCATACATTACATTTACAGTTTATCATTAGGAACTGTGGCTGAAGAGCAGCAGAGGTACAAGCTGGCATTCTGTGTGTACAGATCTGTAGTTAAGCCTTGGCTAATGAAACAGCGCACAAAACTTTTACTTATGTGTGCACCACGGCCAACATCAGGAAAAAATCCAAACCAAAAGTGCAAAAAGGATGGTGCAATCCTAACTTTTTTTCCCCTAAGATTTTAAATATGTTAATTTATTAATTTTTTTTTTTTTTGCTAAAATTTTACATATCAACAATACTGGAATAAAGCTCAGTTGAAGCAGTTACTGTGTATTCTTCATTACAGAAATAGCAGCAGCAAATTCATAGAATCATAGAATGGTTTGGTTCAGAAGGGACCTTAAAGGTCATCCAGTTCCAGATCCCTGCCATGGGCAGGGACACCTTCCAGTAGACCAGGTTGTTGAGAGCTCTATCCAACCTGGCCTTGAACACTTCCAGGGATGGGGCATCCACATCTTCTCTGGGTAACCTGTGCTAGTGCCTCACTATCCTCGCAGTAGAGAATGTCTTCCCAATATGCCATCTAAACCTGCCCTTTGTCAGTTGGAAGCCACTCTCCCTTGTCCTATCACCACACACCCTTATGAAAAGTCCCTCTCCAGCTTTCTTCTTCTTGGTCTGCCTTTTTAACAGAGAACAAATAAAAACAAATCTTTCCTTTGGTTTCTCTTTGCAGTTGTACAGTTCCTGTGTTCTGGTGTGTTCTAGAGTTAAAATGAATTTGTGGATCCCAGCAACAAAGTGACCAACATCTGCGTAAGTATGTTGTCGGTTTGTCTCTAGGAAAGAAGTTTGCGTTATGTTCTTCAACACAAAGGCAGAGACTCACAGGGAAATGTGCAGTGGGTTTGTATAAAGGAGAACAAGGACAGAGTAACATTCCTTGTGCTTAAGCAAGGCAGTAAAAGTTTTGTGCTACCCTTAGTTCTTGTGGGAAAGTCTCCACAAACTTGTCTCGTTCTGTGCAAAGGAACTCTTGCCTAGACAGACAGGATTGATTACCCTTCCTAAAAAAGTTCAGTCAGGCTGTAGTTCTCAGCTGTGATCTTCATCCCAGAGTGGAGCCTCTCAATACCCTGGGTGCAGGCCACCAAAAGTCTTTAAGATATGGCTCCAGTTCTGGCTTATTTAGATGGGTCTGGAAGTAAATGTAGATATCTGTTGCCTCCAGTCTTTGGATTGAGTTCTTCATGCTTAAATTTCAATGGAATAGAAACAACAAAAAAAAAAAATGTTATAATTACAAATGTAGCCCCTTGTTCTGTGCTAGAAAATCTTACTGGCATCCGTGAAAATGGAGAATTGTAGCAACTCTCACATGTTCATGTGCCATTATCCTCAGCTTCCCAAGATCTGAGCGCATATTATCCCAGCTGAACACTAAGTGTTTCAGATCTTTCCAGCTGATTTTTCTTTTCCAGCTTTCTCCTATGGCTGCTACCACTCTCTTCCTCTTCCCTTTCTGAACAAATTGCCTTGACTCACACACATCCCCCGAAAAATTGCCCTTTTCTGTTCCAGTGAAGACTGAATTCCAAGCCAGTATAATAAAGTTTAAAATCTTTGCCACATTTGTAGGTCATATTCATAGCCTGATTCCTGCACTAAGAGAGATCAATAACTCCAGATGGAGATGAGCATGATAAAACTCTCCAGTGCCTCAAGATTTAAACATGTTTATTTTCATTTCAATTCCTTTGGTTTAGCTGATGCCATGTTTTCCTCTCAGCTCTGCAGAATATTTGCAGATGAAGAAAAAAAAAGCAGTTCATGAGCAAATCACAGAACACTGTGCTGTCATATAATAACTACTGCTCTAATCTCATATTCAATAAAACTCATATACACTGACATTTAATAAATCATAATAAAGTACTACCTGGTCCTCTGCAAATGTTTTACCTCTTGAAAGTTCTAGTCCAGCTCCCAGCAAGGTCAGGTGGAAACTTTCTCTTTCTTTTCATGTGAATTCATTTGTTCCCTGAGCCTCACAAGCACCAGTGCAGTAAATCTTTATGTTATTAGGAGGGAGACACAGAGTGGTAAATACAACTTTTGCAAACCTTTATGCATGTAGTTTTAAACATAAACATGTTCATGGATTAGCTGGGTGCTTGTGCAACTGTTAGCTACCTCAGCAATGACAAACAGAAAAGACAAGACCTCTTGTGTTCATTAAAAAACCCCAAGCTGAGAATCATGGACTGAGAAATGATTCTAAAAAGAAATTGTGTAGTTTTGGCCACTGAACACAATAGGTTTGCACCTGTGTATGCATGAACTGATGCTGGATAATCTTAAATCTGTGTTTTCTGAACAAGTGCTTGAATTTGAAACTATCCCTATTATTTGACACAATTTATTCTCTGTGTGATTGTTGATTATTATTATATCAACTTTCAACCAATAATGCAGTGCCATTTGAAAAACAGCTTCCTGGTTTGAGAGATATGTAAGTTTATGTGTCATGTTGAGGAGCAATTATTATTTCCTCCCTCATCAATATAAGAAAATGAAAAAGATAAAAGGACTTAATTTACCTAATATGTACCTAAATCTTAATTTTTTTCTGTGTTTCTTCTTCCCTAACTCTATTCATTCATCTATTCACCCTCAATAATAATTCTTGTTCCTATATTTAACAGGAATGAATTGTGGTAATGATGTATTACCTGAAATAATCAAGTTCAAAACACGAACTGACTGTAATTTTAGGAATTCCTGTCAGATTTTTTCCATTTTATCAGTATGACTGGAGCTGCAATGAGCAACTGAGAAAAACAGCTTGTCCCAAAAAATGTGTCCTGAGTACATTTTTAATATTTAAGGACTTATCAAGAAGGACAGGTGGGAGAATGAGATAGTCAATGAATATTGTATCCAAATCATGAACACTTTAGGGATGGGGTTTTTTACATTTAAATTATTTTCAGCTATGTTCATCATGGCTGATAATTTTTAAGATTTCTCAGTAATCAGAGAGAAGAACAAGCTTGCATGTATGAAAAATCAGAAAAGCTTAGGTAGGGTCAGAAAGTTGTCTCCTGCTCCCTGGGAATCACAGAAGAGGTTGTGCCTTGAGCCTGTTGTAGAAGAAGAAAATCTAAATGTCTAATGCCCAAGTTGTAATTAAAGCTCCAAGTGGGACAAGGGTGCCAGAAAAGTGACTCAGCTTTTATGCACTGAAGGTTGTGCAGGGACACAAGTAATAAAGCAACAAAATGCAGAGAAAGATAATTCTGTGAGGTGGCTAATTATGAGTCATTTCCTACTACAGAATAATCTCATGGAAGTTTATATATATTCTTAGTTAAAAGGTTTATTTTGTTGCCTAAATATTTGTGAGTTATTCTTAATTATTCCTCAAATAGTAAAATTTTCCAGACCTACTTTTTTCATTATTATAACAGTCTTCACAAAACCACTTGAAGCCTCACTGCAGTGATTTCACATTGGCCATAAAAGTCATTATAAAATAGAGATGCAGAAGTGTTAGCCAAAAACAGTATTGTAACTACAAAGCAAAATCTGTACTGGGATAATTGAGGAGGATGAGATAATACCCTTGTATAATGGTGTAACAGCCAAAGAAAAATCCTGTTAAACCAGCTTAAAATTTTCATTATATATATTTTTTAAACCCTAAGACAGTGAAATTCTGGGTTTTAGCTAGGCTTGGCCTTTACTTCAAACCTGTTTGCACAAGATCAGCAAGTGCATGAATTCTTGCACTTCATTTAATAGCAGATTTTGATACATCCTTCAATACCACCTGATGCATAAATTATCCTACACCAATCAGTAAAAAAAAGCCCAAACAACCAAATAAAATCCAGCTTCAAAAAGCTTCTCAGCCCATCTTCAGCAAGACTTCTATACCTGTGACCTTTCAGCATAGAAAATCTTTCCATGAGTTCTTAAAATATGCTTACTAAGCCGATGTGTAATTACCTTGATGAAGCAAGTTCTTGCAGGCACAAGAACTGTTACTGGGGTGCCCTACTTACACCCGATTGCTGATGAAAAGCCATAATTATCATATCAGCAAATATTCTGTACAATGATTGTTTCTTTTTTTTTTTTTCCTTCTGACAACTGAAGCACAATGGGAATTGGTTTACAGTTGGTCTCCTGTCATAGTCTCAGATTTTCAAGTAATAGTATGCTTTTAGGAACCTGAACCTTCCTAGAAGTAAGGTCACAAGAACACTTTAAATGTATGAAACTAAACTTTGCATTCAGATGTATTGCTGCAAAGTAAGTTATTCCTAAAAATCAAATCCTTCCCCTTCTCGACTCCCTTGCCCTCACAGTGAAAATCATCTACAAATGAGTGAATTCAGTTAATACTCCTTCAGCTGAATGAGAACTTGGAAAACAATAGTTATGAGTTAATACTCATTTAAATGAGGTGATATCTGTCAAGAGTCTTACCAGGCCTGGGGCATATTTAGAGGCACCAAACTCTTCAGTGAATGAGTGTTTAGACATGTGGAATTAAAGGAAGAGGTGGCTCTATCAAGCCAGAAACCCATTCTGTTAGGAAACTTGCTGGAGAGATTCATCATCCAATCTGTCTTCATCAAGTTTTCCTGTGTTCTATCAACAGGCACCCTGCCAATTGACATTGGGATTCTTTTTCAAAGTGTTTTAGGAGTCTTTCATCTTTAGTAAAAGACAGGTGAATAAATTCCCCCAAATCCAGTAGCAGATCCTTCACTGTGTTCAGGCAAAATAGAATTACATACAGTATTTTTGTTGCCTGTGCAAAACCATAATTACTAGTCATTATTCATTAAGTTCATTTTCTTGTCTATACACTTCTAGTGATGTACCTTAATGATGGAATTGCTAATTGCTAATAACAGGAGAAACCTGTTATTGGAGTACTCTTTCAGCTTTCATCTGAATGTTGACACTAACTAAAATAGCTTTTTTTTTTACTGCAGCCCCAACAGAAACAATTATTGCAAGTGAAATCCATGAATTTTTTTCGATGCAATGAGTTTGGATGTTTGGAGTGGATCTGTGGAAATTATTGAAAGAACGTGGAGTCAGAGATATAAGCTTTACTTTTAAATTCAAAAGCAGTGAGTTCTGTAAATGTTCTTGGCTTTGCTGTGAGATTAAGTCCTGTAGAGTAAATCAGGCTCATGGGGCTGTTCAACCTCCTTGCCTGACTGAACCTCCCCATCATGGCAGGATCTGCAGGAATGGGGCTGCCTGGAGTCCCATGGTGGCAGCAGGAAAAACTACTTGCCTTTCTAAACAGGAACAAAGATATTTACCTAAATCTTGGATTTTTGAATAGCCAGAGCAGAGGATTCGTGGTGCTCTTAACCAATAGTTGGACAGACTGATGAGTTTTATATAATAGTAACTCTTCAAGTTGCCCATCTTCTTTTCTGGATTTAATTTCTGTCTCATTATTGCCCTTTAAAAAGAAATAGGTGGTGGTGGTGGTGGTGGTGTGATGTGGGAGAAAGACTAGAAATCTGGCAGAAGGATATACACTTGTTTGGAGTTGATTTTGAGGTTTTTTGGGCATGTTGATTTGGAGTTTTTTTGGTGTGTTTGGTGGGTTTTTGGTTTTTTTTTTGCATCGTTTGGAGATGATCTGAGTTCTGTCAACCTGATTTTTCAGGTGTGAAGATTCACAACTCTAGGAAGAGCCAAAATAGGACGTGTGTGTCCATTGCTACTCAAAACCAGACCCTAGGTTTTACCACTACTGTTGATAGCAATAAAAGAAACATACCTATGTCTGAGAAGACAAGTGTGAATCCTACATACATGTGTGAATTTCTAATGAGGCTCTTTTTGCCTTTAGAAGAAAATGTTTCTGTTTATCTTTAATAGAAATCCATTGTGTGTAGCTATGTAATGGAATCTCTCATTTTTTATTTGCATCTGTTAGCTTTTTATTGCAAATAGGGCTCTAAATCTTACTTTAGAAATGAGTATTGCACTGTATGTCAGTGCATGTGCAAAGGAAGCCATTAATAATGTTCGTTATGAAAACCGGATCCTAAGTGTTTTTAGTCCATTAGCCATTCATTTTTATTTATGTCTTCTTTCAAGAAGAATTTGAAGCCAGAATGCAAAAGATGAAGTTTGGAAAAGGAGCCACACATGAGGTCATAAAAAGCTGTCACTTTCAAGATGCTAGAAAATTCTTTTTTTTCTGTAACCTTTACAAAGACAAATGAGTATACATCATTTACTGCTTTGCCATCATTAAATTACAGTGCTTTTAGGAAACAAAACTCTGGCAAAGCAAGCCAAAGTAATCTGCTAATTTCACAAAATTAGAATATATCACACTTCCTTGGCCTGTTTAAATGTACTGCAGGAAGCAGCTCTCTCAGAGTCTTAGTCTCTTCCCCTCAAGGCTTATATGATGTAACTTTATTCTGGACTATTTGTCCTAACTGCCAAAGTGTGTAGCTTTCTGATCTCTTTTAGGATAGAAAACTTTTAAAATTGAATACTGGAAAATGGGTAGCCAGCTTGCCATCTTTATGGACTTACTCCCACTGACCTGCATTTTTTCATATGTATTACTGGAAAAAATTAGGCCCTAGCTATAAAGTGTCCTGTGATCCTATTTTCAGCAGACACCCCCAGGAACAAAATTCTGTTCTCAAAAGATCCTCATGAGCTAAGCGAAAGCACAATCATATTGAAAAAGGGAAAGACTTTTTCTCTCTTAAATAACCATTAAATTTCTCTTGCATTTTCTTTCTCTCTAAAATACTGTGGCAATTGCATGATTTATAAATATAAAACTGTAGTTTCTATTTTATCTGAAAGTGAAATCACCTTGTACCTTTGAGACTGGAAAAAAATAAAAAAGGTTTCTTATGACTTCCTTGGAATATAGTTGCTGTCAGCTCCAGAGATTTCTCATGTATGTTTACTGTTTTAATGTATCCCTGAAGCTATGACTTGATCCTGTTGCATTTAGAAGTTGTGTTTGGGATTTGAAATGTCAGCAGAGGAGCTGCTCTCAATGCATCACCACTGCCATAGGTAGCAGTGGCTGTGGCAGCCACTTCCAGGGACTGCTGCTGTTCATATTTCACCAAAGCCTCCAGAAAAGAGGCTGTGTGAGAAATAGGGCAGCGTAAAAAAGGAATGATCTCAGCTAATCTGTCTTCATCCTTGGTTAACACAGTACGAGGCAAGTTAATTGTGTATGATACAAATTATTGCATGATGTATAGGGAGGCTTTCTTTCTATGATTTGCATTAAAATGCAGTTGTTAACCTGATGTAATAATTTGGCTTTCAGTGGTTTTCGATCGCCTAACACTGAAAGGCTGAAGTGGTTTTTGCATGAAGAATAGGTCGCTAACTTCTGAATTAATTTCTGTAGGAGACAATACGGATGCAATGTTTTTAAAGCTTAATTTAGATTCAAATTAATGTGAAGACAAGCTCCTTGAGTCACCTAGTCTTTCTCTGTGGAATAATTTCTAATTGAATGTTAAGATCAAAGTTTAAGTTTATAAGAAAGAAAAACAAGTGCAGATAAATAGTTATTATCTGACATCCTTATGAAAATTCATGACCTGCTGCTTTATCAGAGACCTTTTAAGAATTCTAATTGTGAAGTATGCATAACTATTAAATGGCTAGAGCGCTTCAGTCTCTTGATAAGAAGCGAGTTAAATAATTGTCCTGTTTAACTTGTGCTTGTTAACCTTTAAGGTCAACTAGTTTGAACATACGTTTAATGAAATCCTGGAGCCAGAATTTATGATACTGCCGCTGAATGTTAAATTGGACAATTTACATAAGCAGGACATTAACCTTCTGAGCACTAAATAGCATTTTAGCACTTAGCCGCTGGGGACAATAAGGGACATGTTCTATATATTTGTGATTAGCTTGCCTGGAAACTCTCATGATGACCAATTGGCCTACCAAGTTTAGCAGCATAATTAAATGAATGGACTCAGCCTAAGTAAATTATCAGTGCTGTGTACAGTATATCATTATAGTCCTAAGGAAAAAAAAAGATATGAATAATTTAATATTACATTACTAATTTATCAATGCTAAGTGACTGTGAGGAGGCTCTTTGTAATTCGTTGTTTTAAATTTGATATTTGATTTACTGCTGGTGTGATTAAACTTGAACCTACTTCATTTCTTTATCAGAAATTTATGGTAAGAGTAGACTTTTTTCTCAGGGTAATGGATGTTTTTTTCATTTTCTTCAGCTTTAATGATAGCTGAAAATACAAAGTATTACATATTGCCAAACTTGTAATTAAGCAATTTGTCATAACAAGACGTGTGTGTCATCTTTTGGCTAGCAGATCTTGTAGTAGATAATGGCAGCAGACCTGGAATTGTCAGTGTTCCGAGCTGCAGGAGCAGAGTGATAGCAGCAGTAACAGCTCAGGGTGTACTTTTCTCCCTGAGATGAAAGATGGAGCAGGATATCCATGCTCTGTCCACCTAGCTACTCTCCTGGGGCAAGTCAAGGCCATGAATGGCAAACAAGCAATGTGGATTTTTTTGGGACAGGTGCTATACTTGTTAGAAGAGTTACAATTTGTTTGGGATGGTGCCTCTTCTCTATCTTGTGTTAGGTGGTGCTGCACAAACATGAATAAAGACATGTTTTAAAGGACAAGGTGGGACCTAAGCTATTTGCTCAGTTGTTTGTTGTCTGTGAGATGCCTCCAGATGGGTGTTACCTGTGCTCATTGCTCCACTGCGGTTCAGGCCCACACCTGCAGGCAGGAGCCACCCTGGCCTGGACTCATGTGCAGGTGCTGCTTCTCCAGCCCAGCCCATCACCTTTGCCCCAGATGTTACCTTTGATCAGCAGAGATAGGAATGGGACTTGTGTTTCAGGAGCTGGAGCCAAGCAGGACAGCATGGAGCTGACTGCCATTTCTGACAGTTGCCTGCACTACCTGTGGATTGGAAAGTGCAGGATTTGCAGATATTGCTGCCTGAAGGCATTGCCACCTGTAAAGTGCTTGTGTTACAGTCCTGAAAAAAGGACACTGACTTGTGGCACTCTTAACTGAAAAAAAGAATCAAGACAGTGATGGGCATATACTAACTTAATAATCCATGGATGTTTCAACACAGAGAGAAAATAACCCCAAGATCCAGCTCTGCAACTGCACAATAAAACTGTAAGGAAGACGCCTTGCTGTCCTTCCCTTCTAGGATGGACCAAAGGAGGCTGCCGAGCTCTGCTCTGTGTGCCCTGTGGAATTTGCTGAGGGTGCTGGAAAGGCTGAGCAGTACCAGCAAGCTCAGACTGTGTGCTTGATGGTGCTGTCAGGGAAGAAGCACTCAAAAACAGATTTTCTGGCACCCCAGTGTCCTATTTCAAGTTTTAGACTGACCGGTTTCTTCCCCTGTATTGAGTACAAACTTAGTCATTCCGTTCACATGCCAGAGGAGTGTCAGTTTGACCCAGTGGTGAATCCTCTGCTGGATGTCTGTCGTGTGGCTGCTTAGAGCTAATAGTGCTAAGGTTGTAGGTTTGATCCTAGTATGGGCCATTCACTTAAGAGTTAGACTTGGTGATTCTTGTGGATCCCTTCCAGCGCAGAATATTCTGTGGTTCTCTGTACTTACAGAGTGTAAGTCCTAAATCCTATATGGATTTAGATCTTTGTGCTCATTCAGCTACACTTACTTCCCTAGAAGCATCTGTTGTACCTGAGGAAGTCATGGGGTGTGAGAGAAAACACAACATAGTTCATAACCTGTGGATGTTCCTAAATACTGCCTCGTCAAGGAAGAGAAGTGGTTTTTATTCAGGTTTGCTCCGAAGCTGCCTTCTGTCATCCAAAAGTAAATGAGAGTGCAGTGAGTGTTTTAACTTTCCCTTCTTTTTATGTATTTTTGGCAATGCATGAGATGAACTTGAAAAAAGCTGCTTTCATTACAGAGGATCAGACTAGTTTTTTAAGTGCTACTAATTCCAAGTTTTTTTGCTAGAAGGGAAAAGGGAGGAAACCTATGACCTCTAGTCTCTGAAAGAGAACCTCTCCTTACACTTATAGTTCTGTTTCTGTAAGGGGTCAGGTATTCATGGACAGGAATGAATTTACAAGATTCCTACCTGTTTCCCCTGGAAACCAGTTGAAATTATTCCTAAGGATTCTGGTGACTAGTTAGGAAGGTTTTGTGCTTTAAAAAAAAAAAAAAAAAGGATCCCTGTGTTTTCAACAAGCTAGACTATTACTTCTCTTGGTATTTTGGAGCTAGGGCTCTCAGCCTTTCCCTGGTTCACCAATACACACCAACCTTTTCAATCTCACTTACTGATTATGCCATAGTTAAAAAATATTAATAATAAAATATCAGAACAGGAAAAACACTTAAAGCCATCATAGACTTATTAATAAGCCAGATAATATCATCCTGAGGTTTATTCAAGGTGTCGTGTGGTAGCTGTAGACATTTGGTAGACCTAAGAAGCAATTACGATGGGAATTAGGTTTGTCTGAAAAGAAAACTATAAATTGCTGATTTTTCCATATAGACAACCTCAGGTGGTTCAAGTTCAGGTCCTCATTCTGGCATAAAAGTTTATGTAATGTGGGGTAAGTCACTGAGTTGCAATGCACCAGTTTCTGAGCTCAAGTTCTGCCATACACAAAGAACAAGTAAGAGTGTCCTTCAAGTAATTCTGTGATGATAAATGCACCAGGACTGTGAGCTACTCTGGCACTGCAGTCATGAAAACAGGGTATTTCCCCTTTTCAATAAATAGTAAAACTCAATGGAAAAAACTTAACTTTTTGTGACAAAAGGGGTTCAGCTTGCTGAATAATAAATACACTTGCATCTGAGTTGAGGAAAAAAAGGAAGAGACAAAGTCATGCACCAGCCCTTTTTAGTCCCAGAGACTTAGACTGTTAAAAAAGATACATTATTGGCACAGCACGCATCTATTTTTCTACTCTACTTTTGTGGCATCAGTGCTTTCAATCAGCCATCACTGGGATTGCAAGGTGCAAGGTTCTTCAAAAACAATTTTTAGTGAGCTCTTTTATAAATGAGAATAGCTTTTCCCCTCTCCTCTTCCTTCTTCTGGATATTTGTCATTTGAGACATTTCTCCATACATTTTCAAAACAGTTTTGAAAATGCAGTCAAAAAGTTTTGGCTCCCCACTATTTGCTGTAAAGGCGAGCACAGCCCATTCAAAACACCAGCAACACAGCCGGAAAGAGAGGGGGCCACAGGGGAAGGAGTACAGACGATTGCCTGCAGAGGAGGACAGAGGCTCCTGCCAGCCCCAGACCTTCAGTATTTTATTCTTGCAGGAAGTAACTTGTGTGAAGGGACCAAAGTGTGGGTTACTCTACACTTTTCGGGTTGTCCTTAATATTGTGCCTGAGTTGTTCTGTGTATCTGCTCCTGTCTAGAGCCAGGGGTGTCAGTGTGTCAGTGACAGGGAGGTGGCAGGGACACACAGCATGAGACCACAGCAGTTATCCCACTCCCCAGATGTTACCTACATAGCCCCTTTTGTTCTGATCAATCATATTTACCAGTCTGAAATGCTGAAGAGACTGGGGAGGGCTGTTCACTGGTGTTAAAAGTTGTGATTTTTCATTTTGTGGTCACAGACAATAGAGTTACCTTGGTGAGATAAAGTCTGGTTTTAATAAGGAACAGATGAAAGAAATGGTGACTTCAGGTAGTAGAGCCAGTACAGATGGGAAAAATTAAGGCTATTGTAGCCCTTAGCTGCAGACTAGCACAAATCCAAATGGGAAAAGATGAATCTTTTTAAAGACTCAGTGGTTATCTATCATTTAACCTCATCAACTTTACTCATGGCAAGATTCATTTATGCCTCTTTTTTTTATCTTCTTTTCGTATTGTTCAAATTCAATATAATCAGACAGCTATGTGGTTTTGGGGTCTGCTTCCTGTTCAAGTGAATTCAGCCTTTGAATTTTTCTCTTTTGGTAGGCCTACAAGATCTCCTGCTGCCCCTCTATCCTCTACCACAGTCTTATTTTAGGATGCTTAACTTGTCTCCACTACACTGGAAAACTTGTATTCTGGTTCAGTTGTCTTTTTTCCCCCCTCCATCAAGAAAAGTTTTAATTCTTCTGAAACAGAAAGTCCCTGTTGAGGATGCAGACTCACAGAACTGTGAGCATTGCACCAGGTGACACCAAGGAAGAACAGAATAAAATATACACAAACACACTCACACACTCTCTGAATATGCAACCTGAATAAATGGAAAGGCAGACTTTTCCTACAGTGGACTACTTCCCATCGCTCATGGTGCAATCTGTTTTGCTCAAATCTTATGTTATTTACAAGTATTTAACCTTCCTAGTTTTAAAAATGCAGCAGACGCATTAGTTGAGTGCACTGGGCAAGAGACTTTTCATCACATCTTTAAAATCGCCTGCACCGATTACATCTACAGGAAGCTGCACATTTAAAATTACTGGCATTGTTTTGTCTTCGCTTTCATTTGCATTTTAGTCTCCCTAAGTCTCCTTAGTTTAATGATGTCATCAGTTCATTAACTACGCCCCAGCTTCTATTTAAGCCTGCTAATAGCAGTATATGTGCAGAAACTAGTGCATATGAAGAGTTTTGTGTTACTTGAAGCCACAGAGTTTGTCTCTGCATCCTTTACTCTTCCTTTTACATTTTCTGCTTAGTAGAAGTTGTATATACTATTGTAGTCAACAGCTCTATGGAATGATGTATTTTAAACAAGCTTAAAAAAATTCTAGTCTTAAAAGAACCTCTGAAATGAAATAATGGATGTAGCATGCTGGCAGGCTGAAGAGATTTAAATGTTCTTTCAGCCTGGCTGAAGCTGTAAGACATCTTCCCACAGAACAACTGTTATCTTTTAAGAAAAAATAAAGATATTTCTCTGGCTTGTTTTCCATGCAGACATTTGTAAAAATAATCCCTTCTGTTGCTTTGGTAAGTCAATCACACTAACAGGTACCAGTTATTCAGTGACTGCCTTGGGCTAAAAAGAGCAAATGACAAAAACACTTTTAGGTTGTCATGTGTTAATGCAAAATGCCCCCAGACCCCAGTGCTTATTCATCTTCATCTAGTTGACTAATGCTTTTCCCATGTTGTTACATGTTGGTAAATTAAAGAAGCCTTCCAGACAGTTCTGTCAACAGTTTACTGAAATGTACCTCATTAGTGAGGTTGAGCTGTCACATGAGTGTAATTTAATCCTATTGAATTATCACTCAAAAATGCTTGAATACCAGGCCTTCATACAGTGAGAAAGAAGGTTTTCTAGGAATAGTGTCAGGCTATAAATTGATTAGATGTGAAGCATGGAAAGGAAAAGCCCCAGATTTTTTTTATACTTGCTGTAAGATTTGTGACAGCTCTTTCACTGTGTCTTGTGTTTTAGAGACCTGCATAGAGCCAGGTACATTTCTTTTCAGCATTTGTTTTTCATATTCATAGTAAAGCTGAGAGGCTGAGTGCCATGCTTAAGATGGAATATTTCTTTTTTTCACTGAAACAGAAAGGAGAGAGAGGGAGAAAAAGAACATAAGGAACTAGAAGGAGAAAGATGGATTTCAGTTGGTGTAATATGTGTTGAGCCCTCCTTTTAGAGAGCACTAGGCATTTCAAAATCTTTGGAAATGGTTCTTGTTTTTCAACCAATGGACACAGGAAATATATAGGATCTGGCTCTGTACCTGTCTTTGTGGGGTCTTTAAAAACCCTTTGTTTCTACTGAGACCATGGAAATGGGCCACATCTGCAGATTGAGTGTGACATGCTTGGGAAAGTCTCAAACCAGCATTTGTCTGAAAAATTTGTTAATATTGAACATTTCCATTTAATAATGGTCTTCTTATAATTGGGAGGACTTGGTGAAGAATTTAACAAGAGACAAGGGTAAGTTCTGCCCAATGATGGGCTTTCCTGGGCTGTGGTGGATCAGAGTTCACAGGACAGCTACATTTCCTACACCCTACCTATATATTCAAAACACTAGATAATCAGATCTATAGCAGAAACTGCAAAAAAAATCATGGGCATGTCACAGAAATGGTTTTTAAATGTAGTGCCACAGGGTGATGATTTCTCATTCACCTCAGCAATCCCTGCCAGCAAAGGAGTGGCACAATGGACAAATATACACACAGACCCCACACTTCCTCCACTGCTGATGCAGGGGAAGGTTGAATGGAGAGGTTTCCCAGCAACCTGCCTTGCTGGAGAGCATCCCACAAGACTTGAGCAGGAGAGTGTGCAGGAAAGCTCCCTGACACAGTCCTCTCCCTACTGAAGGTCACCAGGGAGTCTCTGTGGAGCACATCCTCTGTGCTTGGGGCCAGCCCTACCCACTTTCCTCTCCTGCTAGGTATGCTGCCTCTACATATTTAATAAGGTTTTATGGGTTTAGGTGTTGTAAATTATATTCACTTCCTCAGACCTCTAAGACCTTCCTCCACCTACCCTCCCTTACCTGTCAAGTTTCACTGGGTATGCTTTAAATTCTGAAGAGGAGAATCCTGACTTTGCATAACATAAATGAAAGAGCTGGAAAGCATTACATTTTCATACAAATTACATGAAACCCCCAAGATTCTGCCCTTGAGGGGAGACAGCAAAGCAGCAAGTGTGCAGAGAAACAACAGCTTTGGGTTTTGGGGTTGTGTGGGCAGGGAGTAGTGGTTTCATGTACTTCACATAAGAAAAGGAAAGCTCCTGTGCTTTGCAGGTAGTATTTTTCAGGTAGAGTTGGATTTTACTTGGTTTTGTAAAAGCAGGAATCCTTGATGTTACCCTATACAGGAAGAGCTGTATATGTCTGTGGGAAGTCTATATATACTTATCTATGTATGTGTGTATATATATATATATATGTACACACACACATATATATATACACACACACACACACACATATATATATATATACACATATATATACACACACACACACACACACACATATATATACACATATATATACACACACACACACACACATATATATACATACATATATATATATATATATATATATATACATGTATATATATCTGTTTTGGCCTTCTGCACCACTAACTTCACCAGTTAACTTCAGTCTTTCATTACTCTGGATGACCCAAATGTCTAATCAAAATATGCCTAATAATTTAAAACACTTACAAGTGATCACTTCTTTACTATTTTAAACACTAAGACAGGAATAAAACAAAAGGATCAGGTGTTTTCTGGCACAGGCCAAAGCATATGGTGGAAGAATATATTGCTCCATTGTCTCTGGTCATGAGGCTTTAGGTTCAGGAACAAATTGTACACATAATTCTGAGCTCATACACAGAATAGAAAAAGTAATATGAATTCAAATATGAATCCTTGTGGAGAAACTAGTTTTCATTTGGACATAAATAAATTACTATTCAGTAGAATCTATCGACCCAATTTGAAGAGGAAAAAGTAATTTTGGGGTTAAATAGAGTCATGCCAAGAAAGTACATCCTGATTCCTATTTTCATGGTGATCCTTTATCTCTTATAGCCACCAGGGGCTGAACCAGAACTTCATATAAAAGGGATGCTCTGTTTTTCAGGTGACTTTGGAGTGTGATTTTGTGTGCCCTGCTTTCCTGGACATGGCTGAACACCTGCCTGCCCATGGGAAGTAGTGAATTCATTCCTTGCTTTTTCTTTGCTTGTGTGCTTTCCCTCTTAAACTGTCTTTATCTCAACCCATGGATTTTCCAGCTTTTATGCTTTTAATTTTCTCCCTGATCCTGCTGGTGGGAGAGTAAGCAAGCAGTGCTGGCTGGGGTTAAAACATGACAACAACTTAACAACCTTATGCTTTCTTGGGTTTGTGTTCATTCTGCATTACATCTTATAAATATGTGGAACTCCAAACCAGTATTTGTCTTCTTAGCTCAGAACTATCAGTCAGCAGCTTTCTAGCTCTGACCACAAAACCATTCTCTAAAAGAAAAGTAATACAAATTGCATAACAGCTTGCCAAAATGTACCTAAAAAAGCCCAGAGACTGAAAACCACTAAAATTCACTGTTAGTTTCAGAGCTAAAGAATATTGAAATGTAAAAATGTATTTGTACTATCTTTTCTTGACTTCTGGCATTTCAAATTACAGAAAGTGATGCTAAACTAATAGTGTGACTTTCACTTTTTAAACAGTAAATATTTTTAAAACAATTATGTCAAAATTTTATTGGTCAAACCATGTATCTTTCTGAATATAAAAGTCTTCTTAATTGTCTAATTTTCTTTATAGTTGTGTGTTTTCTATTTATTTAGGTCCCAAATGAAAACTAAAACTCTGTAGTTTCACTTGGCTTCTCATTCGTAAGTAAATATATCAAATTCATTGTGGTTTTCACTACCTTCTACTTCCTAAAGAAAAAACGTAAGCAAATATTAATCTGATAAGTGTTGTAAGAGTAGGAAGGGGATAGTTCTATCCATAGAAAATGAGATAGGAAACCAGATACTCTTCTGCAAATGATGGGGTACCAATCCTGAGATTTCAAAGATTACTTTTTTTTCCAAATTCATATGGTTTTTGGAGACAAACTTGGAATCCTAATAGCTTTATTTTCTGTATCTAATTATCTTAGCAAAACAACTACCTCTTAAATGCAGACACTTCACTCCTCACAAAAAGTCCACTGAAGTCAAAGGAAAGATTCATTCATGCCATGATATTTTGCATCAAGCTTTTGTATGGAAGCATCTCATCATCATTTTTTAAATGTTGTATTCTGATCATTGCTGGCACAGTGCTGTAAGTGTCCTTTCTCTTACAATTAGTTAGTTTTCCAGTTCTTAGTCATGGAATGAGCTTATAACTTCACAGGCAGACTTTTGGTTTTAAATAATAATTAGAAATGTGGTTTTGAATATTTGGAATTCTTGTAGTATCTGAGTCCAGTGTACTTCATTTTCAGATTCACTTTGTATTTGCTACTACTTTGCAGGTAGCTTGGAGTTAAAGTACAAGGTGCAGGTCCAAACCTCTTTGTGTCATCAGCTATCATGTGATGATGATGGAATGCTTACAGTCTTTTTAGGTGAATATCCTATGGTTTTTCAAAGTTGGATCACTGTCTTTTCTCAACAAATTACATCTGTGTTTTATATTTCTATTGAAGGAGTGCTGGAGAGGTGTTTTTATGTTTCATTTCATATTTAGGACATCATTTGATGACAGCAAAAGGCTCACTGTTGTTGAAGGAGACCATCTTGGTCCCAGTCAAAAAATTACTTTAATTGTTCCCTTAGGCCAGCACTGGGGTTTGTCAGATCCCTGAGTGAACCAGCTCTGCTGATTGTGCAATCAGAAAACTTCCTCCTTGCCAAGTTAGATGTTCTTTGGTGTTATGGACAGAGTCACCATAACTCCGCTCCCACAGAGGGGAGAGTGGGATCACATGCCCAGGAGAAAGCAAAAAGTTTTATTTCATTGCAACAAGTGGCTACCTTGGCTTAATGATTAATATGACACCCTTAATACAATCATTTGGCTTAGCTATAACTGATGTATTTAAATAAATTGGGTGAAACATGGCCATCACTGCAGGGAGGAAGTTTCCTGCACTCAGGCTTTTACCCAAGTACCTGCTTGGTGGCATTGCTGGAAGACACCTTCTGACCTGTTTTCATGTTGACTAATCCTGATGGGCATTGCAAGAGGCACAGAAAGGCTAAAAATTTGTATTTCAGCATAGATTTTGTCCTTGGCCATGTAATCCACTACATTAGAAAGTCTTTTTGCAGAACTCAAAGAGTAAAAATTCTGTATAGTTTCAAAACAGGAGTAAAAAGCAAGAGTGTTGCCTGAACCTTCGTCACTCACTAGTTTACCTACCACATAGATGCATAGCAAAATAATACACTAGAGTATCATCCCAAGATGTTAAGATCGTATCATTTTCCCCTGTGAAAAAAAAAGAAACTGTATAGCTTGGCACAGAAGTCTAACATAAGAAAAGGGATAGCCATTATTCAGAAAAGAAAATGAGAATATGGAAGCTGATATGCCTAGGACTTTTTGCAGAAGGTAGGCATGATCCCAGAGCAGGCATGTGTGTGACTGGAAGAGGGAATTTGTATTTTAAGGCAGATTTGCTGCTTGTTTTATTGCTCTGCTCTCAAATAACAATAGCTTGCAGAGTCAGGCAGTTTGAAAAGGAAGGTTCAACTTCCACAACAAAAACCCATGAAAACTAGTCGTCTTCAAAAGAATAGCAGTGTTGGAAGACATACTTAAAATGGATTATACTGAAAAACGTTACAAAAAAGACTACTTTATTTCTTTTGTCCTGACATGCTTGTAGATCTAATACTTCAGAAAATCCTTGTCTTCTTCTCCACCATCATTCTTCTGGAGAGGGAATCTATATCTGCTTGAAGACAAACTGAGTGATTTTTTCTTCCATCCTCACAAAAGAGTGAGGCAACAAAGGCAACAATGTGTTGTGTGCAAAGGCAACATTGGGAGTATCAACTCCCCAGTGATAAACTGTCTCTTAAAGCAAAAAGTCTGCTACGTATGAGAAGAAATAGCTTCCAAAACCTTTATTTCTTGGTACATGGCTCTGCTTCCTAGTGGCTTAACAGCATTTTACTAATGTGTGGGTGAAGTGAAATGGTGGTATTTTAGGTGTTCTCTATTTGCCTTTGTAAGGATGCCCAAGAGCAGATAATCTGGTCTTTTTTCTTTGATCTACTACAATTTCTACTAGAAACATTTCTGTGCTGGTCCTCTGAGGCAACTCTTTTGTCTAGCTTATAAAATGTAAATGCACTAAATGGAACTGCTTTTGGGTTACCAGGACAACACTTCTAAAGTTTTATCTCATCTCACAGGTTAGGTGCTGCAAGCACCAAGTGAGGTGCGAGTACCTCTTACACTTTTACAGATTTCATATTCTTAGGCATGCAGGCATCTTAAACATTGAAATGAGTCTGGCTTACAAAAGCTTTAACAGTGCATGATATGCATGTCCATACATCAGCATGAAACCTGGAACTCTTGACAGTTACTGGGAGTCAGACTGGCCAGGTGTAAAGAAAACAAACCAAAACAAAACCCACCACCAAAACCTACCAAAAAAATCCCAAAATGCCACAAAACCAAAGGTCAACATTTTGTTGAACAGCAACCTGCCCAGAAGCAGCAGGAGCAGGCTGCTTCCCAAGGGCTGATGACGCCAAGAGGCAATGGTAACAGAGGGAGAACATCTTAGGCAGAAATTTCTCAGCCCCACAGGATCTGAACAAGAGGAGCAGATCGAGTCCAACAGCAACAACCAGGGTCAGCCAACAGCCCAGGTAGGCTGGTGATTCCAAATTCCAGGGACACGTCAGGCCAATGTACCACTGAGGCAGAAGGCAGATATCCACTGCCTGAGAGGCTGCTCAGGGCACTGGTGACGTGCTTGTAGCCCTGGCACAAACAACTGCCCTGATCTATAGGTTTGTGGTGTCTTGTGTCAAACCGAGATGTTAAACTGTGTGGATGTCAGTGGTGAGAAGGACACTGGTGCATGCCTGCTCGGGCACAAGAAACATGGGAAGAGCAGGGAGAAGTAGATTTCTTCTCCCAGTGGCATCTCAGCTGAGTCTGTAAGCAGAGTAACTTGTATAATGTCCTAATTTACATCTGGATAGGGATGAAGATGTTTGAAAATTAAAAGGGCATAACCACAATCCTGATGACCTCCCACTTTTCTTTTTTCAAATAGATCTTGGCAAAGGAAATAATCTGCTTCTTAAGGGCAGGTTTAAAAAGACTCCAGCTTTGTCACAAGTAGGTTGAGTAAATGTTGAGGACAGACTGTTTTTTCCAGCAGAGAAATCTTTCAAAGTCTTGGAAACAAGGCAGTACAGCTTAAAATATATCACTTTTCAGTTCTTCATTTGGTTTGCTCTTATTTTTTCTCCTTCAGTTTTATGCCCATGAAAAGTGCTAGGTTGACAGACTTGGAGATGAACTTCCCTCTTTATCCAGCTGTCTTGACAATGTACTTCTTCCCTGAGGGACCACTTTTAAGGGGACTGGATGGTAGGCTGACTCCTACTTTATGCGTCTCTGCCAGTAACTAACTGCCTGTGAGGAGATGACCTAGTTCTGGCTGTGAAGGTGATGAGATTTTGGCAGGCCAAACTTCTGGCCACAAAAATTTGAGCTTTAATAATTGCCTTAATCTTTAGGTGAGGTGCTTTTTTTGTTTAAGTATAGAGAGAAATCTATATGCACACAGACATAAAACATATATATATATATATGTATATATATATATATACTTAAATGTCATGTACTTGCTTTGCCTTATAGTGCTATTTGCTCTGTGGGCACAGCCCATGGAATTACTATCTTTACAGCTATTTTGCAGTCATGACACTGTTATTACCATGAAGGAATGGAAAAATATTTCTTTTTTTGGCGTCAATTTTCATTAAATTTCTTACATTTTTATACCAAATAGAGTGGAGACTGTCAGCTACTTCATGCTTTTTTTATGATTGCTAGGTGAACATGAGGGGGTTTTTTACAGATACTGAACTGTGAAAAAATGATCTTTAAAAGGATAAACAGTTTCTGTATAAAACACAGTACATTAATCCAGCTGCAGCTTAATGCAACTACCTGAATTTGATAATTTCTTTAAATCCTGAAATCTGTTGGTTCTCAGTTACTTTTCAATGACATTTAACAGTTAGACTTAAAAATACAGAAGAATGCATTATAAGTTTTACCCAAAATGATTATGGCAGTCATTTGAATAAAATACAGATTTTGCAAGCTGTAAAGCATATCATTATACTATATACTGGTCTAACTAAGGTTTGGTTCACAAACTACAGTGCTCTAACCAAGTCATTAAATCTATCTAAAAGGGCCTCATTTGAGAAGCAATAAAATTTTTAATCATTTTATTATTAAAAGAGTGTTTAATATGTAGCTAATTAAATGCCAAAGGCAGGTTATCTGAGTTTAACCTTCAAAAAGAAAATGATGTATCAAAGTCTGCCTCTGGCATCATGGGATAGAAATGTCATCCTCATAATCATTGCGTGACAACTAGCTGGTGGCCTTTTCTAGAGCTATAGTTAAATTACCTGATTAAATTAATAGCCATTTAGATGTTTTAGGAACTGCACAGATCTATACTAAATGAAAATTAGGTCCATTACATTTTCTGAGTGGGCTAGATAGACCCTAAAATAAAACACGTATGCCATTGTCCACATTACTTAGATTAAGCAATTAAAAGCCCTTTCTTAAAAGCTACTAATTTCCCATAGTGTGCCAAGAAGTAGGTTTACAGTAATGATCAGAGAGGAGGCTTTTCCTCTGCTTTCACCCACCTCCCTTACTATTTTAAAAATACCTCTCAAATGTGCAAACACTTCTGTGTGTTGTGTTGACTTCTCCTGAAGCCCGACCTCCTGGAAAGCAGCAAGGGAGGTCGCTAAGTGTTCAGAACACAGTCCCAGAGAAATCATGGTGGTCCTCTCTCTTCAAGTTGGAGTCCTTCAGCTCTGGGCTTTGTCTCTATGACAAGAGAAGGCCTTGATGGGCACAGGTGTGTGAAATGACAGGTGGAGAGCATTTTCAGCTTTCAGCTCTAGGAGGGTGACTTTAAGACTCCATTGAGGATGTTTTCCTTCTCTTAACAGTCTGATTGCAGAGAGAGGATGGTGTTCAGATTCTGCACATGGTGTTCAGTGAAGCTGGAGGCACTCATATTTCCTTTTGATCCCTGTCTCCAAAACTAACATTGTTTGTTGTCCATCAGATTTCCATGTCCCACTCCCAGTCAGGTAGATTCCAACCACATTTACTCCTAATTGCCAGGTATTCCCCATACATGATTGTCCAAGTATATGTGGTTGTCCATAACATTATCTAAGTGCTTAAAGCAGCTAGAACTATGCTAAAATTTTGCTTTAGATATGAATTTTATAGATGCTTATTCTTTAATCCAGATGTTGATATTGTTGTACAGCTCTAATCCAACAAAATGCTCCATAGGTGCAGTGGTTTAAATACATTAAATCCCACTGAGTTCAGCAGGACTGTATATACATATTTGACGTGGTATGTACACATGTTTAAAGTATTTTTTGAGTGGCACTAGATTTTTAAAAATAAAGAAATCTGTTCCAAACCAGGCTGTCAGTGAGTGGATCAAGTTTGACTGTAAGTCAAAAGTGATCTTCAACCTGGTCTGTCTTAGCATGTGAGATAGAAATGCTTTACACATTAGGCTTTGAAGTGAGGCAATTACAACTGGATTAGTATATTTAACTGTGAAGCATGATTTCAAAAACCCAAACTGCTTCCTATTTTCTTAGTTAACTCCAGCAATGTTTTCAGAGTTAGTAAAATAAAACATGAGACTATCTTATGGAAAAGAAGATATCACAGAAGCTATGGTTTAATAAAACATGGTTTAGAATTTAATTTTTCTTTAACAATTAGAAATGCATTAACACAATATTTATAATAATTTTTGCAGTTTTAAATAATGCTTGCCTTTTTGTTTCTGAAGTTTTAATTTTTTAATTCTACCATGTAAGCAACAAGTTTTACCAGCGATGTGCCAATAATATAAAGCAGAAGTTCCTACAGAAATGTTTAAAATTCATGATAAATTACATATATCAGGTTGCTAGATGGTGATGATAGTAATAGTTGTGCAAAATACCAGTACCAGGTTTATTTGACATTTAAGCTTGAATGAAGTTTAGGGAACTTCCAGGGGAGTAGACTGCTTTTAGGTCAGTGGTGTATCCTCTCATCGTTGGGCAGATAATGGCAGCTAAAAAATAATCTGCAGGCAGCTAAAACCAATCTAATTAGAGAAACTTTTAGTATTTACAAAAAGTGACACTTTTACTATTTACAAAAAGTGTCTTTTTGTATCTATCCCCCAAAACCAAACCAAAACAGCCCCCAAAATCCTAGTATTTTTGCATAAGTGAATTTGGCTTGCCACACAATCACTGTTGTTTTGAAGATTACAGGAACTGTCATTCATAGTAAGTGCAGATGAGTCTTGGAAGAGAGAGGCATAGGATAACTTGGGTTGAGAGTGGGTTGAAAGTGGATCTGTAGAAGAAAGAGTGAATCTTTTCCTCATGTCAAATTGTAACCCGTGTTTCCATTTGTTTTGCATCCAAAGTTCATTGTTGTTACTGATTTTATTGTTTCTCTTGTGTGAGTATCAATGTGTATGTGCTCAGTGAATAACAGCATGACCTACACCCTTTGGGTTATATTCAGGAGGTCTTGAAGTAAAAGAAAAATAACTAATAGGGATGATTAAACAGTGATCAAAGTAAGGGAGAGCTCAGTCAAAGAAAGTGACATCTCTGGAGTCACCTGCAAATCTCTGGAGTCACCACTGGTGTTGCCTCACTGTTTGGCTCTGAGCAAGGACACCTTATCCATCTTCAGTACTTGCAGCAAACCCCTCCTTTATCAGCACAGTGGTTGTTGCCTCTCCTCACAGAAATTTAAAAGTCAACATATTGAAAGAGGTGCTAAATAACATCTGATTTTAACAAGTCTTTTCATTTCATGATGATATGTACATGCTTTGCAGCACTTCTCCATCAAAAAAGAAAAGGAGGTATTTGTTGTGTCAGCACAACCATGCCCAGCTCCATGGTGCAACATCCTGGGGCCAGCTGAGAAGAGAGATGCAATCTATGCCTAAACTAGCTGGATTAGGCACTCAGGCAATGCTTTTAAGTGGGAAACATGAAATTCACATCACTAGGATTTGGCAGCAGTGCTGCCCCTTTCTGATTTGTTGGGTTCATCTAATGTTTTAGGTCTTGGAGAAGTCAGAGTTGGTGGATAGGGTGGCAGTATCAGGAATAGTTTCAGTTTTCAGCTTTTAGAAACCTGGTAAGTGAATTAGATGTTTTTCCCATTCTGAGCAGTAGATTTATGCTGGTAACCCATATATTAGCATCTGCATAAGCTACTAGCATAAATGTTTCTCTGTCATGTGTAGGGAGGTGAGAACCACTAAACCACTCTGATATTGCTCCGGGATGTGTGTCCTGATATACCAGCAGTGAGTTGTGCTAGGCCTAAGAGGAGCTGAGGTTTTGTGATGAAGATTTTTTGTACTGATTTATTGTACTGGAACTATAATAAAATAGCAATTTTACAATTATAAGATGACTTTTGTCTGGAGAGCCCAACATTTTTGTGGACTATGGGAGCACTAATCTTAACAGAATTTAAATATTACCCTTATTTTAGTGCCTTTTGTATTGCTGCTAATGTGTGAGCTAAGGCAGATAAACAAATTACCTTTATATTAAATGTTTGAGTAATTTTTAACCCAAACTGTTTAGTGGAAGCCTGGACACCACAGGCTTTACAGATAGAATCATAGAATGGTCTGGGCTGGGAGGGACCTTAAACAGCATCTGGTTCCAATCCTGCTGCCATGGGCCCAGACACCTTCCACTAGACCAGGTTGCTTGAGCTCCATCCAGCCTGGTCTTGAACACTTCCAGGAATGGGGCATCCACAACCTCTCTGGGCAACTTGTTCCAATTTTCACTGCCTTCGCAGTAAAGAATGTCTTCTGTATATCTAAGCTAAGTTTCCTACCTTTGTTTGAAGCCATTCACTCTTGTCCTATCTCTATAGTTGAAGAGTCCCTCTCCAGCTTCCCTGTAGCCTCTTCAGATATATATGAGGCTGCTATGAGGTTTCCATACAACCTTCTCTTCTCCAGGCTGAACACCCCCAACTTTCTCAGCCTGTCTCTATAGAGAACGTACTCCAGTGTCTCAGAGTAAATAAAGACAAGAGTCTTGCCTGGGGCTCTTCACCCTCCACATAGGACTGATGTTTTTTCCATCACAGTCCAATTAATTTCCATTGAAGGAAATTAATTTCTTAAAGGCACCAGACAAAGGGTGAGGAATACAAACCAATAATGAAGATACAGCGGTGCTTTTTCTATGGAAGGAAAGAAATCTATCAAAAAACCCCAAAGATTCTAACGAATATTACAGCTCCCAGCTGGAGAAAATGCCACTGTAAAGAAGTTCTAGCAGTGCAATTTCTTCAGAAATACATATTTTAGGTGATTTTTCTTTGTTAGTATCTGGCTGACATTTTCCAAATGTTACATCCCTGACCTTAAATCTTTCCTTAAAGTCCCCACCTTGTGGGGGCAGGTCTCCACCACACCAAAATGATTCTGGTGGTACCAGGCTGAAATTTAGATCTCTTTGCTGAAGCATCCCTTTGAGAACAGCTGAATATCTGTTCAGGAGGCTCATTCTCAACTGAGACAGACTATTTCCAGGTCAGAAATTTTGCAAAGAGCTTTTCCATATCCTTTTCAAGAAATTGGCATGTCTTTCCAGTTCATAGCTCCTTTGTGAGGAAGGGAAATGAAAGAAGATGAGCACAATTTGAGCCTGTATAAAACTAGTTACTAGGCTTTGTCTAGAGAAGCTCCCACTGCCTTCAGTAGCAGTTGAGCTTAAGAATGACGGCAATAATTCAAACAAAGTTCATAAAAAGTTTCTGTCTTTGGTTAAGAATCATAGTCTTGTGCTACACTAAGTCTTGCCATTCCATTGGCTTCATTGCAGCAGCTCAGGATGAGCAAGGATGACAGAAATGACCACCTAATCATGCTTCTGGTGAGGAAAATGTGCTTTAAGGTCTAAAATATTAACAGTAAACAGAAATCAATATGTTTTTATGGCTATATAATGATTTCAATAATGGGATATTAGATTTGATAAGCAATGCAAGCTGCCACAGCTGATTAGTTAAATACTAGGAAAAAAATGCTCATGGAAAAAGAACAGTGGCAGTCCTGTTAAAAAACAAATTTTGAAGAATGGAAAGGCAAAGGGTGCATTTTAATGTTTATAATTTGATTGGAGGTCACTTAGTATCAGCAGGGTGCTGAAAACACTGAAATAAAAATGCAAGTGATTTTTAAAGTGTAATTACAGTGATTTTGTCACATCTCATTTTCAAAGCCTATTCATTCTTAAGACAGGCTTGCCTTTTCAGTGGGAAATGCAAAGCACTAGTCCAAACTTCCAGATATAACTGATTTTCCCTCTATTATGAGAGGAAAACAATAAAGCAAAAAATCATATACACACAGTTTACATATTTGTGTGTGCTTATTTCTTCCACCCATATAGTTAATGGGTTTACAGTATTACAGCAGAGATCTGAATTTCTCCATGACCTAAGAACAGGATCTTTTAGGTGCTGAGAGCTAACTAACTCCTCCTTTTAAGTCAGTAAGCAGGGAGGGGTTTGCATGTGTGGTCTGGGCTGAGTGAACACTGTAACCCAGCCATACTCCACTGCTGAGGTGGTCCAGGATGAATTCATACAAATGTGAGGGCATGGGAGCTTCTCAAAGGGCTGTGAGCTGGCAACTGCACGTGGTGGGAGCTCTGCCCTTGTTGGAGATTGAGGCGTAGATCTGTTTTCCCAGCTGATGCAGCTTTTTGATGAACTCTCATTGCGCATTAGAGGTTGCCATATAGGAACAGAGCACCTGGAGGTGTTACTGAAAGGTGGGCCCTGCCACCTGGCTACTGGTTCCTGGGTTATGGGGTTTTTCTTCAGAATGCTGGAAATAGGCACTTTCACTACTTGACAGAAATAAGGACACTTCTTTCCCCACTATAATATTTGAGTATTGAATATAAAACATCCAGGCGTCTGAATTTCCTTTTTTTTTTTTTTTTTTTTTTTTTACCAAATCAAGTAAGCTCAGAGGGTTCTGAAACCTTCTAGTTTTCTTTGCTGAATCAACTTAGGTAGTACACAAGTACAGTCACAATGGGTCTGGAGCTGTAAAGTTTATTTCCACCTTTACACTGTTTACAGCTATTTGGGCCTTTGGGGTGAGCTCAGGAAAAGTGTTGGCCCTGAACTGAAGATCAAGCATGGATTCAAGCAAAACATGCCACAAATAATTGGCCGTGCTAACCTGCTCTAAGTGGAGTTAGTATTTTTTTCTCTTATAGTTAGCCCAGTATTTTCCAGTCTTCCATAAAAGGCTTATTTTGCTTTTTGGCATGAAGTTTGGGGGCAGTTTTTGGAAGGTAGTGTTGTTTGCCTTCATTTTAAACTGTCAATATCTCATAAAATTTCACTATGTGGGATAAGCTCCCTATCTCTTTGCTAATGCAGAATATTGCTTTGTTTGAATCTGGTTTTAGGTTAGGGGTTTTTGTTGTGTTGGTTTTATTTTATTTTATTTTTTTAAGAGCTGTGTAATTTTTTTTTTTTCAACATGGCATTTGCTGGCTGCCTGCACTTCTCCTTTAAATACTAGCTGGGAGATACAAACGTGCATTACCTTCACCATTTCTGAACAGTATATTTATCATTTTTATTATTTATGTTTCTGGCTTGCAATGTAGATGCAAATGTATTAAATGCTGTTAAGACCTGTGTGCTTTAGCATCTGTGGAATATCATCACACCTCCAAGGCTAAGCCTGCAGCTAAAGTGTTTAAGAATTTATATGGCCATTCTTTTTCTCTCTGTGTGGCATTAGAGGGTGGAAAAAAAAGGCAATAATGAAATGCATAACCTACATCCACAGAAAATATAACTGGTCTATTTATGATTGTGATTCACAGTTCGGTCACTAGAAATATACTACAGCTCTGCAGGTTTATGCTTTCAGTGGTTATTTGTTAATGGCAACTCCTGCACACATTTTCCCGCAAGTCTTTTGGATTTCAAGGGAAAATGTGTCCTTCAAACAAGTAGTTTCTTTGAGGGATCTTTCTGTAAGTGGTTTCCACTGTGTATTGACTACTCATAATATTTTCTGTTATCATCTTGTCAGGGTTCAATTCATTACTCCATTCATTATTCAATTTGTTGGGCCATGAGCATCTGAATAATTGAAAACTGCAGAAGTATTATAAATTATAGTGTCGCCATGAAATCCCAGTTTTAGGGTTTATGGCTTGACTTTAAGAAATCACTCTCTGTTGAAAGTTGGCATATGAGGTCTCATCTTTAAAACAGAATCTTACCAGTGTGATGGTTTTTAATGTCTCTATTGCTGCATATTTAAGATCTCAGGTTGCCTGTGTACATTAAGTTATGGACTTTTTAAAACAGTTTATCTGTTTTTTAATTACTATTGCCATCTCAGTGATGTGGGTGAGGGACAGATAAAGAAATTAATTTATTTTGAGGTTAATAAGCAATTTCCAGTTAATTAAAAATCTTTTTTTTTCCTCCCTTCACAAAGTAGAGTTAATATAGTTCCCTTATACAAAAGACAAAATATTTTTGTAGTGTTTTTCAGGTTAAAGATATTCCTATACAGAAAGATAAACTGGTATTTAGCTGTTATTTTAACTAAGTACAGTATGTTTTAAATGTGTTTTTTTAAATTTTATTCTTAGCTCACATGTTTTGGTTTGGAGTACTATTATATTTCTACTTTCTGGATAAGTTGTATCAAATGGCACCATATTTTTTTAAGGCAACAACTACTTAATTCTAAAAATATGAATACCTCATAGACTACATTCTTCTCTTGGTTATGTTGCTGAAAGACCAGCCAAATTGTGCCAGGGTAGCCTGCACTTCTTGTTTTGAATTTTTAAACATTTCCTGTCTTTAGGTTATAGACCAAGTTTGGGAATATATGCCAAAATAAGTGAATCTGTAATTGAGGCTGCAAAATTATTTTTTTGTCTATTTTGGTGCTGGTTGGGCGTAGCCTCAGATGCTTCATCATCAGTAAATGTCAGGATCATCTGATTTTGTTACTATAATAGAGGAAAGCTTTTAGTCATGCTCTTGGCAAGCTAAAAAAAATAAAAAGAGAGAAGCAGTGATGAAGTCTCCAGTATCAGCACTCCCATTACCATGTCAGCCGTGTTCCTGGGATTGGCACAGCCCTTTGCAGAAGGCAAGAGAAGGATGTTTTCCAGTACAGTGGTCCAGGACTCAATGTCAGCTCTCAGAGCTTGATCCGGCAACCCAAACCTGGGTCCTTAGAATCCTTTCAGGTACTTTGGCTGTCCTGGGCTCCTACATGTTTGTCCAACAGGGTGCAAGGCTCCTTAAATCCTGAGGGATAACAGCCTTCTCTGTGCAGGTGCCTCAAGTCTCTTACAACCCATTTCTGACCCAAGATTTGAAGGAATCCAGCCTTGCCAGCTGCATGCCCTGGGGAGCATCCCTTACACCTTGCCCTTCTTTTGACCAGTTCTTGTTTTCACTGAGCTCAGGCTCTTCTGTGCTTTGTTGTGCTTGAGGGCTGCTGCAGAGTGACAGCTCGCTAGAGCTGGCAGCAATTTCTTACCAACAAAATAAGTCACCCAGAGGAGGCAAAAATGGAATTCCAAAACATGCTTTAGAATCTGACCATCTCCACCAACCTGGAATGAAAAACCCCACTTTTGAGTCTTCTCAGCAAATGGCCCCAGCATGCAGCAAGTGGCCCCAGATGGCTGTGGCTGCCAGGGATGCTCAGTTCATCTGTCCAAGAGCTCTCTGAACAGGGTTCACAGGGATGGCTCCATGGGAAGCACAGCCCTGCCAGCACAGCTGGCCACTGTGTGTTGCCTTCAGAGCTGTGATGGTGCTGCAGCTGCAGGGTGGCTGAAAGCCAAAAAATGCAGGGTCTCTCCTGGAAGCAGGGAACTCATTTGGGATCTCAATGAGGTTTGGGAGAGTTTCATTTGTGGTTCAAATCCAAGCATGTGTTTACCATTTCCATAATTTGCATTGCTTGCATAAATTACCTTGTGGGGCTAAGCCTTTGTACTAGGCAGGAATGAGTAATTTCATTGCCTAAGAAAAGGGCTATAAAGTATGTTTACTATATTCTTACTTCCTGTGAGCATCTAGAGCTGCTTCTCCATTCTGCAGGAAGTAAACATGGGCAAAATTCATCCCTTTGTAAGCTAAAATCTGCAGCTATTATCACTGCTACTCAAAACTTAGATAAATTTTTCCCAGATTGAGGACTCAACATCTGGGTTGTGGAAGAGCTGGAAACAGTAGCTCAGTGTTAGTGTTAAAGTGCCAAGTAATCCTCATGTGTGTGTTGTGCACATGCCCACAGGGCTGCCAGCAGCTCGACCTTAGTACAGCTGAGTCCAGCTGGAGTTTTGCTCCCAGCTTTGTCAGATCCAGGGATTCACTCCTGTATTCTCTACCATGAATCATTGGAAGAGTAAGGATCAAAAAAGTCTTCAAGGCTAGTTGAGATGCCAAAGGTGATGCCAAAGGTGATGCCACAAAGAGAGGTGATGCCCATGGTTTCTTATGGACAGGTACAAAAAGGCCAAGTAAAGGTGTAATGGTCAGACCACATGGAAAACTCACCACATTCTATGCTGTGCTCACGCATAACTAAATCCCTAAACACATGTGTAGTTATTCAGCCAATTTATGCACGTTAATTTCAGTGAAAGTGAAACAGGAGAAAGTCTTGAACCCTTTAGAACCATATATCTTTGTGGTAGAAAAAGGGCAGGTTTGTTTCTACTTTCCTCTGAATCCCTCATAATGCCTTGATGGCATTTTGTTTGGATATGCCGTAGATGGGCCCAAAAAATACCAGGAAGCTTTATCAACACTGTGGATTTTGGAGAAATATTAAAAAAAAAAAAAAAAAAGCAAGTGGCAGATGGGGGACACAAAGACACATGGCATCAGTCTGGTTCCCAAATTCATCTGTTCCATTATTTCTGTGTTACCTGGTGACACAGTGCTGTCAAGGTGTTCCTGCATAGCCAAACCCCAGAGACTGGTTCCTGATGATACTCCTTAGGTCAAACAACCAGAAAGAAGGGAAAACTATGATGTTGGGAGGGGTGGGAAGAAGCATTTGGGCATATGAGATTGCCCACATTAGGAGAGGAATCGGGACCTAGTTTGCCACTTGGGCCCATGGCGTGTGATCCATGAGGTAAGTGGAGGAGATTATCTCTTCTGGCAGGGATGTCAGGGTTGCCCAAAGCCCCTGGGAGGCAGGGGCTGTTGAAAGACAGTCTGCCTTCTGCCTCCATGGGACCAAAGCGAAGTGCTTAGAGAGCAAATGCCTTGTGCATAATGGAAGAGGGGTGGAGAAATAAAGGGGTTTAGATCTGTGGAGGTGCAGGTAGGGACTGTGATAGTGAGCAAGTGTCAGTGCACCGTAGAGCTGGGGAGTGCAAGCAACTAGAGGGGAATGGGAGGAGGGAGGGGTGATGAGCAGGGGAGAGGATAAAAAGGTTAGCAGTGAAGTATGCAACATCCTACTTGCTTTATTTTCTGTCCTGTTATTGACAATCTTATTTTCAGTCATTATTTAATGGGCAGTTAGTCAGAGTAAGAAGGGCGATTACATGTGGTAAGCACAGCGATTAAAGCAGTGGGGTAAAAAACTGCTTTAGAAAATCTGCCCAGTAACATTTTTATATATATATATCAAAGGAGGCAATGACATTTTCTAGTAAAGCAAGGGTTTTATCTGAAAGCTGTTTTTCTTCTTTGTTTTCATCATTGTTAAAAGCACAGGCTTTTCAAAATACAGTGAAGAGTTCTCTTACCAAGCTACCACATATTCCACTCCACATTGACAAAGTCTAGCTTGCATTTGCAAATAACTGAGTGGTTTTGAGAGATAAAAATGTTTTTATTTGTGTTTTAGAATGAACAAATCTGGGTTAGCTGTGAAAATACATTCTCATCTTCAGCAGTGGGAGAGCTGCCTTTTTGCCTCAGTACAACTTAGAGTGTAGGATCATATTTAATAAAGAGATATTTAGTTTGCTATTGGAAAAGGATTGCTGCAGAAGATATGAAAGCTACTTGGATATTTTTATAGAACTTTTGCATAAATCTTGTATCCATAGCCTGATCTAGTGACATAAATATTAGCAGCTTGTTTCTATTTCACCTGCTAGAACCACTGCTGTCCTACAGCAATAACCAGCAAGGGAATAGAGCTATTTGCTGCTGTCATAAATAAGACAGGGTGTCACAGCTGTTTTCATTTGACTGAGCAGTAATGGAGTTAATTATACTTCCAGTCTCTTTGTTTTTGATCTGTGTTTCCAAAGTCATTTGAGCTTCTAGAATTCTTGTAATTTTTTTAACCCTTTTTTCTACTCACACGGGTTAGACATTTTCTGTAATTTGCAGGTGATCTCACTGTATAATTTTTTCTGGTATTTATACATGCTTTTCTTATGAGTTTTATTTTATTGTTCTATGAAAATCTTTACTAAACATTAATGTATTTAGTTTTCTTGAGCAACATAACAGATAGAGAGTGTGGTCTTTTTGAAGACCAGGCACATGGACATACTTTTGCTAGAAAACAAACCTGTTTTCATCTCCAGCAATGCAGATAACTTACTTTAAGAAAAAGGGCAGCATAATACTTTGATCCAATCAATCATATTTCTGAAAGGATTCATGTTATTAAAGTGTCAAAAGGATGGCTAGACTCACACAAATAGGGAAAAGATTATTCATATTTAGGAACACTAGTCCATATAGCAGAGCAGCATTCAGAGCAGCACATCAGGCAGAACTTAATGCAGGAAGTCCTCTCTGTTGTTGAAAGAGCTTTACAAGTTGCTTGCAATATTATTCCCCCCCCCCTTTTTTTTAAATTGTTTTTTTTTTATAATGCAACAATACTAGATAGGAATAAGGGGAAGTATTTGTTTTTAGGTATTTATGGAAATATATTGAAAGTTTCCAAATTTTGCTCAAAGAATTTAATAAATCTGTAGTCATGCAAAGTGTAGTTGTTAAAATGTCTGTGATGGAGGCTCTGATTCTGAGCCAGCTTTATAAAAGTACTGGTTTTATGGGAGTCAGACACCAAGCCTATGTGACAATCACACTGGACACCTATCTGCATATCTCCATAGCTGAAAATAGGCTTTGAGATGTGTTTCTAGTGGTTTGCAAGCAAACAAGAGACAAAGTGAAATGCAGGAGCAGCAAGTACTACAATTATATTTCTCTAGTCTTAATAGTCTGCCATTGCTAAATTTCTGAAATACCCTTGGGATGGAAAGCAAGGAGGAAGCTTCAAGAGTCAGACATAAATAAGGTTGCTAATACACACTTAAAATTTCAAAGTTACTTGTAATTTAGCATGACAAAAAACATGATCAGTGATATGTGCCAGCATAAAAGTGTGTGATAAGTAACTTTGTTCTTCGTGTGGTTGCCTAGTTCTCAAATCCAGTTGCCACACTATTACTGCGGCACTGCAAAACAAAAGGATTATCTATTATTTTATCCCCTTGTTTACTCTTTTTGACAAATAAATAATTAACTGAGCAGACAGGATGAGGGGAGACTGAGATGAGATGAGATGAGATGAGATGAGATGAGATGAGATGAGATGAGATGAGATCAACTTCCTAGAAGTCCTGTAAAAATGTCCCATTACTGGGACACAGTGGTCATGACACAGAGTTGACAATGTGCAGGAGAGACACATCTCATGTGTGACAGCGAGAAGTCAAAGTTTCCATTTTCTGCTGCCAAAACCTTCAACCATCCCCCACCCCTCACCCCCAAATATGGCTATGTATGATCATGGAAACTTTCCCTGTTGATGGAAATTCTGGGATACTGGGAAGACAGTTATGCTTAGCTGAAAGATAGGGAGAGATTTGGGGATTGTTTTTGTTTCAGTTTTGGGTTTGTTTTGAAGGCAGGTAAAATTTAAAACCCAGATTTCATTGTGAGGTGTGTAAAATCTCTACTTTCAGTAATAGATTTAGCCAGATACAGCCTTTTACTACAGAAGGTCAAATCTTTCACTCTGAAGTCTTTCAGACTCTGAACCAGTTTGCATATTGAGCTCTCAGAACTATTTTCAACTACCAAGGGCATCTGAGCATGAAGAACACATTTCTTGATGTCTTTAGTTACAAATTGGCACAGAGATGGGCTAGTAGTATGAGGGGGGGGGTGGGGATGGGGGGGCCCATGTCTTAAATCCGCTCTGTTTATTACCCAGGAAGTTTTGATCAAGTTTATGGTGTTAAAGACTCCAACATATCAACTCCATTGAAGAACAGGACAAGCTATTGTAAATATGAACCATCAAAGCATTAGCCATTTCAATGAAATGAAGCAAATCAATTGTTTTCTATAAAGGTGCCTTTCAGATCTCCTTTTTCAGGTTCTGAGATCCCTTATCAAGTTCAGCATTATTAAATGTTGGACTATGGACTGCAAGAGTAATTTTTTAGGACTTCTAAAGGGTCACTTTGCTGCTAACATGCTTGTCTTTGCATTTATTTTACTTGGCCTAAACAGAGTGACTCACACACACACAAATATACATAAACCAGAATTAATTCTGTTGCATATAATACCTGTTTGAGCCTTAACCCAGCAAAGAATTGGAGGACTTAAAGAAAATCAGAGATGTGTTCAAATGCCATTGTAAGATGGGAATAACATATCTGATGAAATGTATCCATTATGGTGATCTGGTTAGGCTCCTTACTGTTTATCTGCAAGAATAAACTACAGCTTGCACAGGGGAAATAGAAGATGTTTTCTCTATGGTGCATCATGTACTCACCTTTGTAGACAGCTACAACCCTAGATCAGTGGGATAGTTTCCTTTTCTGGGGCACCCATCAGCTTCTTGAGAGATGCTGCAGAAATGCTGAGCCTGTGTTGTCCATATTGGGGCAATACCAATGGTGTGTACAAGAATTCAAAGAGTGGAGGATGCTCCCTTGTTTTCTGTATTTCCTCTACTGGACACAGTAATGGAATTAAAAATGGAACTTTGTTTATGTTGAATATGCAACCTTCATCCTTTATTTAACTTTAGATAATTCCTGAAAAGGACTTTTCCATTGAGATGGAATTCCTTTACTTCAAACATGAGATGTCCATCTCAAAGCACACCTTTAAGTATAACTAGAAGATTAAATGCCTTCATAGGATGGGGTCAGTGCTTGTAATTGAAGGTGCCTGACATTACTTTAACATATGCTTTCTTTAACATGCCAAAGTCCTGAGCTGCCATGTTTCAAAGAAACAAGAGGCTAGAATGAATTATCTTCTTTCAGTAAAAAGTAGAATTTCCTCTCTAAAATTGCTCTGGCTTGAGCTCCATTATTCCCAATATACTTTCCAACACCAGTGACAGGTTTAAGATCTGGTATTTGTGATACTTGAGAACAAAAAACATATGATTTATACCTCTGGAAAGACTGTATTTCTGGCTTTTTAATGGGACAAACAGAAGTAGCACCTCACTTAGGAATGTCCAGAGCCATTGCAGATTAAAGCTCTGATGTATGTTTATACACAAAAGTTATTTTGTGTCACTTTAAAACATGGCTTTAAATAAGAGTTATATCTTTACCAATTTAAAACTGAACCTGGTAGCAATTTAGTAAAATGGGTTTTTTTGGACATAATATCTGTTATATCATACAAGCCTACTTTCCAAAGCATGCAGTTAAACAGAGCTTACTGTAAATTGCTTGATTGCTCAACTTTCTTCCCAGACTCAGCTCAGTTACTCAGTAGAGTAACAATGCTATAAAACTGGGGAGAGAGGAGACATTTCTTGTGCCTCAGTGACTAAGTAATTCCAATAGTCCCACTTTCATGTGAACCTAGTCTGCTCTTCAAACTGGACATCCTGTGAACATGGAGGAATAGGTCAGGAAGGAGAGTAAGCAAGGTCTGTTTTCTCTGGTTTCTTTTTTTTGGTTTTTTAGAAAAACAGTCTTTGAAAAAGGAAATTCTCTTTGATGGAGTTTTAAACTGTATATTTGCATAGTGAACATTTCTCTAAAAGAGGTAATGGTAATGCTATTCTGACAGTAACGTAAATCAACCTTTTCCTATGAATTAAAGCTTCAAAAATTATAAAAGTATTCTTGCTGCATACTGATATCCTCTTATTCTTCCTCCACATTTTTCCTTTCTCTTTACAACTCCCTAAATTATAAGGAATTAAAAGTCCATTAGATAGTATACATTAACATATGCTATTGTGGTTTTAGTTAGCAAGCATGGGCAGAGGCTGCTGTGTGATGTGATTTTCCATTACTGTCCTTTGAAGACAAAACATAAAATTGTTTAATACATTTTGCTATTAAAAAAATAATAAAATTCTAAACTATGACAAGTGGCATAAAATAAGTAAAGAAAATATTTATTTCTAAAATATGCTCCACATGAATTCCTGTGTTGAAAAAGGCTGGTTTATCTCATGAAATACCATGACTAAAGTATCAGGGTTTTCTGAACCATGTTGAAGAAGTCTTTTATAACTGTCTATAGACTACCTTCTACCAAGGAAGTCTGACTCAATTTTTTAAAGTAGACATAGTTGTCAAACCCCAAAATAATTATTTTTAAACCAGAAATAACAATTTTTCAGTTCTGTTTCTCTTACTTTCTATCTTAAGTCTGCTAAGTACCCTCTAGGAACAAGTGGCTATAGCCTGTGAATTTTTATGTCCTTGACCAAGTTGGTTGGTCACCCTTGTTATGTCCTTGTTTCACCACATACACAATGGCATAATGACTCTCTACCTCATGCAATGGAAACTGGACTTTACATTTAAAAATTGTAAAGTGTAGAGAGAGGCTTTGTCAAATTTGTAACAATTTTAATTGTGAACTACCACAGCTGTACAAAATATTGCATATCCTAATGTTATGTTTTCTACCAGCTTGAAAAATTTTCTCATCTTACTATCACAGATTTAGTGGGAAATACCAGGAATAAATCTTAACAGTCAAAGAAATTTACTTACAGTTGCCTTTTCTACTCCTATTGGTAGCAGATTTATATCTGTGACCAGGGAAGTAGTCATCTGAATGCAGTCATGGATGATTTTAAATTAAACATAAAGTTTAAGAAAATTCTGGCTAAATGTCATCAAGATCTATCATACCAAGCTGTCTGAGAGGGTAAAGGGCATTCTCTGAGCTAGATGAAGGGCAAAAGCAGATCCAGAGCCAAGAAAGTCCTGCAGTGTGGCACAGGTATTTGGGGACAGCAAAGGAGCCATCTGGGAGAAGTGGGGTTTATCACTCTGAAGGACAGGAGTGGGTGATCTCCTTGTGTCCCCATCTCCTTCCCTGCCTCCCCTCATCCTGTATGCCAGGCTGCTGCTGCTTTTGCCTGAGCCCTTGCTCCCTAATCTCTGCCTACCAGCAGCTCTGTATGTATCTACTCCTTTCCTCCACCCCATCCAACCATTTCCAGGCACCCAGCGCTGTGAGGTCCTGAGCAGAGGGTAATTTTTTTTTCTCCCCAGAATCCAGCTCTAACTTACAGCATTTGTTTCTGTATTAACCATAAAAGGAAAAGAATAATTTTGAAATCAATGTTTAAATGTGAATCAGAATTCAATATGTGGAGGACAGAGAATATTTATAGCCATACTGTTTGTATTTTGGGATAAAAATAGCCTTTTCATGAAAAATGCAGTAGTGACCAGAATTCCATTGTTTCCCCTACAACACATACATTAAACAGTCCTAAGTGGATAATGGGAAAGAACAATAATAAGGATAACGATAGGTTACAGAAACAATTAGGTAAGGAATAACACATGACAGGTAATCCAGTCATAAATTTATAGGCATGCTGCTCTCTCTTCAGGAGCCCTGTGAGACACAGGGCCAAAGGCCAAATACATTCCCAAGGAATGTGTACTGAATCGCATGCCTGCAGACTGCATGTTATTATTAGAATTGTAAAATGTTATTGCTGATTTTTATATATCACACTGTGTGGTTAATTTAAAAATGTGGCTAGACAATTTATTGTGTGTTTGGGATGGCTATTTCCAATACAATTTTCTTTGATTATTTTAAAATGTGATGTTAGATTTAATTCTTTTTAAATGCATTTTCAAACCTCAGGAGGACTCTCAATGAGGCTTAAAAAGCTCTTGGTACCTCAGCTTTGTTCTGGCATTTTGGCTTCACACTTATCCACTGAACAGTGAGTGCTTGTTTTCAAGCTTATTTTCCCCAACCCACCACCCCTTTTGTTAAATGCAACCAGTGCAGTGCCAGTTGAGGAAATGGAATAAAAACAATTTAAAAGCAGTGGTGGGGCAATGAGCTGGCACGCAGGGCTGTGCTGTGCCTGCACTTTACAGACACATTGCTCCCCCTTTAACCTGTTTTACCTGCACGAGCTGAAAGGAGCCCTGGGTTTTAGACTTCATATTGGGATGCTTGGATTTCCTATTGAACATTGCTGGCAAATAAGAAGTAGGCAAATACTTTCATGCTACCCAGAGCCAGTAATGAAAGCTTTCAATGTCCAGAAAATGGAGTTTCACAGTATTTTCAGGGAGGCTAATAGCTTTTTCTCCCACTTTTGAATTGCTGCAGGATGTCTGCATTCTTCTATAAGCAGAAAAGCTGTTTCAGATTACTTGAAGAGGCAGCTTGATGAATCACTTCAAATATCCCTCCCTAAAAAGACCAGTCCTCCTTCTACTGTTCTAGGGAGTAATTATGAGATATAATAAAATAGCTGTAATATACTGGGTTTGTATGAAATGAAATGAAGTAAACTGAAGTCCAGGAAAAAGGCTTCAGGTTCATCTACTTTGCACCTACGTAAATCAGGAGAAACCCTGCCAGCTGTACTGCAGAAAAATGAATTTCAGTGTCTGGTGTTTCTCTGAGAGCAAAAGCTCCACTTTCCCTGCTCCTGCAGGTCTGTGTGATTTTGCTCACTTATCCTCCCTTGTTAGTTGTTGCTCCAAATCACAGATTGTGAGGAATTTGGGGTATGGATATATTAAAGAAAGATCAAATATTTAAAGGAACTGATCAAGGTGTATAGGGTGCTTTCGGGAGGGGAAGGAATGAAGAACTAAATATTATAAAGAACTTCACTTGACCTGAACCTGAAGGTACTGAGCAGGTAAGGTGTGGGTGGACACATTTATAGATATCCCTCAGCCTTTGAAGTCCTATGTAGTGTGAAAAATATTAGAGCAGAATACTAATAGTCATCTCCTTTTTCACCCATCCTTCTTTTTCTCCTATGCACACATCAGTGCACAACACTGTTAATATATGTTGTTAATAAAATGCCAGTTTCAGTTTGATATTTTCTGATTCTCCCTCTATTTCATCTCCTTTAACTTCCTCTCTTTTCCAAACATCTGCTTTGTCCTTGGTAATATATGGCACACACCTAGAAAGTACAATGATGGTGTAATTTTGATGTGTTTCTCATGTGTTAAGATGATTGTTAATTATCTGGCTAAAACCAATTCTATACGATGATGTAACACCACTTCCCTTTTAGTTGAATTCCCACTTATTTTAAACACTTGAGACTGTGCAAAGTGTGGTTATTCAGTGTAGGCATTTCTAATGTGAAATACTTCTGAAAATACACCAAATCCCTTTGTCATGAGCCAGCTTTCAGTGAGGTCTGAGTTGTGATAGCCTGGTGTAAGGTTATCTATTAACAAAACACTTCAGTTCTAAGAGTTGCCCTGGTGGCTTTGTGGAAAATAAATCAGATCAAATTTCCCTTCAGAGGTGGTTTGGGTGCTAGCAGAACTCCAGCTGTAGCTGTTTTTCATAGCAGTTTTCATTTTATCCCCAGAGTTAAAAGGGAAATGTCCTCATTGCATTAGTCATACTGAATAAATTATGGAATAGATTTTCAAAAGCTCCTAAGTAAAGTGGCTGTATTTTAACATTTATCCAGGTATCAATACTCAAGAGCCTTTTCACTGGCCCCTGTGAAAACCTGGATGTGTTTAGAGGTGTTAGGAGCTGAGACCTTCAAAAAACCTCTGGTAGTTCACCCAAGCAGTCGCTTGAGACTTGAAGCAAGATGTTGATTTTTTGTCCAAGCTAAGAGCAGCCATGATGAGCTCTCATTCCCTAGCCCTGTTCTCATGCTCATAGCAAAATGAGGGTTTGGAACAGTATTCTACAGCATAAGTAGAACCACAGGAAAGGAGGCTTTGCTGAATGCTGGTTCTCTCTCTTACTTTCAGACTCCCAGAATGTTGTAAAATGTATTGCAGCTCCTTGACGTTCTGCAGAAATGAAGTGCTTTTTGACAGCTGCTGTTGATGGTAAAAGGCTTTGTTCCTCCTCAGCCATAACAAAACATTCCAGCGTCAATGGTTCTGAAACTGGAGGGAGAGCACAGACCTCTGAACTGTTTTGTTTAAAGGTTGTTTGCATGATTTGGAAAGGAGTTCTTTTACACTCCAGAAACAGTAATTTTTCCAAACCAGATGAAGGGTATTAAATGGTTAAGACTAAGTACGTGGGCAGCCAACGTATGTGCCACTTCTAAGAGAAAAAATAGCATGTACCTTATTAAAAGCAGCCTGATAGGGTCAGTAGCCCAGTCTCAGAATACCGCCCAAGAACAATTTCAATTTTAATAGCTTTTACTATGTATTTCATAAGCATGCCCATTGAAATTGAGTCATCAAAGCCTCCCAGTTCTTCCAAGACAGATTTTAGCCCGAGAGCTTGGAGTAATTATCCCACTGGATGTTAGCCTGTGTAGCTATTTCAACCTCGTTCATCATTTCAAACAGCTACATACTCTGCCTGCTAATTTCATCAGATGGATTAGCCTCTCTTTCTTGTCTATCTTTTTTTTTTTTTTATTTCTGGGGGCTGAAATATTGCCTTCTTCTCCTGTTTTAATAAGCTGAGCAGGCATGCACCACTGCACCGCTTCTGCCTCCTATTTCTTTCAGCTCAGAGAATGATCTTCTGGGGGAAGAGCTGGGACTAAATGTGAAGGTGAAAACTTGGGCACTTTTACCTGCAGGCTGGAACCACCAGTTTTCAATCCAAGTCTGAAAACACAGTCTTGAACCTATCTGAATTTATCTGCCTCTCTGTCCCCAGTGTCTTCTAAGCAAGTCTACTTTTCTGCACATCTTCCCCTTTTTTTAATGTGCCAATGGCTTTTCTTGGCTGTGCATGACACTGCGTGTCTGCTAATGCACAGCTCTGAGCAGCCTCAACTTCTCCCAAAATGCACTTTGTATAGTTCTCAAGTATAGAAATACAGTGGATCTGAGGCTAGATAAGTGAGTGGAGTAAATGGAAGTCTCTTTCCGCTGACTGGTGCAGCCTTTCTTTATATTCTCTGTCACAGAACTGACTAGTTACTACCTCTGGTACAATGTCCAGGACATTTTATTTGGTGCTCTAAATTTACAGTGATATTAAACCTAGAAACAGGTGGTTATAGATAAACAAAAAATACTGACAAGTAATTTTTTCCTGAGTTTCTAATGTTAAACTCTCAGTGAAGCGTCTTACTGCATATGGGACTCAGTCTGCACCTTCATATTATCCCAACCTGCATTCTGCAAGGTCCTCTGGCAGTCCTACTTTTAGTTTATCAGGTAGCTTATTTTTGCATTTGGGCACCTTTGTTGAATAGCTGAATGGCCTTAGTATTTAGGAGGATCTGGCTTTATCCCTGAGTCCTCAGCATCCTCAAGGATGGCAGTGTCAGAACCTTTGTGGAAGAGACAGGAGGCTGCACCTCCAGACACTCCCTAACTGAAGAATTGGAGCCAAACAGAGCATTCAAGGCACGCTGTCTGCTTGCTTGGCTCTTGGGGTGTGCTACAGCCCAGCTGCTGACAAGCTAGGAGAAGAGTGAGTCTTTTCTGAAGGGAATAATAAGGGAGGAGAGGACACTTGCCAGAGGAGATACTCTGCACTGTGGACCTATGAGCACACCTAGGGCTAATGTAATTATGGGCAAAATGCTTCATAAGAGTATTTGTCAACAATCTTCTTTATAGGTTAAATAAATCTGTGGTTAGCTGGTGAAGTTTGCTTGAAAAAGTTCCTTACTGGGTTATCTGGGTAACTAGACAGGAGCCATATAATTTCAGAATGACCTTGGTGTTAGGACACATTGATATTTTAGGCAATGTTCTTTTAATTTTTGCAAATTTGTGACATTAGTTATGGTTCAGTACCAGTATCAAGATCATTAGTATTAAGTAAAATACTTTTGAATTCACAGGGCAGTAATTGCAGTAGATTTTTCAACTATTATTGGTAAGTTTTATTCTACTTGGTCATCATCTCAAAGTCCTTTGGCCAAATCTTATCTTCTCTATGAGTCAAAACATTCCACTGGTTTTTGTTCCTTCTCATCAGCCATGGAAGCCATACCTGTGTCCTCCATAATTTTATTGACTTAAAAAGCCGGCCTCCAGGGAAATCTGCCAGTTACATGGAACTTGCTCTGATGGCATGGAAAAACCACAAATGAGAGTGGATCAACCAAACTTCACACCTGGTCTTTAAAATAATTTATGTGGCATTCCCAAAGGAGACCACAGTCACAGGGAAAATCTAAAAGTGTGGCTAGGAAACTGCAGTTATTGGAATATGTCTGCCTGGTAACAATTGCAAAAACCCCACATTTTCTTAAGACAGAGAAAAGTAAGTGTTAAGCATCAGTGTTTTCAACTCATTGTTATTCATTAGCAGCAACTCACACAGAAGTTTCCAAAGAATGGCCATCAACCAAAAGAGTGACAGAGCAGACAGATAAATTGATATAAAGTCAAGAGCTGTTGATTGCTGAGGAGAAAATAAAGAACCCATTAGGAATGCGTTCCTATTCCTTAATTCTTTCCCTCCCCCCACCTAGCCCCTCAACCCAACCAAGGCTATTACACACATGAGGACACACATCTTCAATCATTTTATATCCTCCCTAGCACTCTACTAGCTGTGCTTCACCCTCTTGCCTTTCAGCACCACGTACAAACAGCACACAAATTCCCTCAGGACAGTGCACAACTCTGTTTCCTCTCTCAGCAACAATCACACATAGCAGCTGCATGCCACAAGCCACAGGCAGAGTCAAGGTTGCATGTTTGTTCTTAGGACCTCTTCCTTTTGTTCTCCACTGATAATTTTTCATTTGGTCTTTTTTGGGTGTTACCATGGTGGCTGCTCTTCAGCAGAGCAGAGTTCTCGTTTGAAGAAAATTCCAAGGGAAAAGGAATTTTATATATCTTTCTCTAATTCAAATATTATGTGCATTTTACTTCTTTGAGTTGACTGAGTTTTTTTCTTTTGAAATTCAAATCACACACTGAATAACTACACCTATTACATGGTTATAAGTAAAAAAGAGTCTCTTGCGTGCCTCCTATCGTGTCCAGTTTGCATAAGCTTTATACTATGCTGCTTCAAAGATTATGCTGGAAGACATATATTCAAAGGATATATAAGGTAAATTTACTTTTGATTGTTCTTTGTGAGGTAAAGTAGTTCTAATGAATGTCATGGGCAAGTGACACGTGCTGGAATTAGATCCTGGGCAAGTTTCTGTGTTCAACATTAGTAATAAATATTATTTCAGTAATTTGTCATAGCCCTATGAAATAGATTATATTGGCCTTTTAAGAGAAAGATTTGGCCCTAGCACTGTTCCATTAGTTTTGAAATAAAGTGTGTTAGCTTTTTTCCAAAGACTATGTAGAGGAAAATGTAGAGTTTAGCTCTGCCTAGGATGTCAGGAAATCTGTTCAGTGATCCAAGTAGAGTATTCTTTTATCAGCAAGGAAAGCCTATTTTGTGAATGTTTCTGGTAAAATAAATAAATAAAGTTGGAAAGCTCCTCTTTCAACTCTGCTCAAAAGCGGGGCTGAACAAGGAACCCAGGAGCTGTGTTGTGAGAAGACTGTGGAGGTGTTGAGGTGGTCTGATGAACAACCGGAGTAAAGTGCCCCTGTGGAATTTTTTGTCCATATTATAAATGGACCTTGGCTGTTTCCAACCCAGGAGGAAGGTTTTCTGAAGTCACTTTTGGAATGTGTTGTTGGGACAGAAGCATAGCTTAGACATCCTATCAAAGCTCTGAGGTGTGTCTGTCCAGAAATGGCTTATGTCAGGACACTGAACCTGCATCCTCTGGAACAAATAATTTTTCTACAGGTAAAAAGCTCTTAAATTCAGTTGAAAGCTTTACTTCATTTAACATGCAAGGTTTGGAAAAATTGAGCTTTTTCTGGTTTGAGGAGGGGATAAACAGAGTCCTGGCATCTGCCTATGACAGGCAGGGAAAGAGTGTGTCTGCGTCCTGATGCCAGTAGCCAACTGGCTGTAGGCCCTTGTTTAGAGGGCTTGGAGAGTAACAGCCTTCCACTTTACACACCTTTACATATTCATATGTTAGACAAAATAAAAATCCTCAGGACAGACCACAAAAGATAAGCAAAAGAGAAACTATGTGTGTGACAGAATGACAGTCCTACCTTTAAACATTTTAAAAAAGGTAATTTCAAATGGAATTAATAATTATTTAAAAAAAAATTACTTCAGCCTGCATGTCAGTTTTAGGCTGTGGCCCTTTTTCTGAAAGAATTATTATTTACTTATGTTTTAACGTATGATAGAGCCAAACAGAAGGTACCTCTCTCCTATCTTACAGAATAACCATGAGAATCAGAAGTGCTTGACACCCAAGTAGCCTCAACAGTTGGTACACTGTAGCTGTCAGCATGAAATCGAGTGCAAAATTGCCAGATTTGGAGTCCTTCCTAAAACTGCTTGCTCTGTCAAGTGGAAGTAAAGGACATTGACCAGAAAAATGACACAAGATTTTTCCAGAGGCAATCTTTGCAGACACTCCATTTCACCTATACAACAGCTGTATCTGCACACTGATTTTCCAATGTAGGATAGACTTGTCACTATTGCTGCCTCATAACCTGCACAGAAATCTTGTAAAAATCAGAAGAAAAGACCTAATAGTTTATTTTTCAAATGGATACAATTTGGTCTGTTCAAAAGAAAGATGGGCAGCCTGTCATAGGAACTTCCTGTTGTCCTTACAAGTAAATTTGTAATAGTAACTTTGTATTATCTGAGCAGAATTTTAAAGCTATTTCACAAGATTTGAAAGGATTTATATTATACTGCTTTCAGTGGAGGATTGAAAAAATGATAAATTTTGGTACTACTGTTGTCTAAATAGGTATATACATATAGATGTGTAGATACATATATTTTGTCATTGTTCTCTGTAAAAACAAAGCAACTTTTATTTGGTTTTGCTTGAGATGGATGAAAACTTTAGCAACAACTTGTCCCAGGAGGAACATTTTAGTAGTTATCTTTTAAAGTAAGGAGGAATGGCAAATAAGGAAGATAAATTTCTTCAGAATAAATTATAATGTGAACAAAATAGTCTTCTGACACAATGTTTATTTAGAAATAGTAAATTATTCTGTCTTTCAAAGGCATGCTATGGGGTTCTCTTTTTGATTTTTTTTTTCTTTTTTTTCTGTATTCTCTACAAGTATGGCAAATACTATAGTTTTGTCACCAAATTATTGTACTGAATCAAAGGTAGTGCATCCTTTATGACTGTGAGCATTAGGGGTTATCCTAACCTAACAAGATATTAACAACCCCAGTCAAGAAATACAAAATTTTGGAGGAGCAGAGATGATATGGGAAGATCATTCACATTGCCTACATACTAATTAAAGAATAAGCCACACTCCAATTTTAAAAGAGATTTTAACCAAATTAACTCCCAGAAATTGTTTACTCTCTCATCCTCATATTGATACTAACTTATATTTGAAAAACTAATAAATTGTCCATGTCCTCCCCAAAGGGTTTGATCTAAAGTTCAAGCTTTTTAAAGTAGTATATATTGCCATTAGGATAAAATATTGGGTAGTACTATCTCCTCGACACCATATTTTTAAGAATATGCTTCATGCCTCATTTACCAGAAATGTATTGAGATTTTCCTGAGCCAACCGTCAAAGAATAACTTGACATTTTTCATACCATGATGCCATGTTTTTTTCTTTTCTTTTTAATCCCTTTGCCATCCAAACTGGTAGTTTGAATTGCTCTTTTATTAATTTGGGGTTTTTTACCACCTAAACCGCAAGTAGAATATGTTTGTGTACAGCATATGAAATATCTGTGTAAGAAATTAATAGATTTTCAAAGAGAAGATAGTATGATAGAATGTATAAGAGCAAAAGAGAGTTAAGCAGAATAAAATAGCATGGAAGGGAGTGATTCCTGCTGGGGGTAATTTCACGGAATTTCAGATGCAAAGGAGGGGGTTTAATTCTCAGTTCTGGAGCTGTATATTTCATGTTGGAGCACCTCCTCTTGTTTGTTACCAGAAGTCTGCCCACTAGTGGCTTCTCCTGCTGCCTTAGTGTTCCCAATATATTTGAACAATTCCTGCCTTTAAACTTCCTTTAGTTTTCCCCTTGTTACCACTGCTGATGGGTCCTGATCCTGTTGAGCATTTCTCTTGCTGTGTTGCTCCATGCTTTCATAAAATGACAATTTTTTCTCCCAGTTATGCACTAGAACAAAGCTGGGGATGATGGGGGACAGAAGGGACCAGAGGTTCTCAAAAATACATCATTAAAATAGCCAGAAGAAACACAGTAAGAACAATTCAGAGTGGAATGTGCATCAGAATGTGAATGTTAAGATGTGTTTATAAAGGATGTCTTTTCATACTTTTTCACACCTTACAGCCCAGAACCAGTTCCACTGATTTTGGCAGAGCTACCCATGGAAGAAAAGGCAGGTGCTCTTCTCTCTTCCCATCCCTACAGGACTAGTGAGACAAATCCAGAACAGAAGACAAGATTGTCTGATAATTTTATTCACACCAAACCTGAATAGTTCAAGCTCAGGTCTGCATCTCCTTAGAACACATAGATCACCAAGACCACAGTTCAGGAACATAGATAAGATTCAAAAATCCCTTTGGCAGCAGATGAGCTGTAAAGCAGCAAATCACAAAGCACAACCTACCACAGACAGCAAATAGTGAATAAACAGGGTGAGCTTTGCAAATAAAAGAAGGAGCTGGGGTTAATTCAGGTTCACAGAGGGCTTTGGAACTGAACTAAAAATATATCTCTTAAATGCAAATAGAGAAAAATGATAGGCATTTGCATGATTGACAGCCTTTCGCAATAGAAGTGTTGCTATAATTAAGCAATAATGTATGAGTGAGTGTACATTATGACAAATTGGAAGCTTGGTTGATTAGATTGAGCATATAAACTGTCAGTATAATTATCACATTTTAATCATTTTTCTCCATTTTTTATAACAGCATTGTCTTCAGCCTCATTTGGTGCTTATTAGATTGATATTCTAAGAGGAATTGTACAACATAAAACATGTCCTTTAACAGGATGAACTTTATATAAGACTTTAGGTATGTCTATAAATATTTATAATGTTGGCTGTTGTGCCTCTACTTTTTACCACATCTTATGTGTCAAATCATGTTAGTTTAGAGCTTTCTTTACCATGATAAAATACTATAATCTGAAAGTACTTTATACTCAGTAACTATTCACTCACTATATATTTTAAGCTGTCACAGGTGAAACATATCGCAGCTGAATAATGAGTTAATGATACACACTGCAATGATTAACAAGATGCTCAGTCAATCAGTGTGGGAACAAGAATTTTCCATTTTCATGCAGCTATGGTAAAATGCATGTAGCTTCATTAACAAGAAAATGTTTGTTGTTAACACCCAGGGAACAGCAATGTTTCAACCAATTTAAAGGGTTTAGTTTTATGCCAGTTCCTCTTTAAAAAAGTGAACCACTGGTGGGGTAAAATGTCCCTGAAAACGCAGTATAACAAAGAAAATAGAGGTTCTTAACATGGTCATGCTCTTATAGTCTTACCCTATCTCAAATTAGATCTGAGCAGTTCTTTCACCAGTGTTGAAGTAAGAAGGTGGAGGGTGGTCTGGGTGTTAAAATAAGGGTCTGTGAAACAAAATTCTCCAGGCTCTTTCCCCATTTCTGCCACTGGTTTTCTTCTTGGCCTTGGGCAAGATGCTTATCTGCTCCCCAGATTAGCGGCCCTTTGGGAAACAGAGATACATGCAAGTGCTCTGCAGGGATTATTGGAAAATTAATGTGCTCTAGGTCTCAGTTTACTGCTGTTAAAATTCATATTGTACAGCCTACTCCAGGCTTTGCAGCTGCTGCAGAGAGAGAAGTGTAGATTTTGTGGCCTTTCTGGCTAAAGGTGAATTTCCTTATTTGAGGAAAACTATCAAAGTTGACAGTACAATTGTTCAGTGAGGAATTGCATAGAACAAATCACAGCAATAGAAAGACCTTAATTATTTTCTTATTGCTTTAAAAGGATTCTGTAGCAAGGATTTAAATGACTTTTTCTATGGGCAGATTGAGAAAAGATTCCAAGCCAAAGAGGTGTCTTCTAGATATCATTCCTTCCATGTCCTCTACAGTACATATTCAGTAAATAGCATTATCTTTTCTCTCAAGATAGTTTGTGGTATTGATAGGGAAATATGAATACTGAAGTCCTTATAAGTTGATGATTTTTGAAAGTGGAAAATTGTCAAATAATCAGGTTGAATATTTGGTGTAATTTTCTTTGCTGCTAGAAAGTTGATGCTAGAAATATCTTAAAAAAATTATACATTGTATGCTGAATTTGAAGAATAAGTGCAAGAAATGAATTTGAATTCAGAAGTGCAAAGATTGATGTAATAAACTCAATTTTAATTGCAAAATATTCTCAATCCTTTGAAAATTTAGTTCTTATCTCAGCTTTTAACTTTGCACTCCTCCAACGAAATACTTGAGCCTTTCAATAGTCTTCACTAAGTTCAAGGTGAAGATGTTACTTCCAGTCTTGGATATTGCTGTCTGCGCAGAATAATCATGTCCAATTCTTAGTTCTTCTGCTGCTACTTCTAATGACCCAATTACCAGTAAAATGCATAAAAGCTAGACCTCAGCATTGATTTTTTAACTTGATTTTCTCAATAGCTTTCACAAACCTGAACTTAACATGTTTTTATCATAATTATAAGGATTTGATGCTGGATCTTACTAGGTTTATTTAGTGTTTCAAAAGGCTCAGTGGAGCCCCTTCAATGAACTTATCAAGGAGCCTTATTATGGCATGAAAATTGTATTAAAAAATTACACATAAATGGCTGTGTCTTGATTGCAAAACAACTTAACACCAGAGTGTCTCAAAACTCAGTATTTAAACGCCATAGGTAGAGACACCTGCCACTAGACCAGATTGTTCAATGCACCATCCAACCTGGCCTTAAACACTTCCGGGGATGGGCCATCCATAGTTTCTCTGGGCAACCCCTTTACCACCCCCTTCAGAGCAAATGATTTCTTTCTAATATCTAATCTAATTATCTTCTCTTTCAGTTTAAAGCCATTCCCCCTTGTTCTATTACTACAAGCCCTTGTCAACAGCCCCTCTCCAGCTTTCTTCTAAACCCCTTTAGGTACTGGAAGGTGCTATAAGTTCTCCCAGGAGCCTTCCCTTCTCCAGCCTGAACAACTCCAACTTTCTCAACCAGTTTCCCCAGGAGAAGTTGAGCAGCTCTTCCAGGTATAGTTTAATATGACAGAATTCAGCAAGAAAAACTGCCTGCTCCTGCCAAGACAATCTCTGGCTGCATTTTGCATTGCCTTGAGATTGCTGCCCTGGTAAGTGACAGCACAAGTGTATTGGAGATGAAGAGTGCTGTGTCTTGACACTGTCGGCATTGCCAGGGAAGCAGATGAGCACTTTTGCCCATGTCACAGGGTGCCTGGGTGCACCACAGTTTAAGGAAGCAGCACAGGGATGCGTGCTGGCAGACACAGCACCACCAACCATTTGCTTCAGAGTCCCAGCTCATGGAAATGTAGTTTGGATGGTCTAGCTTGATTTAGTATGGCAGAAAAAAGCCCTTGCATCTTGCTGGGCTTTGGGATTGGTAAAACAGTGTGTGGAGCCCTGTGAACACTTAGAGACTTTGGGATAACCCATCCCAAGAGCACAGGCTGCTGAGGCTCAGCGTGGCAGTGTGGCCGCTGCACAGAGCTCTGAGGAGAGCTGGCTGGCCTCCAGGCACCGGGCAGCACAGCCAGGGCACAGGCACACCTGTCCTTGTGCATCTCTGTGCACTGCCTGGCCAAAACTCACCAGTGCTCTCAAGGACACCGTCTCCCACACATGGGAGAGCACTACAAAAATAGTTATCTAAACATGTTACTGCTACCACACAAAGTAGCTCTGGGGTATCTGTGCTGGGACTGGTAAAGAGCAAGAGGAAAATTTAGTTTTCAAATGACAGAGGGCTTATTTCCTCACTGGTGAAAGAAGGCTCTCTGTGTTGCATATATCCCCTCATAATTCTTCAGTGGAGAAGGTGACAGTGATGTTGTAACCTGTAAAACATTCAGGTTTAGTTTGGGAAAAGAAAAATAAAAATAGTAGGTGCTTGGATCTCATCTTGTTTTAAGGATTCTTCTTCACCTCTCACAGTGTGAGAAGATTAATTTACTTTCCTTTTTGTTTTGCACCAGTATGTATTCCATAGCATTAATTTATTCCTCTAGGTCTGATAACATCGGTTCTGTGTCCATTGTCATCTAAGCATATAGATAATGTGTAGAAATGATAACAAGGTTGCATTTTTTCTGTGCTTGATGACTATTCAACAAAAGTAGCCTGCTAAGCATTCTTCTTAGATTTCTCTATTGTCCAGATTCCCGGAAGACCCTGAAATAATTTTCAGTCCTGTAAAAAAAGTATAAATTGGTTCTTGAATTTAAACATCAGAGAAATACCAACTTTCAAAAATAGTAAACAGCTTTTAATTTGGCTATATCTTCTACATAGGCACCTTTTGTTCTTGAGATTGCCTAAAAAGGTTTTTTGTCAACCTTCTCTTTTCACTTATGCACTTGGTAAATTTTAGCAGAAACTCCTGAAAGAAAAAAAAAAAGTCTTGTCCTTGCTAAAATTTCTGGAGACCTGTCCAGAAGAACTTAACATTCTCATACTTTGGCATCAATGACTAAAATCTCACGAGATGATGGCCTTTTTGATAAGGGGTATACTTCTATCATTCAAGTGAGCTGATCTGTAAGCCTTTCAAAACAAACTACCCAACAAAAATAAAACCCTAAACCATTTAACACACTGTATTTTTGAAAGTTAACAGCAAAATTCCCCTGGTGATGCAGCCATTCGGAAAAAAGACTAAATAAAAAGCCCAGAAGGACTGTAGACAGGTAAAAGGTATTGTTTTAAACTTACCCCAGAGTCTTGCCCTCTTTGGTTTGCAGGTTAGTCAGGTTCTTCAATGTGCTAAGTTTCAACAAACCTTAAATAAGACTGAAACCTTTCATGTGCCGTCATGTTTTTGTACAGTGTTCAGTTAGGACTTTGGTCCTGTAGGACTCAGACAAGTCCACAGTTTTTGGACAAGTCCACTGTTGGAATTGTATTTTTTCTGCTTCTGAAGGAAAATTATATTATTTGCAGAGCTACATTTACACTGGGATTAGCCAGTTCGAAAGACAGCAGAAATTAAGCTGATCCATGGACTCATAAGGAGGAATGTGTCTGACTAAAATGAAAGTAAATATGAGATTATTCAAAAACATATGTATACACATGGAATGACAAGAGCTTTATTTAAAGTTAAGATTTTTTTACAAATGGATTTAAAACATTTACCTGCTCTGTTGTTTTACATAGAAGTCTTGTCTTCTGTGTCTGCACATGGAATATATCTTTCTAGACAAAGGATTAATCATCAGCTTATACTGTATGGAACTAGAGTTTGCCATTTGTAAATATGTGGATATAAAATGTATATGCTACAAAAATAATTTGGAATTGTGCATCTTTCCTGTTCTTTAATAATTGAAAGGACTCTGTTCTCCCCATTTCTGATTATCTGCCTGTTTCTAAGTTTTGGAAGCAGAATTCCATTTTCAAAATGCCTGCTATTTTTCACTACAACTAAGTCACTGACAAGTTCTCTTTTCAAAGTGGTTTCCTATGCACTTGTACAACATTATTCCACAGATTTGCTATTGAAATGAAATACTGCAGTGACCTTTTTAATTCCCATGACTTTTTACAATCTTTGAAATTTAGCACAACAGCAGGAGTTTAATCATATTCACTGATGTAAAAGACAAAATAAGGCACCTCTACATTCAGATAGAGATATGACCTCAAAGGTGCAGAGCCTTGAAAGAGTCGTTGGAGATCCCCAAGGACAAATACAGCAATTTTGCTTGTGGTCTACCTGTAATCTCTGACTTTGCCTCCTGATAACACCAACAGAAATCTTGCATTTACATTGCGTACCAGAGTATTTTGTTCTTGCTGCATGAACACTGTTGTTTTCCTATCAAATAATAGTCTTATATTGCTTTTTCTCTCTGTTCCAGTTTATGTCCACTTCACAACAGTGTCAAGGTGTGAATTTCCAAAGTCTTTGATTTTCTTACTGCTGCAAAGTCTGAGGCTTTGGTTTCATTCTTGTCCTTTTTTTCTGCCACGGTATGGAAGTTCACCAACAAAACAACCTACACCACTCATCTGCTGGCAGTTGTCTGTTCTGTCAGGAGGTTTGTCACTTGTGTTGATTGATGCTAGGTGGACCAAAGGAAGGCTTTAAAAAAATCCCAGCGTATTTATCCATTGCTCCAGAGTGACAGGGCAGATCAGCTCTCTTAAATCCTCTTCCCATGAAATGACCATGATGGGGTGACTGATGTAAAATCCTGGCAGCTCTGAGCTGTTTTCATTGTCAAACTAGAGGAGAGGAGCAGTACATGATCACTCTGCAAAGGTTTTTTTACTGCTTAGCAGTTAAAAGTACAGTGTGGGTACTTTTGCCTGTGTGTGCTCACACATAAATGTGCTCAGCACAAGACTGTATGCAGTACTACACCAAGACTCCCTTATATGCACGTATGCTTTTTTTCTTCCACAAATTGTGTCTTGAATGGCAAAAAATCATGGTAAATACTGTTAAAAATTACTCTTTTAAAGTTTAGGTCCAGCTGGCTAAAGATAGAGCAAAGGGCTAAGATCAAGGGTTAATATCAGACCACTTACTTTTTTTAGCGGGTATACTATCAGTCGTATATACGAAGGAAGATTAGCAGTGGTCAATGAATTCTGTCATAAGGCTTTTTTATTTTCTCTGTGAATTGAGTCAATAGCTGTGGTTCAGTTAATCAAAATTAATAGAGACAAAATGATCATCTTGAGCTGGCAACCATAGCAGAAAAAATAGAGTCCTGAGGCATGGTGGCTCCTGACACCTCTGAGCAGACAAAGAATTGCATTGATACTTCTTCTGATGTAACTTTTTGTTAAAGGAGACTCTGGTTGTTTGGGAAATTATTCAAACATCAGCCGCGAGCTCTAAATTCACATTTGTGAAGGAATGCACAACATCACCTTAAATCTTATTGGATTTGCTCTTTGCACATCACTCTCAGTAGCACATGGTTTTGGTAACTTCCAGAGTTGTTGAAGCTAAAGCAATGTATAGAGGATGCTTAGCGGAGTTGCAGAAAATTGTGCACAACTTTTCACTTGAATTCTAGAAATTAATTTCTTGGGCCAGAACATGTGTCTTATGGTTCCACAGATTTATATAATGACAAATTGCATAAGACAAATTCTTTTCTCAGTATCTGCTCTTTAAAAATTTTAAAATAAGGAAGCTTATGGGCTGCTTTGATGAAAGGACATTTCAGAGCTGTATTTGCAGTTATCTAATAGCATTTTTCTAAATTAACATCTCATTGTCAATCAAGCCCAAGCATCAAAACCATAAAGCTTCTTTGGGTGGATTTAACTGACCTAAAGTTTTCAATGAACAAATGCCAAGTCTTCCTAGTTTGATAGTTTCCCAGTTAATCCACAAAGTAAATCTAAATAGTGAATAAATCTGAGCACCTGCTCAAAAGTTGCAGAAAAAAGGGTGAATTATTAATTGCAAATTATTTTCTTAGCTCATGTTCAGTATTTTTTGAGTCATGCATTGTGAAAATTTAGGTTGCTGAACTGGTCAGCTTACAACTAGGTGATAAAACTCTAAGAGAAGACAAATCACATATTCAGCTAAGATACTATTCTTAGAATGATAAATGAAGTCATTTATCTCAGGAACCTTGTTCTTGACAAGATTTTGTTTGACCAAAAACTGCTCCAAAAATACATTAGTCTAGCAATACTTGCTGTTAAACTCGACATCCACAAAGGGATCTTTAACAAGCCATTTGTGGCCCTTCATTACAAAATTTACTGCACAATACTTTATGTGCTTCCATATCCTTCACATAAAGCACTGTACAGTAGTTTCAATAAAATTTGTGTGAAGTGCTTTACAAAATTCCATCTAAGCAATGGGATTCCATCAGAAAGAATGAGTACCTCAGTGTGAGACTTTATTTACAAGGACTTTCCCTGTAAATGACTAAATCATTATTCAGTTGAGAGACAACTTACTGTAAACAGTGCATTGCTTCCAGATGTATCACCTGTGATCAATAGGTTTCCTTTCTGCCTCAGCACTTGTTAATATTGTATATGGGTTTGATTAAATGTTTAAAAACATTTTTTAAGTGACAGAATTAAAAAGGATGGACTCATTACCAAAAACACTCAGCTTTTAATGCCAGGCTAGAAAATATTTACTTGTGCTATATCATCTTAGGATGGGATCTAATCACATCTAATAACATGTCAGACTGCTTTTCATTTATATGTGGATAGGAGGCACATGATCCAAGGGAACTCTTCATTTTCTGAAAGAGGTGGCACAGATGAGATCTCACTACACTGTTATTCTCCTAATTCAACATTAACTAGAATTTCTTTTTATTAGCTTTTAAAATTACTTCCTTTTGCTATTTTGTTTTTTCAGTCTCCTTTGCTAGTCTGACGTTGTAAGTCTCAGGTTTTCAACTGAAAATCTACCAATGCCATAAGTATGTAAAATTATACAGGTAGACCCACTTCTTGGGTTGTCTGAGTGTTTGTGACAACCCCTGGCAGTTCTTCCAGCTTCATTTGGGAAATGTCCTTGTTGTTGGATACCACAAGGCAGAGTCAAATGTCAGTGTTGAAGACCAAAGTTTGCAATTTATGTGACATGTGCTGTTATTTCTTGAAAGAAGGTGTAAATCCTTTATTTACTTTTCTCTCCCCATTTTTCCTCAGGATGTTCAGACATTTTAACCTAAACACTCCTGTAAAAAGAATTTTTATGGGGTCCATGTTGCAGGACACAGAGCTCAGTAAGGCCTCTCATATTTGGTAACATCTCAAATTGCACAACCATGCAATTTTCTACAAGAATTTTGTCTCCACTTCATGGGCTGCATGATGTTCACTTAAAAACAGCTGTTTAACACTCCCTTTATCCTCACTTTTCAGAATATGATCCCATGCTGTGAGTACACACAGCTTCAATTTGACTTTACAAACCTAGATTAGTTTATCTTTGTGTTTGCTTTGGAGTGAAGTTGTTATATCCTTGTTTAGTGGAAAGGAAAAGGAGGCACACAGAGAATTAATTTAGACGTTTCTGATACTTAGGCCCTGGTTTGTTTCATGTCCGCATTATTAAGCGACATATCCCACCTCTGAAGCTCATCCCTATGGATTGCAGCTCCAGCTGTGATGGGTCAGTGCTTCAGCTCCCATCTAGCATCCATGGTTAAGGAAATGGCTTTAAGGACCTTGCCCAGTCCTATTAGAATTGTTGTCGTAGAAGCAGAGACAGAAGCAATTTTCCAAGGTAGCACTCAGAGATATTTGCTATGAAACTATTTTTTTCCCTGCTTTTTGGAGGCCTCTGGGTTTGTTAGTAAATGCCTTCCCAATGTGATTGTAAGCAAAACTAGACCATGCTTTATTCATTTTGACAAATCAGTTAAATTACTTTTCCATCACACAGCTCCTTATTTGATTTAACAATTAATCATATCAATGTGGAAATTGCACATCAAAATGTTATTGCTGAAGCTGGCGAAAAAGCTCAGCTTGGCTTTGCCTCGGAGGCTGGCATTTTAAAGGGAACAAACTCCTTTTACCATGCCAGCTTGAAATAACCCAATGCCACTGCCAGAGGCAAACGGCTACTACATACTATTCTTTACTGTATCTTTCCCTATGAACATCTGCTTTTCCATTATGGTTGTCCCTGTTGTCCTTACTTTACCCTCTATCCTGAAAAAACCAAAACTAGCCTAAACTGGAAAATTCCCACTGCATCCTTGTCCCAGTCTGTCCATTTTTTTTTGTTTGCCATTTGCCGATTTTTTGTTTGTTCAACATTTCAGATTGAAGACTCCTTTTCATCTGGTGAACTGGTGCCAGGAAGAAAAGACAGCAGAGCAACAAATTCTCAGCTGTTGTAACTGTCTCCTGTTCTGATATTGCCATTTCCTAGTTTCATTTTCTAGGCCTGTTCAAAAGGGAGTTGTCATCACTGCCATTTGAGAATGCTGTCTGGAACCTACAACGATTCTGTGTGCAAAAAAAGTGAAACAAAGGAATAATCTGAGCAGATTTAGTGGTCACGTTGAAGTGGTGTAACTTCTCAAATCTAAAGCTTGGCCAAATGGCAGATGTTTCTTTACAAGTGGGCACAGAAGGCATTTTCTCAACACACAGCCCATATTGAAAAATAAGAAAAATTGCAATGATTGGTGTTTTGCAGTTTCATCCCTTTCATCATTTTTCTCCCTTGTCTCAGCAAACTCAGCATTAATTTCTTCCTGTCTTTCTGAGTGGTCCTAGCCACTAGGAAGAGTAGCCAAGTTAAAATAAAAAGATGAAGCCAGAAGTAAGAGCATGTGCCTGTGTATCAGTAGGGGCTCTCATCCCACCTTACCTGTACAGGGTCAGATGCTCTCAGCTACACCCATTTAGGACACTGTAGAGACATGTGGGTATTTTGTTATTTCCCAGATCATTGTTATTCTCAGCTCACATGATTCACCCTCTGGATGTTGAAAATGCTTATTTTCAATAATGAATATTTCAGCTACTGAGATAAACAGCTCTCATTTTACGGAATTATATATAGAGCTTGGTTGCACACATTTCACTTCCAGATGCTTGCCAAGTGCAAGGCTGGCTGAACTTTACAGTTCAGAAGCCACGAATCAGGCCCTGAAAGTCAGGAGACTGCCTTTAAAATAATAGAATCTCAAATCAGTGCTGGCAGTATTAATTTGCTGCCTGGTTTCTAAGCCCTTGGGGATTCTATTTTCCCTTTGCAAATCCACAAGGACAGAAACTTTTGCGTTTTTTAATGAAAGAAGAGATGGGGTAAGCACAGAGTAAAAAGCAAAAAGACCATGAGAATTGACAAGACTGACAAGAGGGCAGGCATCCTCTGCAAATACAGTGAGAGATGAGACTTGAGCCCAGCCTTTGTGGCTTGCACAATGCCTTGAGAATTCATGCTGGTCTCTGCATTGAGCACAATTCTGCATCAGAAACCATCTGCAAAAAGAAGTGTTGAAAATGTCTTAGGTTGTCTTGGTATGCAACAGAAGTATTTTTATAAACCAGCATGGTTTTGAAGATTTTGTTTTCTCTTTCTACTGCAGGAAATGCTTAGTGGCAGAAGGGAAAGATCTCTGTCAGAGATCCTTGTTCTGTTCTCTACTTTTATATTTCTGGCTACATCGGGGTGCTTCTCTGTAATAGGATCTGCTGAGTTTCTCAGTGTTACATTTGGAAGGCTGATAGAGAAAAGGGACAGTACACAAGGAGGTGGAGGTGCCCCAGGCAGCTGTGTCTGTACTGATCTGCACATGGAGGAGTGGCCATTCTTGTACCTATGAGAGGAAACTTGTCCTGCACTGACAGAGCTGCAACTCTCATCTACTTTTGTGAATGATGCATTCACATTCATTGACATGAATTCATTCACATGAATGATGCATTCATTCCTTTCCACCACACAAATATATCCTCTAGGTCTCTTCTCTGGCCTCTCCTGTTCCTTAGCCCTTCATGTGTTTGTAGGGGAAGTGCTACAGGCCAGGAAAGGAGCTGGAATAGCACTAGAATCTCTTGTTCATGAGAAGCAATGTGTTCTCCCTGGGGTCCTGGGTGTGAAAACACATCTGGAGAAGGGAAAGGTGTGAGAGGGACAAAGAGAGGGTCTTATCATTTTGGAGAGAACTCTACCTGACAATCAAGGCACGGAACAAAGGAAAGGAGTAGGGCTGGACATAGAAAACGGAAATATTCCAGCAGCAGGAGTGGTGAGGGTTGTTCTGTAGAAAGCAGGACTGCTGAAGCCTAATCACAGGTGTCACTCTACAGGCTACTTGAAAGTCGGAATTGCTGCCTGCAGAGTTTTTCTTTGTTCTTGGTGTATCAGACAGTCTCATCAGCTCAGTACTATTCCATGTTGCTGTGCAATGAAAAAGCCTAAACTGCCCCTTTGCTGAAAGGGATATAATCATTTGCCTGCTCCTTCATCCTCTGGAACCCTGCACCCTCTGGAAATTATCAATTAAGAAACACAATAAGCCTTTTTTTTCTCCTCTCCTTTATTGTACAAGCATGGCACAGATCTGTAAGACCCTGGAATTGTTGCATAGGTCAGCCCATTCTTTATGCTCAGTGAAAGAGCAGCACTTCAATGTTACTCATTTTTATTGTACTCAAAGTGGTTCTATGTACTTGACATACATAAATTATTATGATCCTTTCCTGAGAAGCTGCTTGGACACTGCATGAAATACAGGAAAAAGGCAACATGCAAATGCCTAACTACTTGTGTTAGGTTTTTTTTGCTTTCTTTGAAGTTACTCTTTTTAAAACCAGGATTGTACTAGCAGAGTGTGTTTAATAAATACTCTGGGCTGAGGCATCCTTAAATGTCCTTCCATTTTATTTAAGGGGAAAAAAAGGAAAAGAAAGAAAAGCAGGTCTTCAGGGAAGCTGAGGCACTTGGATATGGCATGTCATTATGTCAAGGTTCTAGTTTTACCTAGAACTTTTTTGCAGCTCAAGGGAAGAAACTTTCCAGCTGGATAAATAATAACCTTGAAAAGGCACCAGACAAAACACATAATGTACAAGATATGAAAAGAGATCAGCAAAATAACCCCTGGCTTACAAGTCCAAAAGTGTAATGGTAATATAAACATTGTCAAAAGTCAGGCTCAGTTACACCTTGGAAAGGCTTAAAATGTGTACATGGAAAAATACAACCCTAAAGTCCTGAATGGGCTCAGTTAAGAGGGTTTGGATGCAAGATTTAGCATCTAGGATAAAAACATGGTATCAAGCATTGGACTGTATCTGTTTTCCGTGTGACACCAAGCAGATAAAGAATGGATAATGTACCTGTTTTTAAAAGGCAGCAGTAGATATTTGGAGGAAATTTTGGTCTTTATCGTAATTTTTAAGGGAAGAATAACTCTTAAGAAAATGGAAGTAAATGGAAAGAGAGAGTGGATACCTGTGTTTGGTTTCAAGACAAAGAAAATACTGGGGATATAATCCCTCTGAACCTCAGTAAAGAAATCAGAAGTCTGACAGATTAGTAAAAATAATAATAAAGAATCCATTTTTGAGGGAAATTATAACACAGGTGGAGAGTGATGACATCAGGAAATATTGAAGAGGAGGCTGAAGGAAGATTATTAATGAAGATTTTCTGGGAATATTATGAGGTGGGGAGGACCTATGGATGCAATTTGGTCATGCAGATCTGTAAACTTTTTTATATTGTAGTCATGGAGAATGCAAGACTACATCCAGGGTTGCGTTTTCCATAAAGATAGAAAATCCATGCCATTAGTATTAGCTCAGGAGAGATCTCATGTGAATCACTGTGTAATTTTGGCCATCCTTGTTCCAGAGAGTTGTTTTACTTTACTTTAAAAAATAAACAAGCTCAAGGAAGAGGTAGCAAGGTGGTAATGAGAATGGGGAGTGTCTGGAGAGAGGAGATTAATCAGCTTTTGTCATTGTCTATAAATATGCATTTGGTACCTGAAGAAAAGTGAAGCACTATTTAACTCCAAGACAGCTTGATAACTTAGAAGATGACTAATAACTCTTTAAAGTAACCTGAGTTGGGACAGGTCTCTTGGTCAAAAAGGTGAAAATTTTAATTCTCTGTCACTTGTTGACAGGGATTATATATATTATGTTACAGCCTGAAAAGATAGATAATGAACTTCATATTTCTGAAGGTCCCTACTTCTGCACCCCTTCCCCACCCAGGCCTCCACAACCTGTGCTGAGTTAGTGCTCTTAGAGGAACATGGGAAGGAATGTTTTTTCATAAATTTGGTTGTGCTCCAACATATTGTTATGGTTCATCAGAGAATAGAAGAAATTCTCCTTTCCTGGAATGGCACTCTTGGGTCTTGGCTTCCTAATTATTTTTGAATCCTCCAAGCACTCCTGGTGGGAAATGGCAGTAAGTCTCCTCCCCTGTCTTCTGCTGAGGATTGCACGGGGCATTATTTGGCATTTCAAACTCCTCACAATTCTGCATACATGCAATTATTTCTGTCTTTTGGAAGAAATGCAGACATTCTGGGCTGAAAACAAAATCGAGCTGGTGGCAATGAATACTGAGGGATCCTTTAGAATTGTGAGTCCTCACATAAGTATATGATGGAAATAATTAGTTTATGACAAGCTGATGAGCCAATTCAGGCTGTGACCACCCTGTTTTCCTCTAGAGCGGGATGCCATTGCTTCCTGGGACCACCAGATGCCAGACTTTTACTGCAAAACCTCAGCCCTTTGACTGCACAATGGAAAGAAATGTTTTATGCAGTTACATTTTCCCGAATCCCTCCAGTTTTGTTTTCTGCAAAAGTGCATAGCGATTCCTACTTATTTCTAAGGGTGTACTGTAACTCTTTGAGATCATTTGCAAACAAACTGCAGGAGGTTACTGGGAAACGGACTCTTTGTAGACTACTGTCTCCTCTGACAAGCCGGTGACTTGAATTTCTTACTTCAAAATCATAATAAAACCTGGGCAGTTAGAAAAAGCACTGCTGAAATGCACAAAAAGAATACTATAACACTTGGTTCAGAGCAGCAGCAAAATATTCATAATCAATAGCTCAAAATCATTTGCATTTAACAACTTGAGGGTCTTAGATAAAGAGCAAAATAATTACAGCCACTCTTATTTATAGAAATGTTCTTAAGAGAAATGCTTATTCTCCTGTTTTTCTGTAATTTGAACTGTAACTGTTTCATCATTTTTCTTTCTAATTTACACATATTTTATCTAAATTTTACACTTTACAAATGTACCTACTTATATTTGATTAATTCTAAAATTCGGTTATTGCAAAATTATGCAATTATGTTTTTGCTATTAGAGTTACAAACATTCTCATTCCTATTGCTGAATGTATTATTTTAACAAAGCATGCACTGGTTTATAAAATTTAGAAAGGTTGAATTAATTTCTAATGAATTGATCATTTAGTGCAGAATGAAAATATTGAACAGTGAATCATCCATATTGGTCCAAAGAGACAGCACATTGTGCCATAAACAAGAAGAAATATACACAAGCACAAATACAAATAAAAGAAATATAATTTTGGCTGAAAGAACATAATAGAAATGCAGCACTACAAGTAAACAGACACATTATTTTGTTACAAGCAGCAGAGATTTGTTTCAATTTGAAGTTCCTTTCAATTATTTTAAGGGAATATCAAATTGTAAAGTGTAGTATTATTGTAGATTTTTTTTTTAAATTCACTCATCCCAGTGTATATAAAGCATCTCTTGATCAATGTGAAGTCAATTTTTAAAGCTTTCTAAAGCAAACATTCCAGGGAAAAAAACATATAAATATACTGGAAATAAACATATATTCTCCTCTATATCCTTCCCTATATAAAAGCAAAGAGTATGCAAATATCATAAGACATTAATAAAAAATTCTGACAGTTAAAGCAAAGGCTCTCATTAATAATTAAAATACAAATTATGACAGAACACAATGCTTTATTCTATCATGAAATTATGTTAGTCTACAATTATGATAACACTGGTTCTCAATTTTGTATTGTTTTGTGGAAATTAAAAAGAAAAAGACAATGCAATAATGTTTGGGTACTGGCAAAGACAGCAAAGTGATATGAAATATTTACTACAAAGACTTCTCAAAAAGTGTATGCATTATTGACACAAAATCAAATAAAAAATATTTCCATTTTCACAGCTCAACTACGATTATAACTTTGAATTCAATTTCTCTTAGTCTGAAAATATGAAATACAAGGATATGTAATGTAGTCCAGAGGCTTTTTTATCATCATCTCTCAGTAGAATCAGGATTTATTTGAACTTGACTGAATTGCCCATGGATAGCAGAAATCACTATTTGTTCTTGAGTCAAGAAGTCTTTTTCTTGGCATGAAAATGTCAAAAAGTTTCATAACGATAGTTTATGATGTCGTTATAATTCCTCTCCATTCTTTAAAAACAGGGCATTAAGTCATTCCATTACAATGCCTTGCGCTTAATCTTTCCCTTTTTCTAAAAAAAATTGACATATTTATCATTGATTTTCCAGCAGATGTTGTACTGGATGCCCTTTTTTAAAAACTACCTCAGTTAATCTGACCTCTCTTAATGATTACTCACATATCCTTTAGTAAGTGAATAAAACTTTTCTTTCACAGATAGTAGGTACTTAATCCTCATTATTGAGAATATGCTGAAACCTTGAATACTTGTCAAAGATTCATTTTATAATCCTGAGGCTGGTTTGCCATCAGTGATTTACACAGGGGCTGTGCTTGCAATAATTGATTCATTCCATACTTAAAGTCTACTGCTGTCATTAAAATGACAGTACAACACTTGCTGTTGCAATTTAGATTTACTTGGAAAAAAGGGCTTCATTTTCTCCTGGAAATACGTGGTATTGAAGCAGGATATATCATTCTGTGTGTCAAAATAAAATTACAATGACTTGATTTTTATTCTCAAAATATTAATCTAGAAGCATGTTTAAAGCACGATGGAAGTTTAACCTGCAATTGCAAGAATGATGTGTTCCCATCTTTTTGTTACTTTGCCTTGGTTCAAAGAGCATTTTTTAAAGCACTTTAAAAATCTGCCTATAAAAAGGAGTTTTAAGGTGCAGCTCCTACAGTTAATCAGCCTGTCAGATGCAATGCCCCTCGATGCTAAGCTTTTATAACACATCAGACTGCAATTTTGGATATCCAGTGATACTGCTACAAATGAGAGCATGTGTACATTTACAGTGGCTCGAGACAAAACTGTTCAGGCTGCTTTCCCCCAGAACATATTGTCTTCTCTGAGACCCAGAATCGAATGCAAAGCCTCCAGCCAATTCCTCACACTGACAGTGTGACATGCAGCTTTCATTTTCTTGAGTGTGTTTGACGAGGGGATTAACTAAGTGCTAAAGTACAGTAGAACCCTCTAAAGGACACAGCAGTGCATTCCCCTGTAGGTCCCAGTTTCGTGAAGCTATTCAGGAAAGGATTCCTGGTGAATTGTTACCCAGAAAACCTATTGTTACACTAGGTTAAGATTTCTATTTAATAGGGAAAAAAAAATATAAATGAAAAAAGGGTTTTGTACAACTCTTCCAGTAATATCATGTCAATTTTAATGAAGCTTCATTAAAGTTCTCAGATAAGTAAGGAAGATTGTCATTCATTAACATTGTGGTTCTACCCACAGCTGAAAAAAAGCTGTAAAATGTTAATAAGAGGAAATATTCAAATATATATGACTGAGATGGACGGAGGCAGTGTGAAAGAATTAATTAAGCCACAAAATCTGCATCATTGATAGTTTAGTAAACTATCAGGAGACAAAAAAGAATTAGGTTACATTTAAATTGTATCCTTTCCAACCTTGATGTGCCTAAGTAGTAGACCACATGCAAAAGCAGGAGGTCACTTAGGACTCAGTTCTGACCAGAACAGCAGCTCATACTCCTCCCACTGAGGTCTCTGCCTTCTGTGCTTGTTCAAGGACAGAGCAGGGTCTTCATCATTTAGGACACCTTTTGCACAGTACAGTTAAAGAGAATAATTTGGTCCTGGCTGTAAGATCATTCTTGATCTCTGAGAGCTAAATTTAGCTCTGAATGTGCCATAATGTAGTTTTCTGCTGTGATAAAACTTGCCTTGTTTCCACTACTGTTGAATCAGGCAAGTGAAAGAAAAATTGCTACTGAGTGTTCATGAAAATTATCTTGAGTTTGGTCATGCCACTGTTTCAATAGTTGATATACTGTTAATATTGATGTGAAAGGAAAAAATCAACTGATTGTCTTGTGGTTTTGAAGACATACTGATTTTTGCCTGTTTATGCAACCTGAGTTCTGCAATTCAGTGTCATTTTACTTTAATAACTGGAGTTCTGTACATATATATGAAGAGCAGACTTAAATTACTGACTTTTTTCTTGTTCCTGACTGGGCCTCCAGAAGCAAATTTTGCAACTGAAGTTTCAGTGAGGAGGAAAATAACCCTGTCAAAGCCAGAATCACTCATGAAAAGGAGCCTACAATATATATAATCACAATTATTGGCGCTGAGAGTGCTTAACCAGTGCAATGCTTCATCATTCTTCCTGTCAAATCTTTTATAACTAGATATTCCACCATAATATCTGATATTTCTTCCAAAAATATAATCTGCAACTAAACTACATGGTTTTAGTGTGGTTACAAGTTTTTGACAATTCATCTAAATATTTCTCTTTAAATAGCTTATTCTATTCCTGAAACAGAGAGAAAAATTTGCAAGTAGCCCATCTCATTAGTGGCAGAACTAGAAGACCACACATAATGGGGCAAATCAATGTATTGAGGGAACTGATAATCAAGAAAAATAAGTGTTTTGATAGTATGTTCCACAAGTAATTGAATTTAAGTAATCTTCAAAAGAAAGAAGAAGAGGAAGAAAAGAAAAAAGAAGAATCTGCTAATTTGGAAAAAAAACTCTCTTGGACAGATCTCCTTTTCATTCAATGAGAACCCCAAAGTGTTTCTTTTTCCTGAAATTTAAGAACTTTATTGTCCAATATTAAAATCAATTTGTGCTAATATAGATTTATTTAAAATGCTCTTAAAGTATGCAAAAAAGAAAAAGAAAAAAAAAAGAAAAAACAAAAGCAGCCAAAAATGAATTAATTACAATTATCCTTTATATTTCTGCAGTTAAACACATAACTAGAAAATACTGCTGTCATTTAACTTTCTAGGAAATGCCTTGTTAACTTGCAGCTAATAACAATAATATGCTTTTTCATGGAAACGCTTTTCTTTCTTTTCCCCAGAAACATCAATAGGAAACCTTCTGTGTTGTGCTGTATGCAGCATTAGATGCATTCTCTATTGACTCTTTTTATTAAAAAACACAGCTGCACATGTTGCCAGGAAGTTTTGGGTTGGTTTGATTTGTATGCTTTGTAGCAGCTGATTCAGTTCTTTGCTGTTGATAACAGCTGAGTTGTGTGCTTTAAAGGCAAATGTGTGCTTTATGTGTCTTTGAAAAATGCATTATTTTGTGCCTGAAGTGCATTCAAAACTCTGTGTGCAGGGCTCTAGTACCAGCCCATGTTTCTGTGCCTGTTTGGAGGAGACCAGTGGTTCCGCCTGACCCACAGGGTGGTCTGATGAGTGAAACCTTCCTGATGGGAGATGGGAAGGGGAGAGGGACATTTTGCCACAGGCAAATGGTCTCCACATCCAAAAGTTTGGAAATTATTGCTGTAAGAACAAAGATGCTACATATTAGGATGTGATACAGAATATTCTGTACTGGTCATAAATCACAAAGCAGCTGAATTTCTGCACATAAGGAAAATCGCACTCTAATATTCTGTTAAAAATCCAGACAACATTCACACCTTGCATTTCACCGCTCTAGTGCTGCTCTACAAAGGAGAAAAAGAAAACTGATTAGCAAAGTGTTAATCCAATAATTGTAACAAATAATTAGCTTTGTAATAATTAGACAGAGTAACATATAGAATTAGAATTACATCAGATATGAATACTCTCTTTTCTCCCTCCCTATCATGTTCACAATTCAATATTTGGGTATAATTATCTTTACATGAGGTTACAGTGATTTCTTCATTTCATATGAAAATAATTCAAAACAAAAAAATTGTAAATATAATACCATTGTGAACTGAACACTCAATAAAAATAGCAAGGCCAAAATGTTTTCTCTGACCTTCTTTTCTTCTCATTATCCCTTCCTCAGGACATTCACTCCTTGTTGTGACCCTTTGTAATTTCTCTTTTATTATAAATTGTTATTATAAAAGTGCTGTGGCTCATGAAGCTTCGGGTATGATAAATGCCATTCATGTCAGAAATAAAATCAGATTGACATGCCAGAAGAAAACACTTTTAAAACTGGTGAATATTCAACTCTTGATAGGATTCCCTGCTGCTTAGACCATCTCTGCTTAATATATTTCTTACGTATTTGTCAGCTAGAGCATCTACAGTTGCAGTTTTAAGGTTTGTCATGAATGGTGCTTAAAAAAACATTTTTCATGTCAAAATTTATGTGGACTTTTGTTCTTGTGTTAAAGCCACATAACATGACTAACAGCTGAGAAGAGTGCAGAATGTTTAAAGTCAAAATAAACTGGAGATGGCTTGTGTGACCACGGGGGACAAAACCACCTGGCATGGCACCTTACAAACCCATGTGGATGGGCTCCACCAGCAATGCCCCGGGGAACCTAGAGAGATTCCCTCAGCATAAAAAGAGATCAAAAGGATTATATTGCCTCATTTGGAGCCTGATTCTTGCATTTGGGGCTCAAAGTACCATAAGCTCTTGGACCTTAAAATCTGTCACCCCTTTTTTGTTTAGCCCCTCTTGCTGAGACCTGGCAAACTCGCTGTGAGTGCAGACCCGCTGCCAGGGGGCTGTGCCTGGAGGAGAGCCCCTTGTGTGTCCCCACCCCTGTCACCTCTAAAAGAAGCTGCTTCAGAGTCTCCCCTCATTTGCATGGGGAAGATTTAATTTCCATCCCTTAAATATGACGAATTGCCGAGATTTCCTTCAGTTAATGCTTTTAACAGCTCCCAATAAACTTCATTAATCAGACCAGCTCTAGGCCCAACGTACAGCCTGGAAGCAGCTAATTTGCCTGATGAGCCCGCGACTTTAGTGAATAAACAGGTGGATAAGCCGAGGGTTTTATGGCCTTAATTACACTCTAATCAGTTCAGCACTTGGCGGGCAAAAGAGGGAAAAAAAGAGGTGGTGGCAGAAAGAGCCTCAGCAGCTACTGCTTCTCAGTCCTTCCCACATCAGCTCTGCTCTCCTGCTTCACCCTCTCCTCTCCTGCTCTCCCCTACCCGGCTTTGTCCTTTGTCCCTCCCCTCCTTCCTCCTCTGCTCTTTCCCCCCTTTTCCTCTTCTCCTTTCACCCTCCTGCATCTTTCACATGAAAATCATCTGATGGAGAGAGAAGTTATTTTGTTCTTTCTTTCCTGCTACTCGCTGCCTCGCCTTTCCTCCTTTTTTTTTGTTTGTTTGTTTTTGTTTTTTGGTTTTTTTGTTTCTCTGTCCGTACCTCGTTTCCTTTCTTCCTTCTCCCCTGCCTTCCCCCTACCACCTCCATCCCTCTCCACCGCTGCATATTCTCTCTGTCACAGTTAGGCCGCCTGACAAATCACTTCAAGGGCAGCCTAACTTTGAAGGACAAGACAAAGCTTTAGCATATGGTCCAATCCCCAGATGTTTGTCTCTCTCTCTTGCTCTCTCTCCCTCCCCTCTAAGAAGGGCTACTTGGGAAGCCCGGCTTCTTTTTGTTGCCGCTCTCCTCCCTCCCCCCCGGCTGAGGTTGGAGGGCCCTAACTAGCGGCGAGGGCTGCTGCTCCCTTTACAGCCTCCCCGCGGGGAAGGCGAGCCGCGCTGCTTCTCCTCAAGCTCAATGATGTTTTTCAGGGCACGGGGAGGGGCCGTGGCCAGAGGACGCTCCCGGGTCTGGTCGGACCTGCCTGGCATCGTCATCCCCGCTCCCGTGCCGTCCGGGGTGGGAGGCAGCCGGATCTGCCGCATCCCCGCGCATCCCTGCGGGAGAGGAGAGCCCCTGCGGCCGGGCGTAGGGAGGGAGGGAGGGAGAGGGGTGGGGAGCAGCCAGCTCTCCCCAAACTCTGAGCACTCTGATCTGCCTGCTTTCCCGTGTTTACTTTCAGTATTCAGCTGAAAACAGCTGTGCCGGACGGGCATCCCCCGGCAAACCCGGCATTGAGGGTCTGGCGTGGCTCACCCAGCTTGGGCTTCTGGCCCGAGTTCTGTCCTTCAGTAGGAGCAGTCCCCGTGCTCCGGCCAGCACGGAAACTCAGGCACCTGCCCGCCAGCCACTTCGTGGCTTTAAAAACCCGCAAAAAGCTGCTCACGATGTGACCGTGTCTGTCTGGTCGTAAGAAAGCCCAGCTGAAGACAAGGGCGTCGCTGCACATGTAGCCGGCTCCTAAAACGACAGGGTTTCTTAGAAGCAAAATGTATTTTTCCCTTCCAAAAACTTATTCTGAAAAGGATTTGTTTGAGCATTTTATCTTGGCTGTCAAAAGCATGTTAAGAGAATAAAAGATTGTATTCTCCAGTACCCCCTTCTTAATACAGTTTTTCATCCTGTACATGTAACAATATTGAGACTTAAAAAAATGAACTGTCACAAAAGGAAAATGGATTTCATCTTTTTCTGTCTGTTTTCAAAGGGATTAAAACATTCCTATTATTTTGGAGGCTGACACAATTTTCACTTGAAATTTGCATGGGTGTCTTTATGATGTTTCTTGTTTAATTTGTTTTTAACTGTGCTAATTAACTTTTCCACAGCTTTATAATAGATATCTGTAATGTATATTCAATTTGAGTTAAAAAACCCATTGGTTTATATGACCTGCTTATATTATTAAATGTTACATATTTTTTATAAAACACAGTGCATCTTTTGCAGAGAGCATTTCCTTTAGACAAAACAACATTCCTTGCATAAGTGTATTTTTAAAGTGGAGAATTAGTTTAATCATCTTTTAAATGCATTTACTTAAAGCTTTTTTGATCAAAAATAATTATGAGCAGGTGCCTCTTTTGAAAAATTATCAATGTAAATGACACCTTTGGAGAAAGTTATACAATTACTTGTCTTTTCATTTTCAATGTTTTTTGGCTCTAAGAATGCTGAGTGTACTTGGTGCTGGCTTTTTCTCTATCTTGTTGTTATGATAAAGTAAAATTCTGATGCTTATTCTTGGGTATAACAGAGAAGAAATGGGCAGAAAAATTTGCAGCTTTTGCATGGAGTACCCAGATTAAATTGACTGCCCCTTAATCAAATTACATCTTGTATAGCTATGTTGCTTTGATGGAATTTGGGATTGCAGTATCCTGCAGTTCCTTTCTGTGTCTGCATCTTGCTTTGCTGTTTGATGATCAAAGCGAATTAAGATATTTTTTAAAACATGCGACAATTTCCCTCCACCCCCCAACCCCAACCCAGCCTCCCCCGCCAAGTTCTGCAAATTCTCAAAGTGGCCCTGGAGAAATACAAATGCACAAAGTGACAGGCGAAGCCAGGCCTGTGCTCAGCACTCCATCATTCCTTGTCACAGGCGCAGCCACTATGCATTATCCTGCCGTGATTGATAGAGTGGGTTTGTGCAGACCAGGGAGCTGGGCACGGCTCAGATGGGGCCCTGTCGCTCTGGCTCCCTTCCATACTACCTGTAGGGAGCAGGGAAAACTTTGCTGGGATTGCCACTTAAGCACTGGTCAGAAATTTCACTTCTGTGCCCACAGTGTAGAGGTCGTATTCCTGAAAAGGTAAATGTGGCTTTTAGTCTTACCGCTCCAAAAACAGAAAGCAGAGGAAAGAAGGACACTGCTCACATGGGTAATATCACAATAATGAAATGGCTTTCAGGTTATCACAAAGTTTGTTTCTTTGTTTTGTTTGAGAACACCTTTGGTGGGCAGTGTACTCAAAGACTCTTCCTTATCTTTCAAATCATTTATTCATCAGAAGGAGCTGACAAAAGGCCCACACTTTCTGTGCAGCGCTGCTCTTTTCAGATTAATCTGTTGTCAGTGTTACTGGTCAGAAGAATAGAATAAAATATACATAAAGTAGATTGTTATATGCAAAACCAAAACATTCTATTCCCAGGATACAGGTGACCAGAAAGTCTGCTTAAAGAGGCTATTATTGCTGCAGGATAGAATGTAATAATTTATGCAGTTAGAATCTTTGACACATTTTTGTTCAGCTGGGGAGAAGAGTTTAGGTTTCTTCGCCTATGATCATTCAAGTTCTTGACTAATTGATATGCAATCAAAGGCGACAACAATCTCACCAATGTTATGTAAAACTGTAATATCCTCCAGTTCCTTCATTTCTTCCTGAAATGGCCAAAGGCAAAATAATTTGCATAAAAGGTCTCAAGTTTTAAAATGTAAAATTTCTCTCATTGGGAGTTCTCTGTGATCCCTGAAGATTTATATGGATGTTTACAAACTTGATCAAAATGAGCATATAAATATTATTGCAAGTGATTCTGAGGGGGAAAACAGAGCTTCATTTTGATTTAAAGTATTAACAAATTGAAATAATATGGAATGACACTTTTAAAAAGTGATATTTGAGTACACATCCATATTTATAGTGATTATTTGCTGGAAGGGGCCACTCTCAGGTATTAATTGATGAGTCCTAATTTATCATCCTGTAAACTCTCCCCATCCCCCATTTAATTTCTCTGGGCAAAACTGCTTTGAAATAGGGAAGCAAGAAGGCTGTGTATTCTACATCAATAAAGGAAATTGTGAAAAAATCTTTTTACTACAAATTGCTTTAAAAGTAATCCTTGTGTATTTTTCTGTGGGGTTGGTTTTGAGGGTTTTTTTTGCAATGCTGATAACCAACAGGAAGTTAAATTCATCAGCACTCATTTTAGACTCTCCTGTGCTACAGTGTGTGTATTTAAATAATTTGCAGGTAGTTTTATTGACCACAACACCAGCAAGTGTCTACCCACTTTTATACCCCTGCAATTTTGGAAAGATCACTTCTATTTAACAAGAAATTTAGCTGAGAAATTAGTCTTTCTTACTTTACATCTGAGGTATTTTCAATGGGAAAGAAAAGTGTCAGCGTACTTGTCCATATATTATTGTATATATTTGTGTGCAGATGTGATTTGTGCATAACGTGCTTGTACAAATCTGTTTTGCTGGGTTTTTTTGCCTTTTTTTTTCATATGAAGATCAAGATCATCCTAAACTTCAATTCTTCCCCTGGACCTCACCTGTCTTGCAGCATTTTAGAATATGTTCCACTTAAACATTTTCTTCAGGTGGGATGCTTAACTGTGGTTTAAACCCAGCCTTTGCAAGTGTGTTATATCTAAACATGTAAAAATGTGAAGCAGCTACTTTAAAAATGCTTACCACTGTAAAATAATTAACATCAGCCTGGAGTAGTACATCATAGCTAATTCAGTGAGCCCTGCTTTACAGCTGCCACCAAGCAACAAGCAGTAGGTATAAAATGCTCACGTATCAGGTTATTCCTTTAACACCTCATTTATTATTGTAACATGAAAAATGTCCCCTTCCATTTATTATGATATCACTGCATTAAGGGTCTTAGTCCCAAAGAAATTATTTGTATATGCACACATAAAAAGGTGCAGTTTCCTTGTAAAACACAGGGAATTTGTCTGACGAGTTATCTTTGATGCAAATGAAACAGATGTGTATTGAAAGGGGGATGGCAAGAGTTGAAGAAGTAGAGTTGTGTGCCTCGGTAAAAGCTAAGAGGGTAATTTTGTGTTTTTCTCTGTGTTTAATGTTTATTTTCTGTGAACAAACACAGGCAAAAAGCAGCAGTAAACAGGGACAAGAAACACAGACAAACAGACGCAGGCACACATGTGAGTGTAGGCTGACAGTCCATTGCCTTTACAAACATATGATAGACCCAGAGGCAAATTCAAAGCTGCCAACACAACTACTAAATGAGTCTGCCAAACAGCCAGATGCTGCAGCTGGAAAAGCATTTCCATTGTTTTAGCAGCTGCATACAGCGACGGCTGTCCTGAAAGGAGAGGAAGGAATTGGGAGCAGGGTTATCAATTAAATGGTGCCCAGCTATGCTTTCTGTATGTATGTACTTGTGGGGACCTATGTGTGCAATTATGACAGCAACTAAGTTTACTAGGAGGAGATTTTTTTTTTTTTTTTTAAATTTTCTGATGTCTTCTTAAAGGTCAATAATATAATTGTTTGGGGAGGTCGTATTTTAAAGAAAATTAAGATGATTGGTGCTGATTTTCTGGTTTTTCACTGTTGCTGAGGGAGCAGACCAATGCTCACTTGAGAGCTGTTTGGGATCCACACGAAGATACAGCCTTCCCTCCCATGTCCCCCACCCCTGCACTTTTTGGAATTTTGATGTGCCGAAATAAGTCAGGGTAGTCCAAGTGTTTTCAAAGCACAATTTAATGACTACAAGGCTCAGAGAGGATATTATATTCAGAGCCCCAAAAAGTAGCTCTAACTTTTAGTCGTGCAGGGCACTTGTAGAGCAGGGGTGCAGAGACAGCATGTGGTTTCACAAGGATTCAGGGCGCAGCTGAACCACTGCTCATGTTAAAGGACAGAAAGAAACAGAGCAAATCTGTAATGTAGGTGTTTTACCTAGAATAAGAAAGGGGGAGAAAGAGGAGTGGCAATGGGGGTGGCCATCCATATTGTTCTGGTGAGCAGCCTGGCTTCTGCACTACCATGCTGCTCCATCTGGCCCCTACAACGGCTGTGCAGGCCCTGCTAGCACAAGACCATACATATTTGAATTTACAGTGACTTGAAAAGACAGATGTGTGCAATTTGTAGGACTGGTCTATGTGCAATTAAGAAACGTGTTAGCTGAAGTGGTGTTCCCATTCTTTTTCTAAGAAGCTGCACAGCATTGTGCTGTGAACTAATGAAGAGGTCTTTATACAAAATTAGAGATTGGGAAACTATGTGCTAAGGCCTTCTTGTCTAGATAATTACTTTTTTTATCATTATAATGGCCTGTCATACTAATAAAGTTTTTTTTCCCAAAAAAAGTTCATCAACCCTGCAAGAAAGGGGACTAGAAGACAAAATCAATTGTAATCATTATTTCACAGTCTAGATATATTTAAAAATGTTTCCCTTTAAGTGGTTGTATATCATTGCATACAATTCATATTATAAAAGTGGCAAATTATTAAAAATCACAGCCAGTGAGCTGAGAGTGGATCTTGGCTGGTGTGCAGTACAAATAGTGCCCATGAGTATGTATATCCATATGTAACTGCTTTTAGAAGAAGCTGACTTGGGAATGTATTTGTGATATTAAAGTATTGAGTCTGAAATAGTGTTGCATATATTAGCTTTCAGATTTGTCTTGAGGAGAAGAGAGAAAAGGAACTGTCTGCAAAAGACTAGTTGCTCATTTTCCTGCTCTTAATTTTTACTGCGAATCTGTTATGTTCAATTTCCAGAATAAGTAGGACTAAGTAAGGGTTTTACCTTTAAAATAATGGTTCACAAAGAATGTGAGTTCCACCATACTCAGAGTCAGCAATTTCCTTTCTAACGGAATATTCACAAACAGGTAAGAGATTTTCAGGGAGAAAATACTGCTTTCATACTTTTGCCATGCAGTCCTTCCCTCCCTGTCCCCCCCCCTTTTTTTTTTCCCTTTCCGTTACAGATTTAATGACTGCTTAGTTTTGTTTTTGCTAAGTCAGCCATGGACTAGAATGCTCCTAAACCAGAAGCAGATGAAAAAAGTGACAGACAAAATTGCAGATGGAGCTGGAATAAAATGGAAAGAAAAAAAGGAAGGCAGTGTCCTACAGGGGAAGTTGCAAGGTAGATAAAGAACTTTTGTTCGCCGTTTGGTGGAACAGTCGTGTCTCCCAGTAGGCTGAGCAGGCTGGCTGATACATCCAGAGGGGACGGGTGTCAGGCTGGTGCAGGTGTCAGTGGCTGCCAGTGAGTGATTGCACCATCAGCCTCCTACCGTGATCCATCATGCGGGCCCAGCCGGTGAAGAATCACAGCCTCAGCAAGGTGCTGAGCCCAGCAACATATCATTAAACAAGGTTACCATCGGCAGATTTGTTCCCATGATCAATCTGGTCAATAACCGTTCCACCTCGCTGTACATTTTCCCCCCTTAAAAACATGAACAAGTATTATGAAAGTGGTGGCAAAACAGTGTAAAGCCCTAAGAAGGCTTCATTTCTCCAATGGCAAGCTGCAGGTTTCTTGTAAATCCCCTATAAATCAGGAAAAATAACCTTTCCTGCGAAAATTCATTCTCAGACTAAGCCTCTGAGCTAATTTGTATTTTATGACTTGAAATTGTTTATTTCTTACTCATTTTTGGATAGATTTTTTTTCTTGCTAGTTTTCAACCCCCAGCATGGAGTTCTAATATACATTAAGATGTGGTGTGCTGTGTAATAACTATGTCAGTTAAGAATTATCCAAAAGAAATCTCCCAGAGGATGGAAATAAAACATTTCTGTTATTGCTTTGCTTTAATTCTGGTTTCTGGTATTAACCCTCTGTTGGATCTGAATAGCTTTCCTCCCACCCTGGCCCACCCATTATCACTGTGCTGTGTAAACACTCTCACTTACAATACAAAATCCTTGTGTTTGTGTCCAAGGGAAGGCAGAAACCTCGTCTGTATGCTCACAGGGCTGCTGTTTGCCTTCCCTGCTATGATGGTGGGCTGCAAACTCCTGGGCAGTAATTGGGAGATCTTGGAGTCCCACATCAGACAGAAGCTCACCAAGTGAACTATCAGTACACTCTTTGTGCTGTTCTCGAGTGGTTATGATATGAGAGGTGAAGGCCAAATCAAAGAGCTTTATAAACTCTTAGGTAGCAACAAATAAGCTGAATTTCTCTCCAGCAGGCTACTAAGCTTTGGAAAATGAGTAAAGGAGGCTACAGGGAAAAACTGAGCTGACATTCCTCCATCATCTCTTTTACAAACACAGCAAAATCATGTGCTGATCAGAAACACAAATCCAGAAAGGCTGGGTTGAGAAAGTATTGTCCATGGTACACAGCAAAGTAGACTGTGACCTGGCATCCAGTCTTCTTTTTACCATCTTCCAATCTAAAGTAAAAATAAGTCAGAGCAAGCCTGTGCTGAAAAGGAAAGTAATTCTGAGGTGGTTGTTTCTACTGGTTTGATGAAATCAGTGTTGGAGTTTTTCCATGTAGACAGGCTGACCATGCCTGTGAATGGATGGCTGTTACTAAACCTGCCTGACCTTCCCATCAATAAGGGTGAGGCTCAGGGCTCAGGGCAAACATGACACATGCTTTCTCCTCCTTTGTACTGCAGGTCAAAAATTGCTTGGGGTGCGATGTCAGCACCTCCAGCCAGACCCGCATTCCCCAGAGGCTCCTGGCAGCTCATGCTCCAGCCCTGCTCCTGCCCCAGGGCTCTCGGCCTTACGGGTACCTCAGTCCCAGCATCCGTGCTTTCCCAAGCACCTAGGAGCCGTGCTCCTCCCCGGGCCCCCAGGCACCTCAGGCTGGCTGTAACTGTAGTCCAGAGCCTGCAACATATTGGGGTGTTTGTAACAACATATTCTTGCTATGGGAAGGAAAAAAAATTACTGTGAGCACAACTGAAAACCTGGCAGAATAATCAAAGAATTGTTGTTAGTGTATTAGTTCAGTTGTTACAGAAAGAAGAGAGGAAAAAAGCAGAGGAAAAAACAGAGTGGGGGAGGAAGGGAGGGAGGGAGGGAGGGAGGGAGGGAGGGAGGGAGGGAGGGAGGGAGGGAGGAAGGAAGGAAGGAAGGAAGGAAGGAAGGAAGGAAGGAAGGAAGGAAGGAAGGAAGGAAGGAAGGAAGGAAGGAAGGAAGGAAGGAAGGAAGGAAGGAAGGAAGGAAGGAAGGAAGGAAGGAAGGAAGGAAGGAAGGAAGGAAGGAAGGAAGGAAGGAAGGAAGGAAGGAAGGAAGGAAGGAAGGAAGGAAGGAAGGAAGGAAGGAAGGAAGGAAGGAAGGAAGGAAGGAAGGAAGGAAGGAAGGAAGGAAGGAAGGAAGGAAGGAAGGAAGGAAGGAAGGAAGGAAGGAAGGAAGGAAGGAAGGAAGGAAGGAAGGAAGGAAGGAAGGAAGGAAGGAAGGACTACTAAATGGAAAAAAAAAATTAAAATAATAATAATGTTAAATAGTTCTCCACATTTCCTAGATTGTTCCAATTTTCCTTTTGCTATGCTCACCTTTCCTCTGCTCCTTTGGCTCCTAGGGTCAGTGGCTGCAGCCTGGTGAGGTATGGGTGCAGTGAGCGACCAACCTCACGGGTCCTTCTGGGGCGGAACAGGGAGTTACATTGGTAGTTTCTTTTTCCTCACTTGAGGATCCTGTTGGGACCGTGTTTAAATGTTTGCTGTTTTGCTTTACCACCTTGAGCTGAAACTCTACATTACATATGGCTTGGGGTCTCCAGTGACAATCTTGGGCCCCATCTCTTATCATCTCATACTTGAATCATCCTTACAGCTTCTTGTGTTCCCAATTCCTTAAGGCCTCTTTCCTGGCACACCAGACCTGTGTTTCTCTACATTACTTCACTGTGTTAGAATCCTAACTATCTCATCCTGCACAGAACAATTGCTTGTTAACTGATGTGTTTAAAGTGTTAACTAAATAAAAACTATGGTTGTACTATCTAAAATAATCTAAAACCACCAGTCATACTGTAATAATTTCAGATAATTGAATACATGGGTATGTCTCCAAATCTAGGATGGCAGAACAATTATGAGGTACTAGGTGCTTTCTGGGCTGTCTCTTAGTTGGGTGTCTCATTAAAGTATTCAAAAACCTTTTGTGTTTCTGGTCAAGCAGAAGCAGAATTGGAGCTCCTCCCATAAGTTCTGATGCTTTCTTTGCCACTCAAGTCCATAAAATGACAAGAAGTTTGGAAATCTTACCTGAATGTTTGGTCTTGAAGAGGTTTGGGACCTTTCAGTTTGGAGATCACATCCTTAATAATAAAAGACATTTCAAAGTATCCAATATGTAAAAATAATACATTTCCTTATGTTATAGTTTAAAAGTGGATCATTCACTGCCTGTGCTTGCTTGCGAGTTTGAGACGAGCTTTTGTATTATCATATTATGGAAATACACTGTGATAGAGAATTAATCAGTTGTGGGGCTTTTTTATCCATGTTTGTTTGCTTGCTTGTTTGTTCGCTTATTTGTTTAACCTGCAGTGAATTCATCTGTGGCAATCATTGCTGGTAAAGCTGGTATCAAGACCTCATCCCCAAGATCTGCCAATAGTGGGCTCCCAGCCTTTATTGATATATGCACTAGAGAATTGATTGCCTGCCTGAGTAGATAAGAACATGTATTGTTCTTCAGTGGGTGTAGTGCATTACTCTTTCCTGGCTAATGTGATCTCAGAATCCTTCTCCATAACACAATTCCACCAATCAAACCAGATGACAAAATATAAATTTTATGGAGTTGTAGTCCTCAATTCATAATCCTTTGTAAAAGACAAATACGGATGAATGAAGTTTCCCATAATGAAAAAGCCATAAAATTTCTGAGTCCGCCAAGGTTCTCTTTCTGATGCATTTCTTATGCTCATTCTTCCAGCTTTTCTACAGATTTAATTTCCTTTTTCTGACAGAAATCCTGTGATTGTAGATCTAATTTTCCCCTTAGTTAGTGAAGAGCAAGTCCCAGAACTACCAAAACTATTTAATGTAGTTAATACCGGAATGAGTTATGGCTTCAATGCTGCATTGGTTGTAGCTTCCTCATAGCCACGAGTGGTTCTTGTGGTACAGGAATACCAATGATTGAAGAGAAGCCCAGTAATAAATAGTCAATAATTCTGTAAAAGGATTTAAAACATTAATTACGTTTACCCACATGTTGTTACCAGCATTTTTCTTTGTTACTAATTAGAAGCTGAAGGACATATATTTCTCATCGTAGTTGCATCCTTCTTGCTCCATTATAAAGTTGTTTATTTCTGACTCTGCTTTTTTGAGATGGGTGTTTTTCTGTTCACATCCAGATCCCAAAATGTCAATACATCTTTAAACTCACAAAAATAGGGAACTTCTTTATCCTATCCAACGCAACACTATTCAAGGTCAAACTAAAACTTTGTTTTCATAGTCAAAACAGTATTACTGCAATCCTGAATTCCTGTTGCAAACCACAGTTATGTGCAGCCCACAAATCAGAAATTCTATAAAAATAGCCTAGCTACATATTAGTTAAAATTTACTCTCCATGGAAATTTTGTATGAAAATCAATCAATTTTTTTTCAAATTCACCTGTCATTTGCTTCCCACTATGAATTTAGCTATAAAATAACATAATACACTCTTCATGGTGTTTTATTCTATATGTCCAACTATTTTCTTGAAACTTTAATAATAGAGAGAATAATATGTAGTGACAGGAGGGAGTGAAGAAATTTGTCAAAAATAATACAGAAATGGAATCCAGAATTCCTTCCACAATTAATTTCTATGGATTTCTTTTACTATTCCTTCACCAAAAAAAAAGAAAAAAAAAGGAAAAAATTCTCATCATTGAAAAGTGATCATATTATACAGAATTTTAATTTTTTTAAGCTAAATCCTCATTACAATCAGTGGGAAATTCTGCTGAAAACTGAATGGAGCCACACAGTCCATCGAATAGGCTGATTGAGGTGGAATATTGCTGTTTATACTGGACATTTCACGGCACTTGTCATTACCTTTCAATGGCAATGAGGTTATGAGAAAGCGGGGCTGTGAAAAATGTCCTTCCAAAAGGTGGGACGTGGCTCCATGCCAGACTTCATAGGCAACTGCATCCAGTTTGGAAATTGTTTCTCAGCCAAAACAAGCTAAGGTCTCAGTTTTTTAAAAGAAGTAAAATGTACAGATGTAGTCCATCAAGGATATCAAAAATTGTACCTAGATGAACCAAATTCACTCCAAATGAACTAACTGTATACATTAGAATCTAGAGGTCAGTCAGCTGTGCATTGTCAATCAGTCCTCATTGAGATTACTTTCCTTTTATTTCCTATTTTTCCCTGTAAATCAATAAAATATGTGTTAGTATCTTTGAACAGTTACTCTTTTTCTTTTTTCTTTTTGTATGCTCACATGCCCCCCCACCCCCCCCACCTTTCAAAATGCCTTAAGTTTGTTAGTGTCTCCATAATATTTTTGCTCTGAGGCATATTCTCCTCCATTCATTGTGTTCACTACTGTTCAAGCCAGATTTAATAATTTTCTAAAATATCTTAACCTACACAAAACCTGTGTTGTGCCACAATGTCCTTTAGTCATTACTAAATTGTCATTCCAAAATTCAAATAATCTGAATTTTGAAAATCACAGTGTCTCTTCAGTGTTAAGTTATTTAGGGGATCTATGCCTGGCTTCAACACCCAAGATCACAAATTCCAAAGTTTCCGTAACAGTGAGACTGAAGAATAAAAATGACAAAGCAGCATTGAAATAAAATCTTTAGAAGATAGGAAGATGAAATTAGGAGAATAATTCTGCTAGTAGAAATGTATTCTGGTTACATAAAATAAATCCAAATCCGTACCTGTCCCTGGATAAACCTACTAATGTTTTGGGTTATATTCCATTTTTATAAAATATTTTCCTATTCCCTTTTCCTATTTGGGGAAAAGAAACAGTGCAGGGTGATTAAAATATGCTGGTACGCCATAATAACACTTGAAGCAGACAGACCAGAATTTCCCATGGAGAGATTTGCAATGCAATAGCAGTATACAAAATTCTGTACTAGTTCCTCTGAATTCCTACTTCAACCACAACTCATTCTTACATTGGAATACGGACTGGTCATGAAAAAACAGTAAAACTGACTGCACACAAAGTCATCTGCAGGGGTGAATAACCTGAACAGAAAGGGAATGCTGCTTTCATTATTTAGTTCTTTAATTTCTAATAATTTATGGTGCTAGGAGAACACTGTTTTAAGTGACATTTAAAAGGTCTAAAAGCAGACAGATAGAAAAAAGTTGCAGATTCATTAATAACCCACATCTAGCGCAGCACACTATTGGGAGCCAAATTCTGAAGCTTTCCAGATCTGTTACCTACTCATTCTTTACTTTGTGCTGTGTTACCATCATGTCATAGAATAGATTCTTTTACATTTGACTGCTGTTAATGTAAGTGGCCATTGCAATTCTGGAATATTCCCCAGTTCATATTTACATTATGGAAATGTCCACCTCAACAGAGGAACAGGACTGAAACACATTAAGGAGGGACCCTTCTCATCCTAGTCAGCTCACCGCAGGGTGACTCCCAAAACTTGTGTAGCATTGAGAATAAAGTACCTTTTGTTAGAAGCTGAAAGTAAAGCGCATTTTATGTGATAAAAACCCTGCACACATACAAAGGAGCACTGAGTGACAATGAGTAGCAGGGAGACCCCAAATGAGCCCTGCCAGGCTACTCCCAGGCCTAAGCAAACCCAGAGAAGAGGGCAACTATTGCATCCAGAAACCAGACAATAATCTGGCTCACCTGCAGAAGTTATTGGAAGCTGTTGTTCATGCATGGAAACAAGAGCATTAAAAGCAGGGAGAAAAAGTATCATATTCAAAGGAGAAATGGAGAAAATAAGTTAGTCTTGACAATTAATAAGTTAATTGTTAAGAATAAGTTAGTTAAAAAATAGTTAGTTAATTGTTAAAAATAAATCAGACTTAACAATGAACAGATTGGGACCAGGAGCCACAATGCATAGATAAACCCAGGAAATTTTGATGAGATTACTGATCCTATCCAATAGATCTGTATTTGTGAAAAGAGACCCCGATCATCAAGGACAGCTGTACTTGAACATGTACATAACATGCTGGGTGCATTCTTACAGTACAATAATATGCTAGAAGTTTTTGGTTGCTACCAGCCTTCCTTATTAAGATGCCCATGCTCATGGCTTGCTTTGCCTTTGTGATATTCCAATATTCTTGTGTTTGTAGCAGAGAGAGCCATAAGTCTATCAGTTCAGTGCCCAGAGACAAGACCTTCCCTGGCTGAACATTGTACCACCAGCTTGGGGTTATCAGAGTGTGTAGGGATAGCCAGGTGGCTTATCAGAGACCTTGAACTTCGTACATGGTTAGAAAGTCTGCTTGATGCTTTTATCCCAGATGTTTCTTTGCTCGGAGTTTTCTTCCTGACTTGGCCTAAATTCTTATCAGAAAATTATTTTACATGCTGATTAAAGTCAAGCAGTCTATTAATGGGAACCTGATTATCATCTATCTTTTTAAATATTCACAGAAAAATGAAATTTTTTGTTTGTTATCGGAGTTTTATCACGCAGAACTTTTCCACTTCTTTAGTGCAAGGAACTGAGCAAATTAGGAAGTGACAGAGAAGCAGGGAAGAGATTTGTTGGAGGTAGGAAAAATGTCCATCTATTAGCGGTGAAATAAAGCAGTGTTTTGAAAAGTCTGCAAAGAAATTACACTTTTCAAGTGACCTGGAGATATTGTCCTTGCTGCTGCTTAAGGACAGTTATCTGTACACAACAATGGTCTATCATAGTGCTGTCCTTACTTCCAAAGATACTCCTCTGATCATTGCTATGTCCTATGATGCTGGAATCTTTATTTTCTTCTCTGATTTTCTCTTTTTCTTTTATATATATATATATATATATATATATATATATATATATATATATTTGTATATATAATTATTTATGCATACATACACACACATACTTCATGCAAAATTCTCTGTGAAACTATAGCAAATAAAAATATTAAGTAAGTCAGTTTTGTGTAATTATGCAAATATGTCCATATGCCAATAATATGTACCATAAATTAATTCTCAAATTAATATATAAGTTACATCAAATCATATGTATGATTTGATGTAACTTATATATTAATTTGAGAATTAATAGCAATGAACAGGTGAACATTTTCTAATTAATCTTTTATAACACAACATTCTGCAAGGCTGGATTTTGCATTTCTCAAAACCATCACTGCCTGAAACAGAGCAATAGAAACAAGGATGCAAATTTATACATTGTTACTGTCTCAGAGAAATTCTGCATCTAGACTGTATGAAAAATGTAGCTAATATTCATAATATTTAGGAAATTCTAGTTCCCACTTTCTCATTTTTTTAATTCAGCTTTGAAACTCAGAGATGCAGGATGCATAGGAAAAAAAACCCAACTGACTAATAGTGAAGGATGAGTTTAATCATATTTGAAAAATGATAAAATTAAAGTTGATGTGGACAGAATTTAAGAGGACTTTGCACCTTCATAATTAAGACATAAGATGAACAGCAGACAAGGTCACAAAAGCAAGTTTAAGTTCATTTGTGAGTATGTGCAAATTTGGCAGATACCCTACTTCTGAAATATTCCTTTCTGGCAAGACTTGGAAGATATTTTCAAGAAAGATAATGCCATTAACCTGTTTCATTATGTAAATTTTATGATAGAATTTGTGCATCTTTATTAAAATCTCTGTTTCATTTAAACTTTGTTGAATGACAAAATAGAAACAAACACAGAAGGAAATGTTATACTGGTGATTTAACATCACATCTCTCCAAACCCAAACATTCCCAGGATTACCACATCTCTTTCCACCTGGATGATTGCTCTGCAAAGCATCTCTGCAGACATGATTTCCCTCTCATGACCTGACCACAGTAAAGGCTGAAATAATTTCCATGGGTGGTGGTAAAGATGTCTCAATGCTTATTGAGAGGAGTTTCATACAGATTTTGCTCACAGACACAAACGCTTGCCAACCACTCAGCCGTGCTTTGTTCTACCCCTAATACTGTAAGTCACAGAGGAGCTCTCCCCATGCTTTTCCTTGTTAGTTTTTGAGGAGGCAAAATCCGGGCAGCTGGTTCCTGTCCTGTGATCACACTGTTGGCTGAGTTTTTTCTCTTGTGTATCTATATGCTGTGCCAGCCAAAATTTACCTACTACTGCTTTCACACAGACCTCATAATCACTTCAACAACACATGCCAATTTTTTTTGCATACCTTATTCATGAAGCCTCTTCTTTCCTCCTTCACTCAGTTCATACCTACCTGCCTAACACGGAACTTCAAAAGTAGGATTGTTTAGTCCTGGGGAAGGGACATGCAGAGTTTGCTCACAAACATCACACAAATATTTTGAAATAACTACACACACATTTCTGGTTGCATCTGGACAACTTGAGTTTAAATGCTGATTGTTAGTTTATCAGTAGTTCAAACAACAGAAATAAAAGTTGGCTTTTTAATAAGTTCTCTAATTCAATTTAATGGCTTTTTACTAAATCTAAATTTAGGATCCCATCAGGTATGGCTGAGTATTATTATTAATTGAGGAATTTTCCCCCTCATATTTATAGAAAATGCATTATTTGCATTTTATAATTATATTAACTGCCAAAACTCTGAAGGTAGTAAGCAATGACTCTTTGCTATTTATAGAGCAATGCTTTTATAAAGCAATATTGTTCACCTGTGAGTTGATCTGTTTGAATTACAGGTTTTAAAATCATAATTTTTGTATTTGTATTGGGAAAAATAATTGTATCTGGAAAAAAAAAAAACAAACTTGCTCTTGATCCAAAATAATTTTCAAGCATTTTCCCTGATTTTTTTCTGCATATGATGCCTATAGTTATATAAGCAACTTGTTGTGTTTAAAATTAATTATCTCAGTGATCATAACCTGCAGTAAGAAAGTATTACTGAAAATGGCCCCAACTAAAACTTCTAAATCCAACTTTAAACATTTTTCCAAAATCACCTTTGAGAAGTCATAAAGTACAACCCCGAGATCCACAACACCCAGTATTGATGTTGTATTGCCGATCTGTGTGTAGAGACCAGGATGAGAAGAATTGTAGCTGGGCACGAGGCATTTCTCCAGAGAGGATGTCAGTGTTCTGCTGGAAGGAAAGGCTTCTTTGTGTGCCCAGTGGATCCGCTGGAAAGGCCAGGCAGTGGAGCCAGACACCCTGCTGGGACTCTCCAACATCCACAGACCAAATTTTCTGGTTCTGGAGACCCCCAGAAGAAGTGCTGAGGTCAGGGGACACCCACACATTTGGCAGTGTAGGAGCAGTTTTAGCCATGCTCACCTGGTCATAGCTGTGTGCATGCCCGAGGGCAGCAGAGGGTAAGAAGTGGTGTTCCCATGAAGTATTCTTTCCACACATAGAGTTTTAGGCTCAAGGTAAGCTGTGGACTTTAAAGGAGACCATCAGCAATAGCTGTGTGCACCTTGAGACAGGACTGCTTTGTGATGTTCAGGTGCAGCTGGCAAGCAGAGCCCACACCTGACCTTATGTCGTGAGGACCTCAAATGGCGGCACCAAGGAAGGTGCACACAGGGGCTTGTTCAATTGTGCAGGTACCCCCTGTTTTGGGAGGCAAAGTCCTTTTCCCTTTCAAGTCCTGCAGAATAGAAGTCCTTCTGCTCTGGCTTGCTTCTCATTCGATTGGTGAAGCCTCTGTCAGTGCAGTGCTGATGGGAACATAAGTGCTCACCTGAAAGAGGATCACTGAGGTATGAGACACGCCGTTCTGAGGTTGTGGTGAGGTTAGAAGTGTTGACATACCAATAAAAGCTCCATGTAAAAATGTTTAGTTAGTATAAAAGGCAACAAGGAGAAGTCTAAGGAAGGACTAGGTGTCACGACAGCTAATCCTCCTCTCTAGTATCTGACCTCTTTAAGGCTGGAAGTAAAAGAAGTTAAATGAACTCTGCATAATTCTTTGTGTTTATCTGTCATGAAACCACCTCATGATTCAGCATTTGTGTCAGCCTCTTTGGGGGAGGCTCTGCTGCAAGAGCAGAGGGCTGTGGCAGACCAGGACTGAGGCATAACCCTCTGGAATCTGTGTGAGAGGACATTCACTCTGGTCCTGCCCACGCTTGGTCTTTCTTTCCTCCCTGGTGTTGTTTGGCTCCAGATTCTGGGTGTTTGAGGACACAGTCATTTGCTGCATTCCAACTTTGAGGGAGAATTTTTAATTTTTGACAAGGCCCTTAGAATCACATTGCAGAGGAAAGGGTGTATTATAATTATCAATATCAATAGTAATAAAACTTTATTAAAGGTCATTAAAATGAAAAGGGGTGGCTATAGATCCCATCACTCTGAACTGACTCCCTCCTCTTGTGTTAATTAGAAAACTCAGATAATGGTTCTATGGGGGAGTGCAGGGAAAATTTAATTACGAAAGTTTAATGGGCCACTATCTACTTCCTGCCAGATTAAAAACTGATGATTTACACTATTTTAGATACTACTCAGGGCTCACTAACAAAATATGTTGCAGAACAAAGAGTAATGCAAGACTTCACCTGGAATCTTTTGCTCAATTTATAAACAAAGATGTAATAATGCAGACCTGAAAACCAAAAAGCTGTGACACAGCTGTTAACACCAAAAACTGAGAGAAATTGTGAGCAGTCTTTGTTAGGTTCCTCATTTTATTATTTATTCTAAGTAAATAAAGAAGACATTTGCATAAGCAGAAATGTTTGCCTCCTCAAAAACAAAACAAAAAAAAAATAATAATAAAAAAGCCAGACTAAATTAGCTGTAAGGTCAGTTTTCAGTTATTGAGGTAAATTAGCAACTCTGTTGATTTTTAGAAGTTCTAGGAGTGGAATTTGTGTTCGCAAACATACAGTCAGGCTTTTCAGCCCACGTTCTTTTTCCTACCAAATTTCATGGCAATTTTTAATAAACAGATATTTAGTGAATTGTTATATAATATTTTTTCTTAAAATTAAGTGTTTGTTTGAAAATTCAATCAAAATGCCTCTGGCATAACTGTGAAACAGATAAAATCAGTTGTCTGTAATTCCTCATTTTCAGAATCCCCAGACAGCTAATTTATGGGGAGTTATGACTAGACAGAGCCTTAAAATTATTCACTTTTTGGAGAAGGCTGAAATCTGGCCCCTGAAATTAGTAGCTATTTTTGAAACATTAGTCTTCTTGAACTCATTATAGGAGTGATAATTCAGCAAAGTCTGCAAAGCAGCTACAGGAATTTCTCTTCAAGGCCCCTATTTTACCTGCTGGTTCAATTTAATGCAGAGGTTTGTTATTAAATTTCTGTTCCCATTTAATTCAGTGGTTAACTATGAAATTCAACTCCTGTCCTTAATGAGCTCTATTTTTAGTGAAAACACTGTTATTCAAGCGTGATCAAGATAAATATTCAGTTGTCTATTTTATAGAATTAAATGCTTAAATTTAAAGAGGTTTTCTACCAAAAAACCCCAAAACAACCAAACCAAAACCAAAAGTGGAGCAAAAAATATGGTGTATCAAATGCTGTGTTTTAAAATGAGGGCAGGGAAAAAAAAACAAGGAATAAAAAGAAAAGAAACAATGCAACAAAAAAAAATTATAAATCTAATGTACTCTGTTCCCTTTTCTGGATAGGTTTTGGTGTCCTAAAGTTGAGAACTCAGCATTATAAAACCAGGGCTGGTTGTCAGTTCTAATTTAGGTAGATGTAGACAGTTCTATACAGCAGCTTTGTGCCTGGAGCTGTCTGTCTTACAGTCGGAGGCCCACTGTGTCAGCTGCATGTCCTTGAACATTTCAGGTAGAATATAGCTCTGGGAATTGCCATCCCCCTGGACTTCAGGTGTGTAAACAAAGTCTCCTACCTTTGCTAATTTATTACCAGGTAGTGAAAAAATATAAAGGAAGGGGAGAAAAAGAGGTATTTGAATATCACTTTTCTTCCTATTCTTAAAGACCTTAATCCACCTGGGTACACACAGATTGGGAACTACTCATTATTCTTGATCTTTTCCACAAAAACAGGGCTTACCTGCCTGCACTTCAGTTTGGATTTCTCAGTATTCCCCTCTGTACAGTAGAGCTGCCCTGAGAAAATTCTGTTATGCAATTGGTATCAGTTACAGCTAAATATATTTGCATCAACATAGAACCCTGCTTTTAATGAGCATAATAGCGTTCTCTGTCTCAAAGGTGCATCTGCATTCAAAAATAGTGTAAAAAAACATGTCAGGGCACTATGGATGTCTAGACTTCCCTTGTCTAGACTTCAAATATGTAATGCTGAATGGTTATCAAAATCAAGTGGATGTCCTCAGAAATATAATTGAGAAGAACATGCATAGGAATATTTGCGTGCCTTGCCTTTTATTTGCAGTGAATGATTCATAGCTAAACTCTGTAAACTATTAGTCAGTTCACATTACTGTAACCACCAAACCTCAGAAAAAAAAAACAACTTATTTTTTCAGAAGTCTCTTACACAGCTGTTACAGCTACAGGACTTAATTGCATTGGCAATTTATATAAAAAGAGACAGACAAAGAAATAAAAATATTTAAGTCAATTTCAAGTGAGCTGTTCAGGTTGTTTTATTGTGATTCTTTATTTGATTAAGGTAGAGCTATAATTAGTCTCAATGTACTAATAAATTGCTTGTTTTTTCCAGACACTTAATAAGGACCATTCATTCTCCAAGGGGATTGCAACCTGAAATCTTGCTGAAAGACTGGTGCTACAACAGAGGACAAAGAGAAAAGAGGTGAATTAACTGGGAAAAATGCCAGTTACTGTCTTGATCACATGAGTGACCATATGCTAAATGACACAGTAAAATGAATGGCTGCACAGTGTGTTGATTTAGTTGCTTTCTTTCCCCTTTTCTTTTCTGTCTGATTGTATATGATGTAATTGTTCCACATGGCAGAATGTCCACTCTTTCCTTACAGCGTCCACTATTGTGAGAATAATTGGGATGTGATCCAGGCTCGGAGTGGCACTTATTCTACTAAAATGAGGGATTGAAAACCCTGCTAAAGTGACATAGAGCTATGAATTTAAAGGCTTCAGCACTCTGAAGTGCTTTGGGCAAGAGTCACCACTGGAGCAATTGGTGGAGCTCCTGTAACATCAGTACAGCTCCTCAAACACAGGTACGCTAGTGTGGGCTCACACCCCTCTGTGGTGACGGGCACGAGTTTGGGGTTGGCTGAAAAGAGAAGCCAAGGATCTTCTCCTGGCAGGTCCTGAAAAGCCAGACATTTACTTGAGCACAAATATGGATCTGGCAAGCCTCTGTGTGCTCTGAGTTTTGTCTGATCTCGGGATTTGGATCTAATCCTGCAAGATGGTGAAGAGGACTCATGTACTGCCCGGCGTGTTGGGCTTCTCTTGCCAAGTCTGCACACAGATGTTACACCCACTTCCAGCTGAGAATTCAAGTGGAGAGTTCCAAGTGGAGAGTTCGGCCAAAGCATTGAGGTGCAAACTCTGCACTCTTTTCAGCAGAAGAAATACAGAAATCTGGGTTTAGTACCAACAATGTAGCTAGGTGCCAGTTTTATTAGTATACTCATAAAGATGTTTATCTCAATATTTTCAGGAGTCTGCCTAGTCCCCTATGATTTGTATATGGAATACCTACCATCTGGGTTTCCCCATAAATAAGTAATGTTAAATAGTTAAACATCCAATTTTTCAGCTCGTTCTATGGCAGAAGAAGGCAAAAAGAAGGGATGAATGCACGGATAAATAAAAATAAAAGGAACTAATATATTTTTCTCTGTTTTGCACTCCCAGAAAGAAAGTTGTTAGAGAAGATGGCTGTCACATAATTCCAGATTATTAAAACTGAAAAGCTGGCACAGGAACAGCTACTTTTGGTTATGTGTTGGTTAAGTCCAGTCACCAGAGGATTGCCAGTAGGAACTGCAGTGTTAATCATCAAGGAAGGGCTTCTTATGAGTCCAACCACAGCTTTTTCTGTTTGGTTTTTTTTTTGGTTTTTGGTTTTTGGGTTTTTTTGGGGTTTTTTTGTTTTGTTTTTTTTTTTGGATTTTGGTTTTTGAGTTTTTTTTCTGCATATTTATTTTGAACAAACAAGCTACCTAGACAATTAAACAAGTTAAACAAAAATCATATTGTTTCAGGCAATTATCCACATGTGTGCTGACCTCATTTGGAGAAACAAAACATTTCATATTTTATTACCCAGAGTGTCAATGAAAAAATATTCAGCTGATATCTCATTAATAGTTTCATTTTCCCAAACATTGTACAAAGTCACTGCAATACAATGCCAAGTCAATCTACCCATTTGATCTTATATAACCTTCAGGGAACATTAATAAAATTCTGACTCAGATATGCCCTCTGTCAGTCTCTTTTTAGGCATATAGGTGCTTAAATGTCCTTTACAACCTACTGAATGGGATGTACATTCAAATTTAAGCACAAATGTCAATACTTTTCTGGACAGAGATGCTTGCTGGAATGAAGGCTTCTGCATCAGAATAGACATAGTGGTTGATGAGAGTGTACACAGAGAATTTTGATTTGGGTTTGCACAGCCTGTGGTATCCTGAAGTTACAAAATCAAACCGCCACAGCAATTTCATGTGTTCTTGTACCAATACCTGTGTTCTCCTCTTCTCACAATTTCCTCATTTTTAAGAGACTCAACAGGTATTAAAAAGTATCTTTAAAAATTTTCAAACATTTCATTCAGAAATTGAGTTTTGTCAGTGAAGGAAAAATAGCTTTTACAATTCTCTAGCAAAGTCATTTAGGAGTCCCAGAGGAAGACTGGAAAAATCTATCAGCTATTGTAGAAAGTACATTATAGTGGAAGGAGCTTAGTATGAAACACATGCAATCAATGATGGGATACTTGAACTTTGCTTGTACAGTTATCTCCTTAGGGAAGGTATTCTGTAGGTGTTGAACTGCTTTTTCACGAGATCAAGAAGCCACAGAAAGAAATTAAAATTGGCTTTAATAATTTTTTTTTTTTTTTGCTAAGCCTTGACAGAGTGAGGAGGAGTGCGTCAGACTGTACTGAATGCTGTCATTTAGAGTCACCAGGGCAGCTGTGAAGGCTCAGTCACTGGTCATATGGGGTCCTAGGCAGGTAAAAATCACTGTGAGAACTGGAAGCTTTGAAGTGTGATGTTTCCTCTTTTTCAGGTAACCTGTTTTGTTTTTGCACATTCCTTTGGCTCATTTGTGCAGTGGAGAAAGTACCATTGATAACAGCTGACATTGAAAAGTTTGATTTTACAACTCCCGGTGCATAGGTCCCATGGATTCTCCTCATTCCCAGCAATGCTTTTGTCCTGCTTCAGTTTCTTCTGTGCTCTAGTCAATGAAAAAAGCAGGAAAGCAGTGCTGTCTTAGCTGAGCACTTTGCCAGTACTGAATCTGGATAAACCTTAATAGTTTTCTCTGTCCTGTTGAATCTCATAGGCTTTGCTGTAAGTGTCTCTACTCCCAGGAAAGTGGGGAGGGCTCCCCAACATTTTTGTGAGTAGAGAATTCTCTAGGGTGTTAAAACTACTATATTTAATCTATTTTTGTATTCCTTTTGGTTTGTTGATATAATAGCAATTAATTGGCATTAAAGTAAATAAAAACCCCATCATGATCTTATAATTAGATTTTTCACTTTTTGGTGTTTGGCAAAGGGAAAGTCAAACTTACAGACTCCACAGTCTTCAAAATGCCAACTATCTTTAAATAACTCACTAAAGTGATATTTTCACGAATTAGTCCAAGAGGAACCTGTTCTATTCTGAAAATAGTGCACCTTTGTGTCTGAACTGGATAAAATTCTCAGGTAGGTGAGAACAAGCAGGGTAGTGCCTTGATTGAGAAGACATCTCAGACAAAACTGCTCATTCAGAATCTCCAATATGGGTGTGTGAGAAGAAGTCAGATAAGCAGTCTTCAGCTTCTTCCTGAACCTAGAAGAAAAGTACATGGGACTTATCAGATCTTGACTTATTACAGCCCAGAAAAGAGGAGGAGTTTGTGACCATACCTTTCAATTAAATTTCAGTGTAATAATTTCCCTTTCTAAAATTATCTTTCATTTACAGGGAGCCTTCCTAGCCCATTTGAACTTCCTGTTTTGAGACAGATCCAGCTTTTGGCAGAGACCATGAAGGTAGCTATGCAGGATACCAGAATGATGGAACAAAAAATCATGGTTGCATGAAGTACTAACGACTGCAGCTAAAACCCACCTCGCATAGCAGTGTGAGAATATCTCCCCAGGTTTGTTCCCTCTGCAACCTCACCTTCAGCCCAGAGAGGAGTTGCAGGAGTCCTGCCTTGCCTCCCCTGAGCTCCCCAAGGGTGCAGAAGATGTCTCTACCATGGCTGGCCCAGGAGGGAGGAGAGGAGCAGGGGAGGGGAGGAGGCACACACGGTGCTAGTGGTTCTAAAGTGTCCCTCTGGCCAGCAGTGCCCTGCTGGTGCTGTGCTCAGCACTGGCAGAGACTGGACAGAGGTGCTCTCACTGAGCCTTTCGGCTCTGTACAGAACACACAGCACCAGGGGGTTCCATGGTTTTGGTGCTGCAAGGGACCAAGGAGGCAACAGTGCCTGGGAGAGTCACTCTGCTGCTGCCACAAAACAGCCTTTTCCTCACCTTGTGGAGGAATCTTAATCCTGTTGTGCACTGTGAATTTTAGCACTCCAGGTGTTTGGGGACAGGTGGGTGTGAGCACCACCTTTGCATTTGTGAAGGAAACATTAATGAGATCATTTCTCAGTCAAATTAAATATAGAAAAGAGGGTCCTGCCTTCAGTGAGCAGCCTGAAACTTTCCTCTTTCTGTCCTTTCTGGCAAACAGGACACGATAGATGCTGATATAAACATGTCCATCCCAGTAAAATGAAGATGGATCCTGGGAGACCAGGGTTTGCTCACTCATGAGCAGGAAGAACAAGTGTTCGAAGAGAAAGGTTTTCACTGGTGCCAAAGACATGGATCAGACATTAGATGATGATTTTGTTTCAACATTAAGATACTCTGTAATTGGTACATGTAACAAATGAACAGCTGCTTTCTCAATACCCTCTTTAGCATGAATTTGCAAATCTATTTGAGTTAGGATTTATTATTTTGGTATTAACAGGATGATTTAACTTATTTTGTGATCTTATATGCTTCCCAGTACTGTGTCTAACTTGTTGATGTGATTCAGCCTGACAGCTGAATTGCTCTTTTCATAGGTTAGTAATTATGACTTCAGTGACATACAGTTTTCAATGTTATTTTTGTTTAAGTAGCTTAATAAAAGGAATAAAATCAGAGCCAGGCATATTTTTTCAGAGTAAAATAGGCCTCAGACCTTTGATGGCCTGGGTGTAGATCAGCCAATTAGCCTAAAAGCTCCCTCCAGTAAGCCCTTTGTTGTCTCACAGGAAAAGTGTGTGAAATGGAAATTTACTTGAAACTGCCACAATAAATATGTTTGTTCAGGGAAAATTAAAAAAGGTGAAGCAAGAAGCCTGACATTACTTCAGTTTTGAGGAAAAACCTGTTTGTGTCTAATGCATTGCAGAAATTGCTCAAGAACATTTTGTCCTTGTGTAAGGATTTCCCTGTAACGCTGTTAATGTCCTTAGGTCAAGACCCTGGGTTATCAGCTGTGTATGTGCCGATCATGCAAGTTAAAACAGATTTTTTTGAAAGGTAGTTTTTGTCTGTGTGAGTTCATGACACTTGTTCCTTGATGCCAGACCTTTTCCTTCCTTGTATTTTCCTTTCTTTCTCCTTCTGGTTTCCATTGTGGGCTGAACATGTGCCTCAAAAACAGTGAAACCTCCAGATGGCACATTACCAAGTTCTCATAAATTAGAGCAGAAGAGATGTGCAAGGCATTGGAATTCTTTGAGATTTAGGTTTATAGGGATTACAATAAATTCAGTCAGATGGGGAGGGTCATTAGGTACCAGTGGAATGCAGATAAGATTGTATTGCTTTTTTAAAAAAAATTAAAAATGGCCATGAAACAATCTCTTGAAGGCTGCAAAAGGTGTTCTGTGCTTGGACATCTCTGTGATTTCCCACATGTGGATCCTGAAGGGAAGGAAATCCATACCTGAATCAGAAAAAGGAAATAATGTTCATAAACTCCATACAAGGCATGCAAGCCTGTCCTGTTTACACTCTGCCAAAAAATGGCCTCTAAGTCCCACCAGGGAAACCACAACTCCAGGTAAACATGGTAGTATCTTTCCTTAAGCAAGAGTTGCAGAACAAGAGTCATTCAGTACAGATACAACACAATGTTGGTGCCACACTACGGAACCCTTTCCACTGGCAGGCTCAGAATCAGCCTGGCCAGGTATGAATTTACTCCAGTTATTAAGAGCTAATTAAAGGAAAGCAATGCCTTGAAAAGTGTGAGGTGAAATAAAGCACTTTGCTCCAAAGAAAACCAGAAGAATGAAAAAGAGTGTTCATTGCATTTCTTCTTAAGCTGTCACTTTGTTTCACCAAGGGTCAGCACATCATTCCTTAATCACCTGGTTAGGCCCCCAGATATATCCCTGTTAAGTGGAATTCTTTGCTAATACTGTCCTGATTAATTAAGAAGCAGTCTTTCCCATTCACTGTTATCAGTGACCTATCATTCAGTGTCATCATCCTTCACTGTCATTAAGTAGAGCATGCATATACTGTAAGAGGTAAGATGATTTCGAAGACAACTATTGATCCTTTCCTAGTGGTCTATTGCTAGTTAATGAGCATTAGTTTCTTTAATGATGTTTAATGTTGGTGAGTTATTTTTAAGTGATACATGGCCTGACCCTGGAAAGTGCTGAATGCCCTTAACTCCTGTTGACTTCAGCAAGAGTTGAGGGCACTCATGGGATCAGCCATAGGACTTGTGTCTGAACTGGCAGCAAAAGCTTCTTTCTGCATTCAGCAATGCTATGAAGCCAGAGAAAGAGCAGTTCTCATACAAGAGAGTTTCAATTTTTGTTTTCCTTTCTGGTATTGATATGGACAATTTCTACACAGGACAGACTTTGCTGTTCTATGAGAACAGCAAAGAAAATAAGCCTTTCCCTTATTTTCTTCCAATGTCTCTCATTGTCCTCTAGCTTCTTTCTGTGGTCAAGAAGAGGCATCTTGCAAACTCATCCCCCATTCCTGCTTCCCTTCCCACATTTCCTTTGCTTCCAAATTAATCCGACAGGCAGTTTGTCACCACTACCTTAAGTTACTTAAACTCTAATGAATCTTTTCCAGTTGGCTTTCCTTTCTGTGCTCTGCTGGAATTGCCTTGATTACCAAAGGCTGCCTCTTGGCAAAATCTCAAAGTCAAGGTTTCTTCTCCTCCTCTTTGACCTTACCTTTTTTTTTTTGTTTTTTGTGAATGTAATACTGTTCTGCTCAGTGTACTGTTCTGCCTGTTCCCTCCCCACTGCCTCTTCTGTTTGCACTGCTACTCATTACTTTATCATGGCTATGGTGTGCATTCCCAACACTATGTCCACAGCACCCTGTCCCGTGACCCCCTCTTCAAACAACCAAGATTTAAAAAAATATGGGACAAAACAATGTTTGCTCTCTCTCTCAGCATGTACAGTTTGCTCCCATATTATTTGGTGATATATCCAAGCTTCTTGGCACATAAAATTCAGTTCTAGGTGATTTTCCAGTTTTCTCTTGCACAAAAGAGAAGGTGTCCTTAAATGTTTAAGCATGAGAACTGTACAGGGCTAGGAAAAAAGAATCTATTTGACTACAGAGAATAGAATTTCCCAGAGATACAGGCAACACTGGTTTCTGTTAGTGACAAATGCCATCATGTTTTGCATGGCAACATGCAAGTTACTTTTGGTCCATTAAAAAAAGGGGTTTTTTTCATTATTTCAAGTATTGTGCAATGTAAGTTATGGTAATTATACCACATGAGTTTACAGAAAATATTCCCACTCTGAACAGCTGCTAACTTCCATAGAAATTCTGAGATAGATTAGTTGTTCTGTGACATGTGTGCCGGACACTTGAATTTATCATTTTGGTAGGCAAATTCACATACAGGAGAATGAAGAGAAAATACATCCTTGGCAGGCCTGTCCTGAAGAATAAGTATCAGAAACAGCTCATGTTCAAATTAATCCCCAGGGAAGAAGATCAATGTGCAGACGATGAAGTTGTAATAAGAAGATAAGTTGTACAGATACATATCTTTGTCCTGCACAAGCATAATTTATTGCATGGATCTTGTCTGTACACCAGAAGTGGATTGGGAAATGAAACTGCACAGTGTGAGAAAGTTTAGAGACATTTTTTCTTCACCTCTGCACAACAGGCTGGGGTTTTTTTCCCTTTATCTGATGAAATCACCAAATTGCTTTTTTTTGCTCTTCATTTTACAAATGAATAAATGTGAAAGTAGAACTAAAGAAATCCTGGGAAGAAACAAACAAACCACAAACAAACAAACAACAAACAAACAAACAAACAAAAACAAACCACAAACAAACAAGCAAAAACCCAGGAACAGCTTGCTCCTTGTGCTCTGCTCCCAAACTCCCATTTTGCAGCCAGCAGAAGTGCCTATGGTGCTGTGCTGGCCCTGGAGCATCCCGAGGGCTTGGCGTGTCCCAATGTCCCGGTGTGCTCCCGACCGGCCACAGCCTGGGAAGAGCTCCCATCCCAACTGTAATGCTTCTCCCTAGTGCTGACAGCCTTCCGGGTGAACTCCTGCATTGCAGGGCCGGGGGGAAACCTCGCTGACTCTGAGGAGGGCAGAGGGGCTGGGCAGGGCTGCTTGTTTTGGATCCTGGCTGCTTTCTGGCTGCTTTCTCTACCTCCAGGTACCACTCAAAGGGACATGCATGGAGAAAGGGTTAACTGGGATTCTCTATAATTTGTTCCTATTTCCTTTGCCTCCCTTCAGCTCCTTCACAAAATGTTAATCTAATTGTGATAGTATCACTTTGATGACAATATGACAAGACAGACAAATTTGATTTTATTCTCCACAGAGCAAAGCATATGCTGCTTGGGAGACTTTGACAGAGAGAAGGACATAAAACAAATGGAGTTCATGAATATACAATTTTTATTGTACACAGTAGTGACATCCAAACTTCAGAGAATAGGTGGGTGAGACTTATGCTTTACTATTGAGATTAATGGGTACGTAAAAAAGTGCCAACAGAGAGTACTACAGTTTATGTTAAAAATGTCGACGTGGATAAGAATAATTTTCTTCTCAAGATGAATGACGCATTTAATGGCTGTGAGACATTCATGGCCAGTAGCAGTTCCTCAAAAGTAATTTTTTGTTGTTATTGTAAATTACATAATCTTAACTGCAATTATAGCCCTGTTTAGGTAAAGGTCAAGTTAGTACAGTGGATGGTTATAAACTAAGAGGGAAATTGGTAAATTTATTCCCTTGCTGAAAGCTTATGAATGATTTTAAGCGAGATAATTTTTTTATAACTCTATTTCTACTTTAATGTAATATAGCAAGTAAAGACAGCACACATTAACAAAGGGTAAATTAGATTTGTCTAAGTAAACATGTATCTGCAATAGGAGTAGTGTTGCTGTAGTAAGGACAGTCTGAAGGTTAAGTGTTCCATGTAAATGGTATAGATTCATTTTCGTGGAAAGCAAAAGGAGGGACAACCTCTGAAAAATTGCCTTTGATGGAATGCAATCTGTGCTCTCCTGAGCAGCACACAAATACTCTGCAACACATGAAACCATACCCACCTCTCGGTCAAAAGAAATTGACTAGAGTCCTTTTGATTCCAAAAGTCTGCCCCTAAACAATGTTATCTTCTTCACAGTCCCTTCAGACTGATCAGGTTTTTTTAATATCTAGGTCCAAAAAAAAAAAAATTTCAAATGAAACAAAGAGGAAGAAGATGCTTTGTATGCTAATGGAGGGTGTTAGGAGTTTTAGTGCGGACTTTTCATGCTTTACAGTAAAACCTGAAGGAAAGCAATTAAACTCTTAAGATGCTGCTCAAAAGGAAAAGGAAGCTTTCCCAAATCACTGGCAGGCCCTTGCTCTGAAGAGCCTGTGTTGGGCTATTGCTCATTTTCACAGTATTTAAGTGAAGCAAATGTATGATTACACATAGTTGCCATTTCTCTTCTGAGAACTTTTACCTATGTGGTTGTCACTGATCAATTTATCAGGCTGCTTCAAGTATGACTCAGGGTCTTATTCCCTCCATCAGACCACAGAAATGCTGTCTTTTCCTATTTGTTTGTCTTTTGGATATATACATATTAAGTAATTAGTAGGAAAAAAAATCTCCTTTCAGTTCCTGTTAAATGCCAAAGGTCTTCAAACAATTTACATAAAAATATATGTACTACATAGTCTAATAATAAAATAAGACAGTGCTACATGTTTGGGTTTTTTTTTTTTCCTTTCTTTTTTGACAGATGAACAGCAATGGCTTGTTACTTGAGCTTGCCACCAATTAAAATGCACATTGGATCAGCTCTGGCCTGTCACCTACCATTATTGGGAAAAGTTGGCTCAGGTCCAAGTTTTAGATGACTGGGGGTTTTGTTTGTTTTTTGTTTGGGTTTTTTGGCTTTTTTTGTTTGTTTGTTTGTTTGGGTTTGTTTTGATTTTTTTTGTTGTTGTTGTTGCTGGGGTTTTTTTGGTTTTTTGGTTTTTTACTTGGCCATAGTGCTTCTCATCTCTGCTCGGTAAACTCAAGCTGGTAATTTAGATGCTGAGCAGTCCTTGCATCAGCTTTCTGGGGAGTTGCCCCACTTAAGGCTCCTGGGAATACCTAGTCATTTTTGTTACGTGCATTTTAATTGTGGCAAGGGGAAAAGGCTCCCTGATCTGTCCTGTGTAGGTATTATTTGAGCTGGTCTGAGTCCAGTATGATACCTTTGGGCCATGATTAATTTAGAGATACATTGATTTCCAGAACTTCTGTTAAATTTCTGTTTCATCACACCTGCCTTTGGACCCTTCTAATCTTAACAGTAGCAGTGAATAAGACGAAATATGAACTTATTATCATCAACGAGTTATTTTTCATTTTAAACGTGAACTTGAACACATCCAAAAGAGCATAATCTTGCTGAATAAAAATACAAAACATTTTGAATATCTGGACACCAATATGAGTTATTGCTCCAAGTCTGAAATGAAGATGAAATCCAAAAGGGATGGGGGATGGATCAGAATAAGATTCATTTAAAACTTTGCTTTCATGAATTACCTGCAACAAAACAGTTTGATACAGCAAGACCAGAGTCTGATTATGCAGAAACAGTGCCAATATTTAACAAAATGTAGTATGAAATGGATTTTCTTGGAAATCAAAGAGACATTCAATTTGTAAGTTAGTAAAATGTTTAGATAAAGTTTTCTCAAGTGTTGTGGTTATTGTCCTCTTTTATGAAAGAGGCTTGAACTTAAAACATGCTGAGCTGCTGATGAATCACAGCCCTTGCTAATGTCACCTCTTAGACACTTGTTTTGTGCAAAGGTAAATAGCAATAAGATGGAAGGCAGTAGAAAATAAGGTCCATCGCCATTGCTCATTATTTGCAATTTGTGGAGTGTGACAGTGTGTTCAGCAGTATGCACACCAGGAATAGAGGAGATTTTTGCCTCCAAGAGCTTACAATCTAATACAGATACAGATAAGCCTGAATATAAACCATTAAGTGAAAGATATAGGATAGCAATGGCATTTAAAAAAAATTACTAATATCCGTATTGTCAAAATTGAGAAGAACTCGAACTTTGGAAAGGATACAGATACATTAAAAGATCCAATGTCAGATGGTCTCTGTTTAGAAGGGTCTGGAATGATAGAGATGCTATCAGGAACCCTAAGACTAAAGAAAAACATGAAGGCTATTGTGGAGGTAGACTTTGAAACACACAAGTGGGCTCATATTAAGCTGGGATTTTTGGTGGGATAAATTAAGCAGAAAAGTCCAGTAGAGGAAAGACCCAGTGTGTAGAGCTGTGCTGAGTGAAGCAGAGTTTTGAAGATAAAGCATGACCAAAAGTTAGCATGGAATAAGGACTGAGGAATAAGGGGTTTTGAAAACAAAGCAATATGAGCTGAGTGGTTTTTACCATTTCATGGAGCCCAAGCAAGGCACATTATATAAATAACACTTATTGTATATGCCACTGATTTTTCTCAGTTTAGATGCTGCAAGGTGCATCATTATAACTAAGAAAGAAAAAAAACCCACAAAACCCGCCTTAATGCATATTTGTTTTTCACCAGAGTTGGTTACAAATATGATTTTCCTCAAAATTGAAAACTGAATGAAAATAAATTCAGCAAATTTGAGGTTGCACCTACAGCTTTGTTGCTTCTTGTGAACTTTGGCACAGGCAAGTACAATGCATATGCACAAGAGATGAAACTCAGCTGGAAGCATGAGCAAACTCTGCTTGGTCCAGAAAAGAAAAAGCAGCATAAATATGGGGCAGTGTGTGATAGTTCCCTGCTTGGAACTGGATCAGCCTGGGCATGGTGCTCATAATGTTACATTGGGATTCACTGTATTAATCACATTTACTAATAAAAATGGCTATTTAACTGAAACACCCCCTATATTGATGGTGTACTGTGAATGCCACCTCTGGAATACACAGGACGTTCTGAAAGCAGTGCCTTCCCGAGAGCGCAGAGCAGCTTTCTTCCAGAGCGGATTTGTTCCGGGGGAGCTCCTTATTGTGCTCAGCTCCAGAGCTGCGGCTCTGCCCCTCTCCCTGTGCCAGTCGCCACCACAATTCCGTGGGAAAATTTGCAGGAGGCCAGCAGAACTCATTGTTTCACTTGCATGGTAATTAACAACTCCAGCAGCGGCAAGGCGGCCGCCTCTTCCTCTTGGCTGAATGTTAAGCTTGACCTACTCTCCCCTCTCCCCACAGTTCACAACTCCTCTCATCTTCCAAAATTATGTGAGAAATGATTTTTCATGCTATTTGCATGTTTTAGAGCATCCATCATTATCATATGCACTGACAGCTTTATACTTCAGCTGTGACTGAGCTTGAAAAATGCTAGTCCTATCAATCAACATATTGTAGGCTTCCAAAATGAGATCTTCTCCAGACGACATTTTCTCTTGCTTTTGCTTTTTCTTTTATTCTCTTCTCTTCAGCAGCAATCTATGGCTTGCTTTTGCTTTTCATTTAATTGCAGAATGTCTATAGATTTTAAAACACTGCATTAGAGTGAAATGCTTCTGACCCGCTTCAGATTGTTTTTCTGAATTATTTTGCCATGAATCTTGTCTATTTTCATCACAAAAACTGATCTAGGAGTTATTTTAGTAACTATCTTATTTATTTCCAGTGCCTATTTCCAGTGGGCTTAACTTCACCTGCCCATATTATTTATGCACATTAATTTCACTCTCACCTCTCAGCCTCTCAGTCAGGTAACAAAATAGGGTTTCCTCTAAATTTTGCAAATACTTGATTCCAGTTAAAAATTGTGACTGGAAGTAGTATTAAACTCAAGAAATCCATGCCCAATATGTGACTGTCCTAAAGCTGCTTTTTCTTGCAAATTTTTGGGCTGTACCTGAAGTCACTTTTAAAACATATGTTTGCCAGTGAAGACACTAAGCATTAAAATTTTGAAGCAGTTGAAGATATTTTTCAGTTTTTCTGTCAATTATTGCCTCTTGTGTCTTCATCAAATAATAAGATAAACCATTGTTTGGATAGCTAACATTATGTTTTGCTGGTAATATACTAAGCTTTGGGAAAACCCATAAAGAAGCCAAAAAAAATTTAAAAATCAATCCTGGTGATGGAGCTGTAATGTTGGAAGTTAGTTGGTTCAATATTAGAGTTCAATTATATTTAGCAAAAGCAACCCTGTGTAAAATCCAGGGAAAATGGGAATTTTATTTACAGAAATAGTAAAAAGAATTAGTCACAGTGTAAGAATAAATTGTAAAAGCTTCTCCATGAAGGTTTGATTAAGAACCACAGTAGTATGGTTTAAACTATTTGTTTCTGTCCATAATCTTCCTGAGTAAAGATTCCTAATTGCTGTGAACTGTCCCTTTGCCAAAGGACAGGCAAACTGGAAATGAAAATACGCTGGAAAGCAAACCTACTATTATTTGATTACTGTTTTTTTGTTGTTGTTGTTGCCACATTTGAAGCCACAGCCTAACTGTACTGAAATCAGCAGGATTTTTGCCACTGATTTGGCTAAGACCAGGACTTCACCCATTGAAATCATACAGCAATCTGTGTGGCTGCGCAGTTACCTCTGACAGAGTGGAGCACAGACAAGGAGAAAGTAACTTTGAGGTAAGTTTTGGGATAAAGAGCCCATCCTCTCTGGTCCTACAGATATCAGGTTGCAGCCCAACCTGATCTGCTTTGTTTGTTGCAGAGTTTTCGATGTGGTGCTTTTAATTAGGGATTTAGTGTGGAGTTATAAAACCATTTTGTTAGCAGGCAAGATTAGTCTTGTTTGCTGATGTCATTGTGGAAATATGCAAAGGACTAAATCCTGAAGATTTTATTCAGGGCTCAGCAGGCTAAGGAACCCATGAAGATTATGGCAGGAATAAGCTGTTGCATGGCCTCCATCCTGGGACAGGATAGGGACTGTGGAGCTAAAGCCTCTGGTCAAGGAAATCCTTCCATTCCCAAGTCCCCTTGGGCTGTCATGGTATCTCTTCCCTCTGCCATGGAACAGGGTCAAGGACTAAGTGAAACCACAATGTTAGAGCATGTTTATTGTTCTCCAGTAGATTTTATAATCAGAGGACAGAAAAGGTAAGATGGCAAGAACAAACAGAGCAATTTGTCTTCTGCCTGCAGTTGATGCAAGTTTCACAGAACTACTGAACAATTGATTCAGTGTAATGCTGAATTTTAATCAAATGGGAGAATAAGCCAACTTTTAATCAAGATTTTCCATAATGGATTATTTTCTTAATTGAATGAGTTCAGGAGACAAACAAATACAGCTTACTGCTCAATGGCATTCTTCAAATATTGGTAAGCTTTCAATCTCAAATCACAGTGAAAGGCTCTGGAACAAAACCTCCACAGAACACAGCTGAAGGTTACATTCATCTTCTTAAAATAATCCAGGGTATGCAGGGAAGACCACTGCCAAATTAATTAATATTCCAACACAATTATGCCTACTTAAATGTACACTAAGGAGACCAATTCTAAAGGTCAGTTGTACATCTAAATATGAAGCTGGTTACCTTATTTTGAATAAAAGAGATAGAGTGATTTGGAGAAATAATTTACAGAAATGTCAAAATTTCTCTCAGCAAAGGTGTAAAAACTTTAAATCCAGAGATTTTTTAAAAACTCTAAGAAACAGAGCTCCTGACTGTGTTTGGGTGAATAAATAATTTTACAAAATACAGAAAATATTTTACTTTTAAAAATTGAAAATATTTATAATGGTGTCTGAGAAGTATAAGTAGCACAGTTGATGTATTGGTTTGATACATCACTCTTAAAAGAGAAAAAAATGTATTTTCATTGCAGGTCACAAGATAGTTTCTTAATGGAATTACCCCAAGGAATAATAAACTGTGAAAAAGAGTAGGAAAAATTAAAATAAAATATATGAATTCCTACTGTCTGCTGATAAAGCAGAAAGTGATTCTGTGGTTTACCAAAGCCCCACAGAAGGGTTTTATTCAGCAGTCTTTGTGTTGATCTTGTTCAACTGTGTCTTTTATTCTAAAGGATTATAAATTGCATAAAAAGTGTCTGTCTGGAAATTTCTCACAGAAGTGCTTCTGCTTTCAGGAGTCATTTGGTGCCAACTACCAGGTTGCTTTAGGAGACTTGCCCAACAGAAACAGGGGAATATATTTTGCTGTGCCAAGGGAATTGAAGGTAGTGTCCTCCCTCCTGCAAAATGTGCCTTGAGATCTTTAATTATCACCAATGTATTTGAGGCATCAGACCAAAGCTGATCCAGGCCAGTGGCTCCCAGAGCACACAGACTTGTTGGTTTAGTTCCGTGGTGAGAAGGACTTTTCTACTCAGCTGCAGAGCTCCTAATGTCATATCTAAATTTTCTTTGATGGTCTCTTATTTTATATGTAGAGTTCTTGACCTAAGTGTTTCTTATGTATGGAATGAGAATTTTTGCAGGTCTTTGGAAAAGTTCTGTAAATCATTAAAGAGAGTAATATTGGTATCTTGTCCTTCCTCCTTGCTAAAAGCATCACACTGTCCTGTCTGCTGGATATTTTATTTTAAAGCCTGCAGCAGCTAATAATATACACAATAAAATGCATTTTTCCTTTATCAATAATTGAATCCAACTCCTGAGTACCTGTGGAGTTGTTTCCTTTTGTTATGTAAAGAAAGCTGAAAAAACCCTGCCAAACTCATTCTATTGACTATTAGAAAATACTAATTTTTGATCAGCATTCTCTTTTCCTGTCTCTCCATTGTCCCAACAGCTACCACTTAAGCAGAGCTGTGTGAACAAGGCAAGAGAGCCACATATTTGGGGATTTTTCTGCTTGCTTCCTCCCATTCTGCAAGAATCTGCTCTTCAGTTGGGCACCAGTCAGTAATATTTTACTATGAATCTATTACTGCACTGATAAGTAATTGAAGATGTTGAGACTGATTAGGGATAAAAAGCTATGATTTAATCACTAAACATTGGAACACTGATATAGAAAAGGTATATTTAGATTTTAATTGTGGGTAATGCTAATTCACATGCACGCAAATAAGGCAAATGCCACCGCAAATAAGCCTTTCCTCCAGAACAGAATGGAAATAATTATCCATTGATAAAAATTATTTATTTTCTTGATGGTATGAATCAAATTCTGCTCTTTAACACACACAGATTTTGCTGCTTAATTAGGAGCATGACTATGTTCAGAAAACAATATTATTTATATTAAAATTTCTAGAACTTGAAACCTCTGTCAACTGAAAAAGCTCAACTACCAAGTGTCAAAATCTTGCTTGAGGACTTTTAAGAGACTTTGATTTAATAGTAGTGTTTGTTTGAAAGTCCCCTGATAACTGAAATCAAGATAAAACATTATTACATAAATGCAAAGGGATGATGCAGAACTGATAAGATCCCAAGTATTGAAACATATACTGTAAATTTTATTTACTAGCAAGTGGAAACTGCTGCCAAGCACTACAGCAAATGCCATTGTTTGAACTGAAAGGACAATTTCTCTGAGCTTTGGAGTTAAGATTAAACTATTTTAAGTGCATTAAATAATCACAGCTCATTAAAATATGTTAAAAGAGTTACAAATTACAGCTCTGGTTAGAGTTCCGCAGACTCTAACCAGATTCACTCATACTTTAGTGGATGAACTGAGGACAAATGTGCAAGGATACAAAAATGAAGGATAAAAAATACTGAACAGCTATTGCATTGTTTGGGGCAAAAATTACCAGATGTGTATAAGGAACAGTCTAGTCCTTTATTGCAAAATGTCTATAGTTTAACATTCTACCTGTGGCATTAGCTATAAAAGGGATACTTTTAAACCCCTAAGTAAGTAGGATAATAGTATCCTAAATCTAATAAAATGTGGCATCAGATATCAGAAAATATGATTTTCTGCCAACCAGGCTGGTAAGCTACTTTATGTGACACTTTTCAAAAAGAGAACATTCTTCCTGTGTCTCTTAGTATTGTGTCTGAAGGGGTAAACTGCCAGTTAGAGGACATGTGTGACGATGAAGAGACCCTCTGTGCAGCTGACATGTTGTCCATTCATGTATGGCTGCATGTCACCTCATTTTGGCTGTTGTAGGACCTGGGGCAAGTATTTGATGCAATACTGGCTTTTTTCCTTCTCACTCAATATTTATTTTGTCTTGCTGTTTCCAAAGCTCTGTGAAATTGCCTTGATAGGGAGAGGTTGGTGGTTTTCTCCTTTTCTCTTCTTTTTTTTTTTTTTTTTTTTGGGGGGGGGGGAGCGTGGGGATTTTTTTGTTTATTTGATGGGGTATTTTTTTATTTTCTTTTCCCTAATACCTTTCTAAAGAGCTTCAGACTCATAAGGGATCTTGCAGGGAATGCTCAATATCTCACAGGATTTGTAAGTAACTCTCACATGGTAGAAAACTGAAGGATATTGGTCTGGCTGGGAGAAAAAAGAAGTGTGTGCTATATGCAGGGAAGATGTGTGCTCCAGGATCCACTTTTCCATCAGCAGGCAGAGTTCCCCTTGCACAAAAAAAATTGTCAGAGGATAAATAGTCTCCAGAATGCCCTTTCCCTCCTGCCTCCCATTCCCAAGTTGGGATCCTCTGAGAAAGGAAAGCAATAACTTATTTTTCATTCAGCCCATACCAGCTTCTCTTACTCACAGTGCCAGTAAGCTGCTGCCTTCCTTCACACCTCCCGGTGGGTGAAGGGACACTTCAGCACTTGGACACAACCAGAAGACCAATGTGGGGCTGAAAAAAAAGCCAGAAAGGCTTAAATTACTGGTGTGGAGATGTACTTCACCCCTTTCCTGCCTCCTTGGTCCCACAAACAACAGGAACAAACACTATATTTTGATGTGCATACATTTCTTTTCATAAAACTTCATTATCAGCTTAGCTGGGGTGATTGGTGATCTGGAGCTGTCATCCCACACTTCACATTTCCATGTGAGTCTGAACCCTGAATTACAAGATTGTATGTGTAATCATAATCCAAATGTCACAATACTAAATCTTTTTTGTTTTCTTGTCCTTGCTAAATTAATAGCAGAAGTGGTAATTGAACCTTTTGTTAGCTTTGTTTTCCCCTACCATGATCATGCCAGAGTAAGACATACAAAGGTGACTGTCATGCAACTGTTGAAGCTTTCCCATGTCTCTTTTGGCTATGCCATAAAACCATAGAAATCCGTTTCCTTGAAGGAAAGCTGAGCTAGGAAGGGAGGAAGGCAGGATGGGAGTTGTGAATTGCCTACACCAGAATGAAGACTGCCCAAAGGTACACAATCCTTGCAGGAAGAATTTAGATGTTCTGAGCTGTGTACGTAACAGAAGACACACAAAACATATTGTGTAAAAATCATATACACGGTTCTGTCTGATCTGCAAACGGTGGCAAGAATTGTCAAGACTGCCCATTTTAAGAAGCTTTTGACAGTTGCTGTCAAGTTGGTGCTTGTACAGCCAGGACAGGCACCTTGCATGGGAAGAAACACAGAGATACATGTGGAATTACTGTTCTCATTCAGGCATGACCATTTCACCTGCCCTCAGCCCATTAGGCCACCAGTTTTACAACTCCTAGACACTTACACAGCTCTGGATATATTCTTTTATGTAAGTACATAAGCATTTTTTTTCCTTTTGCCATGTGAAATTGAGAAAGGAAGAATTCCCTGCAGTGCATTATTTGTTAGAATAAATCAGAAGAAGAATTTGTAGGTAAAAATTCAGTCTGGTTTCATACAGATAAGGGTGGGGAAATAGTACTAGCATATTATTTTAAAACTTTGTACAGTATTTGAAGCATCATTTATCTATCAAATATATTTTATTTGTAAAGAAAACCCAATATTAATATGAGGCATAAAGATTATGTTGTCATTCATCTCAAATGGCCCCATCTCCATTTTAGTCTTATGGAATATTCTGCAAGAACTTGCAGTGAATTTTGAAACCTTAAATCACCTTGTTACATGAAAGCTTTCATAATTGTAAGTCCACTAAAAATTTCTTATAGTAAATAAATACTTCTCTCTCCATAATGAATGCTTTTTATACTTCGCATGCTTTAATATTTATCTTCCATTCTTGTGCTTGACAGGCTTGGCTATTCAACTGAATGACATAGCATTATACAAAAATAACTCTACTTTTGTCAAGAGCTGGAAACAATCTACTTCTCTTCCATAGCAGTTTGAAGAAAGAAATATAAAGTAAATGCAGACTGTGAGCCCATGATATATGGGGCAGAAGAAAAGGCAAAGATGGCTCTGTTCAGGCACATGAATTTGGAGCAGCACCTTTGGATCTTTGTGTCCAACTTCATGTGCTTGTCTTTCACTCTGCACCAGAACCTTCCATTGCTGGGCCATGCTCAGAAGCCCTGAACAAAAGAATTTTTCTCTTTTTTTCAGAGAATTATTGTCCCGTCATAAAACACCTTTGCAACACAAAAGTGGCATAAGGGGGTCACAGATGTGACAGCACCCAGTTGACACGCTTGGAAGCTGTCATTTTTAGCAGTAGAGAAGCCACATGTTTGCAGTGGGGATGATCTGTGTGGGAGGTTGGGTGGATGCCCTTGAAGGTCCAGTTATAATATTGAAAGACAGAAAGTGTTTACATGTTGGGGTTTTAATTTGCTTGAATGATTTTTATGAGGCACTGGTGCCATTTAGCCCAAAACTGGGTAGGATTTCCCAATATCCATTCTCCTTGTGCCTGGGCTAGATAAGTAGACTTAGACCAAACCTTCAGGGAGCAGCAATTTCTGCAGGGAGGAAAGCATTCCACAGCCTCACATCTGCCCTGTGGTCAGCCAGCAGTGGCCTCTGGGGCAGTAGGGAAGTAACAAAGAAGGGCTGTGCTTTGACTTTGCAAGCTTCAGTTGTTTCCTGCTATCTTTATTAGAAATTAGGTGGTTTTTAAAAATTTTATTTTATGAGCATTTTAATTATAGTTTCCCTATCTCAGTTCTACTAAATATGAATGAAGCAGGTGAAGTGTAGCCCAGTTGGAGCATTATACTGCTTAGTGCTGGTTACTATCTTTAGCAGAGAAGCTGGAATTCATTCTCATCTCATTTGCTGAGCGCTCTATCATTAAAGTGTCATTGAGAACTGACACCACTTAATTTTAGCAGCTTTCAATTCTCGTTTGCAGCAAGAATAGCTTTAAATGGAGAGGAGTGCAAATTACAGAGAGAGGGATATTTTTACACCACACTCAGCATTTTATCAAACAAAGCAGCCTCATGGGGAATAGGGGACAATACATTATAAAACCAAACTCTCCTCTGATGCTGGTAAATGGGTATTTAATCTTCCTATTGCAGGCATCCACTCTGATGAGCCTGTAATGAATATACTGCCTGGGACATTATCTGAGCTGTTGTGTTTTCCTATTCCCCAAAATATCCTTCAGTTTTTATTTCAGGTGTGGTCAAAGAGCAAGCTGGGGAGCTCAGCTGCTCCCTGCAGACCACAGAGGAATCTGTACCTTATTGCAGGCAAACCAGTTCAGGACATATTTTCTCCTCTCTTCTTCACTGCATAATTGCATTTTCCTCCTGGTGCAATTTGAGCCCTTAAGGGGTTAAGAAAATCGCTTGCTTGGGATCCCTGGCAAATTTTAACCCATTCAGTTTGGCTTCCCTGCCTAATTAAATGTAAAATGCCCTCTTCTTGCATTACATCTTGAGATACTGACTTTCCTTTGGAAATCTGGTACTGAATGGATGCTCTGTTGTATGTTCTCTTTTTTCATCACTGATATATGCAAAAATTCAAATTTCTAACTCCTGAACTATATAATCTTCCTGGAGTTAAGGCGATATATGCAAGTGTATCATGTTAATTAATTTTGATGACAGAAATACCAATAAATACTTTTTTGGAGATAAAAACATTAGAATAATTTTAGCTAAGGCTAAATGTGTATTTGAAGGCATATCCACAGTGTTATAAAACTTGACAACAGTGCCTGTAATAACATCACCTTGAAGGCATAGGTGTCTGCAGTTCTGTAGAAAGTCAGTACTCTGAAGCTGGCAGAAGGATTCATACAGAAATCAGGGTCCCCATCAGCCTAGTCTCCTAACCTGTAGTTATTCCACTTGATTGAAATATGATTAATCTGGATTGGATTAAGTTTGTTTGAACAAACATTGCTGATTTTATACACACATTGTTTTTTCCTGATGGTTTCACTGCAGGAAGTGTTCAGAGTAATTGTACACTAAGGATGGCTTCATTTGGGGGGTGATGTGAGATCCTGTGCAGATTTTTGCCCTTCAGGTACTGATGTTTCCTTATGTTCATTTTAACACAATTTTCACCTCACTTTTTTATTAGAGTTTGCTGTTTGCTAGGGGGCTTTCCTCTCCTGCCTGCTCCAGTTTGTGATGGCCCCACATGATGGTTGTTCACAGCTGTCAATCCCTCTGACAGGGGTGTAAGTGTCATGTTACACACCATGAGAGGAAGGTGCTGGTGACATGTGCTGTTGTGCCACCACAACCTGTTTCCCTCTTGGAGAGGAAGGGAAGAGGGGGAAAGTGCCAACTGAGTGTCCCATGACCCAGCTGGTGCCAGACTGGGAAGGTGTTGGGTGGATAAGCTGTGAGGGATCAAGCAGATGAATAATGAAGTGACAGTTTTAAACAGATAAGAATCTGAAGGGCCAGGTAGGGATTGACATTGCAATTAATTCTCCTGGTCTGCTGTTTCATTGAGTTGCTGCATGTTGACTTGATTACTTGACAGAGCACACTGGGGGTGAAGTGATGTTGTGGGGTGTTGAGAACCCAAGTTCAAAGGACATTCTACTATCCACTGTTAATTTCTCACCTAACTAAGAAAGGAAAACTTAATTCTGCATCATGTCTTCCCATGAAGCTGAAATAAGACCACAACTCAAACTTTTATGTTAATCTCTCCATTTTCAGAAATACTGATTTCATCCACCACCATTTTCCAGAGTGTTTTGCTTTAATTTTTAAAGTATTTAAGCTATTTGCAGCAATTGCAATCTTTGCTATTTCACTCTTAGTATATGATATTTATGCCTGGGAAGTTTCATTGTCAGGTTTTCTTTTCTGGCATAATTTTGTGTTCCCGTCAGCTTGCATTTGACACTAGCTCAAATACCATTGCTGCATGGCTCTTCCTTGGTCCCTTTAGAGTTTTGTTATCTCATTGAAGTCCCTCATAAGTTCCCCTTTTCCAAACAATACAGACCTACTTTTTCTAACCTTTCTGAATATATAAGACACTTGAGTCTTTATATCATTCTGGATGCCATTAGATTTGCCTCCTTCCATTTTTATGATACTTTATTCTGTAAGACTAAGACCATACATTTTTCTGTGTATGATCTCTTTTTAATTTTTGTTTGTTTGTTTAGATAACTTTCAATATCTCTTTGGAGTTTTTTTATCCTTGGATTATGCTTCATTTTTGTTCCTTGTGATGCTGATTCTTTGACCTTGACAATGTATCCTCTGACTTGTATGGTCTCCTATTTTGTACTGCTTCAACAGAAATCAGTCTCTGATCCCTGTTTCATTGTAGTGACACTTTGACTCCTTATGTTCCTCCCTCTCTTTTTGACATATCACTTTGTCCATGCAGAAGACCTTCTCATTTTGTTGCAATATCACATTATCTGCAATGGTAGGAACAAGTTGAAGAGGCTTGTTGTGGTGTGGGAGTGACCTCTTTGAGAAGTGTGTGAAGCCAAAAAGTAACTGTAAAATGCTGCCACTCCAGAGAACTGGGAATGGTCCTTATGAAAATCACTGGGAAGTGGAAGGAAGCTGGCCTGGTATCCCTGAGTTTGCTGTCAGTAGCAAATTCACCTAAACCTTGTACACTCAGCCTCTGTTCCTGCTGTGACAGCACAAAGCAGGATTGAAGAGACACTTGGCCATGGACAAAGTACCATTTCAGACATGCTTGAACAGTGGACAGAACATAACTTAGGCCATCAGAGCATATTTTATAGAAGAAAGGAATGATGGCTTTTTTGTTGCAAAATGCTAGTGAAAGTCAAGTGGTCCTTAAAACAAAAATATGTCAGTATGTTTGATGGATAATGGGACTAAAACAAACTCAGCTCTGGTTTGAGATTTATGTTTTAATTTAAAAGAGTACCTATCAACTACAAAAGTAATATTTGACTCTTAAATGTTTGTAATACTGTTGTTAACACAAATTCTCCTGATGGCAAGAGCTGAGAAAGATCATGCAGTTAAAAAACTAAATGTCTGGGCATCTTCATTTTCAGTGTAGAAGAAAAGGGTCAAATGTCAGTGGGAGTCAGGCTTCCAATACATTTCCCCCATCTGTCAGATTTTCAGTGGCACATGTTTTATTTAAAGTTTGATATACTGTTTCCATCTTGTATTAAATAATTTTTTTTGCACAGAAAACAGAAGGTTTTTAGAAGATACTCAAATTTGACAGTAATTACTGGTAATAAGTTCATTAAGTGGAAGATTCCAATACTTTTTAAACATTTAAAACAACAAGTTTTCAAAGTAAGAGATTTGAAGGAAAAGACATGAAAGATTACTTTTTTCAGTTCTTCAGAACAGAGCCAAGAAGACAATGGAAGTTTCTACCTTCTTAAGGAGTAAGAGCAAGAAAGCAACACTAATGATGCTTGATGTAGTCACTTCTGAGGCATCCTAATTTTTCTTTGCACCCCTAAATTAAAATTACTATCAGGTTACCTAAAGGTACAGGATAGACTGCAAAAAATCCTGGGCAAGCTTCTTTATATGGTGAGCAGAGACACAATCACCATTGTCTGCCTTGTCTATTATTTAACAAGGCTTTTTCTGCTTTCAGAGGAAAGGAGCAATCAACCTTTATGTCTGCTTAGACCATGGTTTCCCTCTCTGCTGATAATGTTAACAAGAGTTCCAATTATTGTCAATCATCATGGCGTTTTCACTAACATGAATACCAACAGCTCTGACTCATTTCTCATATGGTCACCAGTTTTTGTCATTCTCGACCTGATCCAGGTTTGCATCAGTGACTGACAAAAGAAATGTTCCACATACCATTACCAGGTTCTTCAATCATCCAATCTGTTCAGTCACTCTGAATTTATTGACCACTTCTTTTGGTATTGTTCCTATTTCCCCAGCAGTATTTCCTTATTTTCCACAATAGAAGAGGTGTGAACAGAAAATATTTTAACCTGGTTTGCTGCTTCCATTACTTCAGTTGTGTGACAATGAAACTCACTGAATCAATTGATTTGTCATGTGGATATATCAATGTGATGATTTAGAAACACAATTCTTTTAAACCAGTAATTCCCACTGAGTTTTTGCTCTGCAGTGACCTTCAGGTACTTGTGTTATTTATCCTGACCCTTGAGCAATCACCTTCTCAGCCATACCTCTGTCTTCTGCATTTTGTCATATCTCCCTACTCTCACCTTACAGAATATCCTACATCCTTAAATACACCACATGAAACACTCATCCTTTCAAAGTTATTTAATTTCCACGGAAAAAGCAGGATTGATGGCTCTATTAATCTGTAATGGAGGAAATGATAATACACCCAGGCCATCCTCTGTATCTCCCTCCTGACCTAAAAATATGTGAGTTAATTCACAGTTCAACATGTCTTCTGTTTTGTGTCCTACTGTGGAAACTTCAAGTTGACTACTGTGTAGTTTAGGCTGTGGCACCAATATCTCAGTAACTAGTAGGGCAAAAAGCACTTTCTCTTATAAACAACTGGTCCAGTTGGATGTTGAAGCAGCAAGTCATTCCTGAATGGCCTTACAATCTAAGCC